>NW_006921624.1:14048646-14071260 GCF_000298275.1 Orycteropus afer afer
ATTAAAAAAAAAAAAAAAAAAAGTCTATGTGTGAATCCAAATGAATTTTTGGTACCACCATTCACTTTAGCACACGTGTATACATCATTTTTATCTTTGTATCCAGGAATCATCCTCTCCAGTTCTTTTTCCTTTCTGCTGTTTTTAACAGCTAATAGTTTGCTGGTGCTGGTCCCTGGTGTTGCTTTCATTATGCTGCGACGAAAACCAACTCGCCTGGAACTGAAGCTTGATGACATTGAGGAGTTTGAGAGCATTCGAAAGGACCTGGAGGTAGGAGTATGACCTTGCAACCCTTGTGTTGTTATGTGCCGTCGAGTTGGACCCGACTCATAGCGACCCCTCCTTGGGTTTCCAAGGCAGTATCACTACAGAAGTAGACTGCTCCATCTTCCTTCCAAGGAATGCCTGGTGGGTTTGGACTGCTAATGGGAATATTTAAAACAGTAACTTCTGAACTCCAGACTCTTATACTAATGTTGTTGTTGTTATGTGCCGTCGCTGACTGTTTGAATTCTGTGTTTGGATGTTTTACAGGCATCTCAGACTTAATATGTGAGTTTCCTGTGGCTACTTTAACAAATTGCCACAAACTTGGTAGCTTAAAACAACAGGATTTTATTCTGTCACGGTTCTGGAAGCCAGAAGACTGAAATCAGTTTTATGCGACCAGAATCTATGTGTTAGACCAACTCCCTCAGGAATCTCCAGGGTAGAATATGTTCCTTGGCTCTCATCCAGCTTCTGGTGGCAGCTGGCATCCTTGACTTAGGGCCTCATCACTCCAGTCTCTGCTTCTGGGTCACGCTGCCTCCTTTAATGTTTTTGGTATCTCCCTCTGCCTCTTCATGAGGATACATGTGAGTGCATTTATGGCCACCCAGATAATCCAGGATAATCTCTCTATCACAAGATCCTTAACTTAATCATATCTGCAAAGACCCTTTGCTCATACAAGGTATAACATTTGCAGTTTCAGGCATTAGGACCTGAGATCGTTGGGGCCATTATTCAGCCTACTACACTTAACGTGTTCCAAAACAGACTCAATTCTCCTTCAGATCAGTTTCTCCCCGAGTTCCCCACCTCAGTACATGGTACCATCATCTGCCCAGCTGCTCAGGTCAGAAACCTGGGAGTTTTCTTGAGTCCTTTCTTTCTCTCACCCTTTAGTCAGTCCATCCCTAGATCCTTTTATTCTGCCTCCAGAAGGTATCTAGAATCTATTCCTATCTTTTCACCTGTTATGGCCCTAGTTCAAGTAACCATCATCTCGCCCTGTACTATTTCGATAAGTCTCCTAAATGGTCTTCCAACGGCCATTTTTGTCTCTTCACTCCATCAGGTAGCTGGAGTGATCTTTAACATATTTCAGATCATCTTATTTTCCCTGTTTAAAACTCATCAGTGGTTTCCTGCACTTTGAATAAAATCTGAATTCCTTACCATGGCCTATCAGACTGTGTATGTTCTAGCCCTCTCCATTTTCACTTCCTGCCACTCTTTGCCTTGCCATCCACTCCCCAGGCACACTGGCTTTCTTTCATTCTCCTGAACATGACAACTCTGTGTCACTTCCTGGCTTTTGCACTTGATATTTTCTCTGCCTGCAGAGCCCGTTTCCTCATATCTCAGTTTGAGTATCACCTGAGACTGAGAGGGTTCTTATGACCCTGTCCAGGCTAGTGTGTCATTCTTATCCCTACTGCCTCCATCCCATTAGACTCTTGCAAAGCACCTTAGTCTTTTATTTCATAGTTATTATGATTTTCAATTATTTATGTGGTTATTGTAAGATCATTTATAAAAGGAACCTTGACTGCAGGGATTGTATCTGTTTTTCACCGTTGGGTTCCTCCCATCCAAGTACTAACCAGGCCCGACCCTGCTTAGCTGCCAAGATCAGACAAGATCGGGTGCGTTCAGGGTGGTATGGCCATAGACCCACCATTGGGTTCCTGACATCTGTTGTTTTTGTTGTTATGTGCTGTTGAGTCTTCTCTGACTCATAGCGACCCCTCCTTGGGTTTCTGAGGCAGTATCTCTACGGAAGTAGATTATCTGACTTTTCTTCCGAGGAGTGGCTGGTGGATTTGAACCATCAGCCTTCTGGTTAGTAGTCAAGTGCCTTAGGCACTATACCACCAGAGCTCCCTCCTGACATCTAGCATATAGTGGGGAAAAAAAAAAACAACCAAACTCACTGCCATTGAGTCGATTTGACTCATAGCAACCCCTCCTTGGGTTTCTGAGGCGGTATCTCTACGGAAGTAGATCACCCAGTCTTCCTTCCATAGCATATAGTAGGAGCTCAATATGTATTTTTTTTTTTTTTTAATTTTTATTGTGATTTTGATGAAAGCTTATGGAGCAATATTTTCCATACAGCTATTCATACACATTTTGTTTCATGACAGTGACTGCAAATCTCCACAATGTAATAATAGCTCTCTTCCCACTTCCTCCCTGTAGTTACCTCTTCCGGCTTCTTGCCTGTGCATTCCTGCCCCTCAAGCTTTCTCCTTGTGCAAACACTGCCCTTCTGTTCTCCCACAATTGATAGCTACGTATCTACCTGATGTAAATGCTCACCTTATATGTCTGTCTGTTGTTTGGCTGGAAGCCACAGAAGTGAGTTCAGTTCTAGACCTGAAAGGTAACTAGGGGTCATAGTCTTGGGGGTCTCTTAAATGTGACTTCACTCTACAGTATTAGATGCCTATAAATAAGGCTTAAATAGTGTAGTGGCCTTCAGGATAAAGCCCACATTCCTTAGCATGGCATATAAGGCCCTTTGTAATTTGGCCCCTGCTCATCTCTTCCCTGTACCTAAAATGCCCTTTTCTTCTTTGTGGCCAGGCTAACTCCTCACTTTGGAACTCTGCACCTTTCAGAAGTCTTTCTTGCCCCCTGTCCCTAGCTGAGTTAGGTTCAGCTTCCTTCCCTTGTGCTAACCTCTCTCATAAGTACCGTCACTGTCTGTTGTAACGATGTGTCTATTTTCCCCTCAGTAGACCATAAGCTCCTTGAAGGCAAGAATTAGTATATCTCTGTATCTTTTCCTCACAATACCACATCCATAGGAGGGACTCAATACAAGTCTGCTTTCATTTGCTATCCTAGTAGACATTTCAGACCGTATGGCAGGGGGCATTACATCGTCCATGCATCCATGGAGGTGATGGCTTTACTATGTATCATAAGAGCTTATTAAGACTGATAACTGATTTCTTTCTCCTTTTCCTCACGCCAGCAGATTCTAGTCATCATTTTTTTTTTCTTTTTATTAAGGATGAGCTATAAGTGTGGTTTATACTTCAGTTGTAATGAGTGCCATAAAATGCTGGCTTACTGAACTTTGACTCTGCAGCGTCAGCTCACTATTGAGTCAGTCTTTCACTAAATGCAATTATCCAGTGGGTTTGATCTGTTCTAGAGAAACTTAGGAGGGAGGGATAGTCTTGCCCTGAACTAAAATGAAACCAGTAGAAAACTGGTACTTTGTTACTGAAATTAGTTTGACTTTTCTACCATGGCTATAGATTCTGACCCTGAGCAGTTGTCAGGGGAAGTCTTTGAAGTGATTTGATCGCATTTAGATTTCTTAGAGTTTCTCATGACTTATAATAGGGTTCTTTGCCTTTTAGAACTTATTTTCACAGAGATGTTTGGGTAGATACTGTCAACCAATTGGAAAGGGATCAGTCAGTGCAGGAAATCCTGGATAGAGTGGGAGAAAATTGTGGAACAAAACTCAAAATCATAAAAAAGATCAAGCTTATTGCTCTGATAGACACTGGTGAAACCCCCAAGACTATGGCCTCAAGTCACCTTTTGGACTTAGAATGGAACTCATTCCAGTTGCTTCCAGCCAAACAATAGGCAGCCATATAAGATGAACATTTATACCAGATAGGTGCAATCCTTAGAATGATCAACCATGGAGATCAGAAGGAAAGTATTTGCACAAGGAGATAGCTCAAGAGAGCAGGAATGCATAGGAAAGAAGGACACAGGGAAAAGGTAACTACAGGAAGCTACTTTCACCTAAATCACACACACACGCACACACAAAAGGAGTTTGTGTAGAGTAGAAATTTCATAACAGTACTTATTGGTGTATAGTTAGTTACTCTCCAACTCAGGAAGGTCATGGTATTTGTCACATAAAAAGCAGTACCTTATTTGGTTCACTGGACTCCTTTGATGTTGGTGTTTAAATGCTCACAGTTCAGCAGGACATGGTAAAGAATGGCAGGGATTCCAGTGGTCAGCATACTGGGCTTGAACATTCCTCTAGTCAAGAACTCTGGACAGAACATCTGCTCACTCTCTTCAAGCACACTATTATTATTAATATCATCCTGACAGTCAGGGAGTAGTAGGTATGGGATAAGTGTTCCCTTTTCGAAATGACCACACTGAGATCTGAACTTTATGAATTCTATAGTTATTTGTGACTTAATAGCCAAACTCTTTATCTGAAAACAAAACCCAAAACTCAGATAAGACAGGGCAAAACCTTCTAGTATTATTTTTAGTTGCAAGGGTTTGGTCAAGCTGTAAACTTCTGCTGGTTATCATTTTTATCTGCTCCCACCATTTGTTCTCTACCCCCTTATCTAGCTAACACTTAGCTTTGCATTTGCAGCCTTCTGCTTTGAACCTCCACACCACCACACACCTAGTTCCTCACCTTTTCCTTGCGTTCTTTGGTACTGGGCTTCTTTCTGTCATAACTCTGATCACCCTGTAATTGTCTGTTTACCTATTTCTCTATTAGACTGTGACATCCTGGAGGGTAGGGATCTTACCCTTTTATCACTGCATCTCTAGTTCTAGCATTTTTCTTCTTGAAACCAGCGATTTCACTCTACTGTTCTATAGGCCATAGCCCTTTCTTACCCTATCACTGGTATATAAACCAGATCAAACTCATGCCGTCAAGTCACTTCTGACTCATTTAAAAAAAAAACCAAAAAAACCCAAACTCACTGCCATCGAGTCGGATCCGACTCACAGGGACCCCTCCTTGGGTTTCTGAGGCAGTATCACTATGGAAGTAGATTGCCCTGTTTTCCTTCAGGGGAGCGGCTGACTGGTGGGTTTCAACCATCAGCCTGCTGATGAGCAGTCAAACACCTTAGGCACTGTGCTACCAGTGCTCCTTATTATGCCTGGTATATAGTAGGTGCTAAATGTTTGCTAATTAAAAGAATGTTGCTTTAATGTTAAAACTTGTGTACTTTCAGACCCGCAAGAAACAAAAGGAAGATGTGGAAGTTGTGGGAGGCAGTGATGGAGAAGGAGCCATTGGACTTAGCATTGACCCCAAGAACCGAGAACAAATGATTAATGATCGAATTGGTTATAAACCCCAGCCCAAGCCCAACAATCGTTCATCTCAATTTGGAAGTTTTGAATTTTAGAAGACATTCCCTTTGCATGCCAGAGCCTCTGGAGTGGAGTAATATGATGGCAGAAGTACAAACAAGATTTAGAAAGCCGAGTACAGGGTCAAGCAAAGTGTTCACCTCTCAGTGAAGGGTACTCTGAGTCTGCTTGCAACTTTCACTTTACGCCAGAATCCAGACTCTGGTTTGTCTCGGGAGAATTTGACTCTAAAATTTGTTTTTGTTTTTTAAAATATATTTTTGGAAAAATGAGACATCCTTACTGAAGTATTATGGTACTATTAACTCCCAGATTTTAAAAGGTAATTGCTATAAGAAGTAAAATTATTCCTTCCCCTGTTTATTAGAACACGCCCAGTTGATTTAGTCACTAACTCATTTATGCAACATATATTTATTGAGCACCTACAATGTGCCAGGCACTGTTCTAGGCCTGTGGTAAATATCAGTGAAAAACTGACAAAGCTCCCTGCCCTTGTGGAGATTAAATTCTAGAGATTTTGTGTAATCTTGATCAAGTTGTGGGTTTCTGTTCACAGAATCGCTTTGTTATAGTTTGGGTTTAACTTTGAGAAGACAGGCAATGAAGGGAAAAACAACAGGAATACTCCTAACAGTATTACCATCATTCCAGTTCTCCTTTTTTTCCCCAACTTGCCTAAGAATTTTTCCCACCAGAAGCCAATCTGAGGAATAGCTCCAGGGGTAGTTTTTAATTTTGGCCTAGTAGTTTTACTGGTTAAGACAACTATAGGGAACAGCCAGCTGTGGTAGCAACAATCTTTGAAATCACTGGTTCTAAAGAGAGCTTAGTTGCATTTTAGTCACCCTTTCCAGAGTAGTTTAAATCTAATTAGGAATGTGGGCCAGGTGGGGGGGTGGGTGGGGCGGGGCAGAAGGGGATACATATAAAACCTTCACTCTTCCATTTTTATCTAGGACCTTAAATCCTGTCACTCCAGAGTCTTAAAACACAGCCTTCACATAAGGGAAATCAAGTTATTACCTTGGAAGTCAGTATGGAAGGGCAGAAAAACATAGGGAAGAACAAGGCTTCCTGAACCCTTGGGACTGATTTCCCAGCAGGGTGGGCTGTTGAGCAGGCTGGAGCAGGGGCCTCCTGGCTATCTTGTCTTCCCTCCTGGTCGCTAGCACTCAGGGCTTGGTGTAAGACACTGTGCTGAGGCTCTGCACAGATCATCTCGTTTACCCTGGCACACCCGAGGAAGCTACCTTCTCCTAGTTTTATAAAAGATGAAACATGCTCAGCTGTTAAGTGGCGGAGTGAGATTTGACCCAGGCGGTCTAAACCTTGCTACACTACTTTCCTCCTTTTTCACAGCTGGGTCTACGAAAGTGGAGATGGCAGGGACAGAATGAGAGGTTACTTTGTCAGTTCTAGAAAATTTTCATGCTATTTTATTTGTAAAAATAAAAGCTAAGAGCTTACTGTACCTTTTTTGGCTCTACTGAAATCACATGCATCAATTCTGAAGTCTGACTGCTCATTGCTGGCTCATGCAAACTTACATGATCAAATGCTTGTGAAGAGACACCAGCCCTATCCAGAAAACTGCACTTGTCATTTTCCCAAAAGCTGGAGTAACAGTAATCAGTTAAAAAAAAAAAAAAAGCCACCGAGTGGATTCTGACTCACAGCGACCCTATAGGACAGAGAACTGCCCCATAGGCTTTCCAAGGCTTCTGCAGAGCAGCCAGCCTTTTGGCAAGAAGCCAAATGCTGTCACCACTGTGTCCCAGAGCACCTTCAGTCATCAATAGGCAATGAAAATACACTTGTTACGGCTTGGATGCCTCTTATACACTGGGTGCTTTACGTGTATCGCTTCTAATTCAAATAGGTGTTGCTATTGCCTTATTGGAAGCTCTGGTGGTGTAGTGCCTAAGGCATTTGACTGCTAACCAGAAGGCTGGCAGTTCAAACCCACCAACCATGCCTCGGAAGATTGGGCAATCTACTGCCGTAGTGATGCTGCCTCAGAAACCCAAGGAGGGGTTACTATGAGTCGGATCCAACTCGACTGGTGGTGAGTTTTTATTGCCTTATTATAAATGTGGACAGTAAAGCTGAGGGAAGAGTAAAACAACTTGCCTAAGGTTACACTGCTAGTAAGTGCTGGAGCCAGGGTTTAAATCTTGGGCATTCTTAACTCCAAAACCCCTGCTCATCCCACTATACTCCCAGGAGGCTAGCAGTGGCATGAAGAGAAGATGGCAGGCTATATGAGGACTATGATGAGACTAGCTAATTTTGCTATTACTCTGGGTAGAGAGACATGCATAGAATCACAAAATCAAAATATTTATTTTGTTCTTTTGCACATGACACTGTTAAAACATTTCTACTACAGCAATACTGCTCTCTAGGAGCTTACAATCTGAACAGTCAACATTAACTGTAGACCCAGTGATTAAGGCATTATATGAAATGTAGACTCTTTCTTTAGATGTATCTTCTGAAAGCAGCAGCTAGAGAGGGCATGATCAAAAATAAATGACATGAAAGTGTACCCCTTGCCCTTCTAGCTCCTTTTATGGAGCCCCTTGAGGTTAGAACCCAAGATAAGCGCCTCACAGCCTGAAAAGAAATTCTAGACAACCCTACCATAGTAGTGAAGAAACCTCAATCTCTAATCCCTGGTGGACACAGTGAGGATCTGTTTGTGGGCAAAGGAGGGAACTCTGTGTTCAGACTGGAGACAGCACCAAAAATTGTTGTGGGGATGTAACCAGGTAGCCCTGCACCTATAGACATTCCAGTGGGGCAACTGCTCCTAGAAGTATATTGAAGGTCTCTAGATTTGAGGACTTTTGGTTGGTATCTAAATCCATTGCATAGCAATGTGCACTGCATAGGAAGGCTAGGCAAATAAATTAGACACGAGATAAGGAAAGGAAATTACTGAAAGGGAAAATGAGAGCAGAATAAGGGGCCAAAGAAATGGGGAGATAGTTAAACAGCGGAGGAAGAGAAATTTGGGTTCAAAAGAAGGCAGGTACTAAACTCCAAATGAAAAGGGATTTAGAAATGAAAGTTGATGACACCATTTTATCATCACAGTCCAAGAGCTCAGGAAGGATAGAAGCTTCAAATGTTTTCTCCTTCACTTGCCTTCTTCTTTGGTGACCTTGGCTAAAAATCTGAAATTCTGGTTTCTCATGAGAGTCTATCCTGAATACCCAAAGACCTATCCCAAACTGATATTTCTGTTGGTGAATTTCCTAGCAAATTCATAGCACTTTGTCTTTACTGGCCTTTCTAACAAGGGTCCTATCTCTGGGAGAGAATTTTACACCAGACCCTACCAAGATGTCTGGAGGTCACCAGGGTCACTTATTTGTTATGGTTTTATTCCTTAGCATCTGAAACAGTAACAGGCGCTCTACCCCTTCATGTTGGACTCCTGTCATTCACTCTGCTCCCGGTCAGCTGATCTAAGTATGAGCACCACAAGGGGGTGGGATTAGAAAAGCAAAGCTCTAAATGTTGGTTCATGGATTTTACCTCGATCCAGTTGGCTCATAACCCTTTTCTTGGTTCACAGCCTAAGAAATAACATATTCTTCATTCTCTAGTATTTAGCTAGCTGGCAGCCAGAGAGAAAGCACAAACTTCAAAGCCACAAGTGTCACCAACAGGATAGTGTCTAGTCTCTTCCGCCCTGAGGCACAATTGGGAGTCTAGCACCAAGGGGGGAAGGGTTCAATAGACAGCAATGGAAGAATCACTTTACAGAGGTAGTTCGGACTGGGAACAAGACTGCAGTGTAGACAACCAAAGATAAAAATCCAAAGTGATTCTTCATTAAGAAGAAAGGCTCTGGCCACTTGTGATCTAATTAAGCCCCCAAGAGGAACAAAGATGGTCACGTGAAAGGTGAGGATCTGCCTGGTGTGGACATGGATGTGGGGGCTGAGGAGTATCACCAGACCACACCCTAAGTCCCAAAGGGAAAGGCTGAGCTTTTGCCCTTCTGACCCATGGCTGGCTGATTTACACTGCAGGTCAAAGGTATCTCTCAACCTTCAAGCAATTTCCAAGAAACCACAGATCTTTAAATATAAAGACTAGTAATTTCATACATGCTGATAACTGACTCCAGCCCTTTGCACACGTGCTCTGGCACACATCACAATTGCTGAAAAATGTTTGTGGAATGATTAAGTAAAGGCAGGCTTCCAATAGGCTCATTCCAATTTCAGCCCCTTGCTGAAAATTTGCCGTTCCCCATATATAATGACCAGAATCCACATTTTAACACGATCCTCAGGTTATTCTTGTGTATGCATCACCTGGTGATTGTGTTAAAATGTTGACTTTGGTCAGTGTATCTGGGGTGGTAAAGGCAAATTATTAGCAGGGGGTGAACTGGAAGGATCCAGTTCGAAGCCCTGATTTAAAGCGGTTCTCAAAGTGTGGTCCCCTGACCAGCACCAAGAATATCACCTGGAGCTTGCTAGAAATGCCAATTTTGGGCTGAGATTAAGGCCCAACCATTGTTCTAATGAGCCCTCTGGGTGAGTCTGATGCTAGAGTTTAAAAACCACTGGTTGAACCAGAGACATGGAAACAACGGGAAAAGGATTCAGCTGTGACAAACCAAGGTACCAAGTCAAAGTAAAATGCCGATTGTTTTATTTAAAAATACCTTTCTGTTTTTTTCAAATTGATTGTCTTTTTTTTTGATTGGCAAGTTCATTCTAATCAAAACGTTAAGCTGTTAAATCAGCTGCCAAGGAATGCACACTCCTGCAAGCTGCAGGCCTGTCGTGTCAAACCCTCTCTGCAACCCATCACACCCAGGGAAAGGCACAGTGTATCTCCCAGCAACGCAAGCCAAGAACTGGAACTTATTTCCTAATGTGTGGGTTCTGGCTTTAGTTGGGCAAGAATTGTCCTCAGATGGTACCAATCCTGGCTGAAGTTAATTTTGTAATCACTCACCCTGAACAAAACCACCAAATTCACATACTGTCTAATAAAAAAAAATATATATATATTAAAAAGGAATCAGGAGATCATGTCATTGTACACAGCTACCTGGATTAGTCAAAAATATAACCTGCATCTAAGATGATAAGGGAGAAGAGGACATCTCATGGGTGGCTTCTCCTCAAGAAAAATGGGAATCTCAGCTAATTAGAGAAAAGTCTGGGGAGATCACCACTTTAACTCAGGGACTATAGCTAAACCTCTGTTGAGCAAGTGTGTGTGAAAGGAGAGAAGGAGCAAGAAGGGGTGACTGGAGCAGGAGTCCTGTCTTCCAGTCTCGGAGCTGCTTCCCATTGCAGCAAGGCCACACCATGGAGTCTGATGTCAATGGCAGTGCTCAGTGATGTCCACTACCACTGCCTTCTTCCAGCTGAAGAGGAAGTACCCTGTGCCGGCCCCTGCGGCCACAGCGATGCAGAGGTACCCGTTGTAGGTCATGAAGATGAGCATGAGGAAGTAGCTGATGACCACCTGGATGATGTGCAGCACTGTCTGCAGGAGGTGAGGAAAGCTCAGCATCTGCTGCCTGGGGGTAAACAGACAGTCAGGGACCATCAGCAGTGTGCAGGCAGCTGTGCAAGTCAGGAGAAAGGAGAAGAGTTGTGTCCCGAGCCCAGCCTGAGAACGATTCCCCCACAGCCCCCCCGGCAACTCATGGGTACTTGTGTATATGTATGTTGTTTCTTGGTCCCGGGAAACAAAACATGGAGCTGTCAGGTTTATAAGCACAACAAGCTAGATACAGTATTATGCCAGTAGGAGGCACCCTTTCAGGAGGGGAGAGAGAGAGAGGGAGGGTAATCCCCTAATTGACCTTCACCTTGGATCCAGAAAGAGAAGCCCTAATCTCTCCCACACTTATTTGCCTGAACATTTTTGGGCCTTCCGTCTGAGCATAGTTCTGGTCGTAGTTCATAGTACAAACATGGAAATAGTTAGAACTGAGTGCTGGGTTGTAGAGTAGAAAGTACTTCATTAGGGATTGGGAGACTTGGCTTCACATTCCCTCTGTCACTTAGTTCTGTCACCTTAAGCTAGTCACAACCACTTATTTGACCTCAGTCAGTTCAATGGAAACAATACAGTAAAACCTGCAAAAACTGGAAGCTGTATAAGGCAGAAACCTGTCAAGGAAAACTCAAATATTTTCCACCAAAACAAATGAAAAGTTAACACAACACCCTGTCAAAGGTGGGACACTTGCAGGACCCAGGAAAACAAGGCAGTGCCATCTAGTTGTGACTCTCACAGTACAGTGAACTGTATTGTGTTTGCTTGGTTTGTTGGTCTACAGGATATTTTGAGGTCCCCACCTAGTTTTAAAACCTATATTTCTATTAGAATTGAATCTCAAAAAGCCTTTGCCAATCTATGGAAAAAACTAGTACAAACACTTTCTTAAAGCAGAGACATTAATATACTTGTTTTTGTTGTTGTTGTTTGCCGTCGAGACTCATGGCAACCCCACCTTGGGTTTCCGAGGCAGTATCACTACGGAAGTAGGATTGCCCAACCTTCCTTCCGAGGATTGGCTGGTGGGTTTGAGCTGCCAGTCTTCTAGTGAGCAGTCAAGTGCCTTAGGCACTATGCTACCAGAGCTCCTATTAATATACTAGTATAGTCTTATATTACAGACAAAAGAAACCTGGACCTGGATAGATACAACTTTTTATAGGAAGACATCAATTGGATTCTGCCATTTTCCTATACCTTCACCAGAATTTAACTTGTTCATTACTATCTTGGCAAGTATTTAAATACAGATTCTTTACTTTCTAGCAAAGTGACTCACACAACTCAGACCCCACTTATGTTCACAGAAGGGTTCCTACTGTTTCTCCTTTGGCCTGTTCATGACCTACCACCCTAAACCTCCAAAGAGTTTTGATCAAGGTCACACAGAATTGTTAACTCATGAAGGCTGCTGCCAGTAAAATAGCTGCTTTGCTGCTTAACTAATCCAGCTCTCTAGAACTTCCATCTGGACTTGTTCAGTTTTCTTACCCAACAGTTTTGTGTGTCTCCATAAGGATGGTTCCATTTGGCCCTGGGACAGGCATGGAATTATAGCGGATGCTCACTTGTGACTTGCGTAACAAGCTCTCTCGGGCTATCTTGAGTCCTTCATAGAACATTGCCAGTAAAAACACTGCCACAAAAGCTCCAGCCATTTCTAAGTAGAGAAGGAGAAGATAGTGGTATTGTCAAACGTGCAAAATTATTACACCAGTGTACTGTCCAAGACAACATAGAAAAGCTATGTTCTTAATATATTACAGTTACCTCTTCACTTGCCCAGATAGGAAATGAGCTAAAACCACTGCCTCTGCTGAAGAACACATTCACTTTTTGATTAAAACAAAACAAAAACCAAAAATCAAACTCACTGCCATCGAGTTGATTCGACTCATAGTGACCCCTCCTTGGGTTTCCAAGGTGTTACCTCTACGGAAGTAGATTGCCCAACCTTCCTTCCGAGGAGTGGCTGGTGGGTTTGAACTGCCAGCCTTCTGGTTAGCAGTCAAATACCTTAGGCACTATGCCAGAGCTCCCACTTTTTGATTAATATATAAAAAATTATTTGAACAAAAATAATCTGTTATTTCTCTAGAAAACAGTAGTTCCATATTCTTAAAGCCGAAGTAGAAGGTCATAGGCTGTTAGAATACCAAAACAAGCCAATTAGGGATGACTGAAGATCCTAAATAAATTTCAGATTACATATGGTCTGGCTGTTTGATGGCATTAAATTAGCTTGTTACTTTGGGAGAAACACAGAAAGTACACTATGGAAAAGGGGAATAGAACTTATTTTTAGTGCTGGCTACGTTTCTTGAATAAGGATTTGAAGTCTATTGTCTTTTCACATTGTGTTGGTAATGATATGGATGTATTCAAAATGCTAATCTTAACAGTAACTGAACTAAATGCTCCCCTTCTTTCCAAAACAGATGTTGTGGATCTAAAACATCCTACCCTAAAGCAATCCAAGTGACAACTGAGTGTGTGTTATTTACAAGTCAATGTTAGAGACAAAAAGAGATGGGTGATCAGCTACCCAAAAACTAGGAACGACCCTAAGATGGGCCATACCAAGAACCACAAGGGATGTGGCCCATAGTTCAGCAGAGTAGAAAGAGCAGTGGATCACGTAAGTCTAGAAGGTGTGTGTCCTTGTAGGAGGTGTGTGTCCTTGTCCTAGCTCTGACCCACAAACTCTGATTTTGGGCAAGTCACTCCACTATGTCAGCCTTAATTTATCTGTATATGGAAAGGGCTGTATGAGATCAGCAGTTGTAGACCTGGGGCTACTTTGTCACATGCATCTACAAGAAGGTAATATCATTTGAACCTGTATGTTCAGGCTTAATAATCTGTCAAATAAGGAAATATTCTGGAAGAGGATGAAAGGACATGGATTGGAAAATACATTTATCTGGTATTTATTTTTCAGAGCTACAAAATAGATACATGTCATTTAAGGAAGGTATGTTGTTGTTGTTATGTGCCGTCGAGTTGGACCCGACTCATAGCGACCCTTCCTTGGGTTTCCAAGGCAGTATCACTACGGAAGTAGATTGCCCCATCTTCCTTCCGAGGAGTGGCTGGTGGGTTTGAACCGCCAGCCTTCTGGTTAGCAGTCAAGTGCCCTAGGCACTACACTACCAGAGCTCCCGGAAGGTATACCAGGCTAAGGAAGGTATACCAGGACCAAAATAAACATTCTCACCTCACTGGTAGGAAACAGGAACCAAGATGGTTATGTATCATAACCATGTGGATTCAGTATTTAGGGCAGACAGAGGTGCTGTTTTTCCTAATCCTTGGCCTAGTAGAGTCTCAGAATCTCACTACATCTCATCTCATTGACTGTCACCTTCTATCTCTCTGCTCATGTGATTGTCACCTTCAAAAACCACCTGATAGTGCTTACTCACCTCCAGCTGTATTGATCACCACTCTAGAAAACAATAGTTCCACATTCTTAAAGCCAAAGTAGAAGGTCATAGGCTGTTAGAAAACCAAAACAAGCCAATTAGGGATGACTGAAGATCCTAAATAAATTTCAGGCAAAAAGCTCAGAACATTCTAAAGTATACATCTGGATAGTAAGATACTCACCAAAATGGGAGGCTTTTTCCCTTATTTTGATATTACTACCACAGGAACTAAACGAAAGTCCCCATTACCCCCATGTGATCTTGGACAAATATTTGAGACAGTCTTAGTAGTTTTTCTCCCATCAGTAAACTGACCTCGAAAGATATGACCTTCTGCATTAAAATTCTATTTCTCTTACCCAAGTGGATAGGAAAGGGCCCAGGTTGTCTCTCCCGTGGCACTCACCATCATCTTCATGTTATCATTTCCTCCGCCATGTGAGTGGGAGACGGAAGTGGTCGGGTGATGGTGAGAGGGTGACATAGTATTGTTGTCCATATAGCTCATCCCTGCATGATGGGAATGATCCATTTTTCCAGGAAATGCTGAGTCAGGAGAAAATCCTTTTAAAACAAAGGAATTATATAAAGAGATATAAAATCTTTTTTATGGATAAATACTTCATATGCTTACACTGAATTTTATTAAGTGAAACAATGCTGTCCTAACATCATTACTCAGATTTTTTTCCTAACCTACAGATGGAATTAGAATTTGTGCTTATTTGATAAGGATTACCTTTGGAGATTGTGGCAGAGGGATGTGCACCTCACCCTTTCTTATTCTACAGAATTGTTCCTTTAACAGACATATTCAATATGTGTTCAATTCTAATAGGAAGTGAAGCGAAGAATAGCTCTTTTGGATGGGGAAGTAGACAAATTTGCATCAATGTACAAGTTGATGTTAATAAAATTTAGATAAAAAAATCAAGTACTCCAGACAATTTACCCAATTGGATGGCTTGTGTTTATTCAGGGTATTCAGAATATATTAGCACAGACAACCAGGCTTCAGATAATTTAAATCTGAAAGGTCTGTTGCTGCCCCAGGCAAGTACTGTGCTGAGAATTCAGATATTATTTCAATCCTAGCAAGCCATTAGCATTAAAAAAGCTGAAAACAACATATAAATTGGATATTCTATATTAAGTTATGTCTAGACAAGGGAACATTCAGTTTCGTATCTTTACTACACATTACTGCTTTATTCCATGTCAAACCGGGACATAAACCAGGGAGGAAGAACTCCAGTAGCTCTGAGAAGGCAGGAGTGGATGTTGATGGATTCTCTTTATGGGTCCCTTAACTTGTTTGTAAGGAGCTCTGGTGGCACTTTACCACTAACCACAAGGGTGATGGTTCAAACCCACCAGCCACTCCCCAGAAGGAAGACTGGGCCTTCCATAAAGATTTACCGCCTCGGAAACCCAAAGGGGTTCACTATGAGTCAGAATCAACTCGATGGCAGTGAGTTTGGGTTTTTGGTTTGGTAACTTGTTTGTGGAGGAAAAGAGTAGCTTTGGAAATTCCAAGTAGGTAATTAATATTCATGTTGTTGTTGTTAGGTGCCGTCAAGTCGTTTCTGACTCATAGCGACCCCATGCACAGCAGAATGAAATACTGCCCGATCCCGCGCTAGCTCCACGATCCCTGCTATACTTGAGCCCATCATCACAGCCACCATGTCAATCCATCTCGTTGAAGGCCCCTCCCCCTCTTTTGTCGACCCTCCACCCTACCAAGCATGACATCCTTCTCCAGGGAATGGTCCCTTCTGACAACATGACCAAAATAGGTGAGACGAAGTCTGGCCATTCTCGCTTCCAAGGAGCATTTTGGGTGCACTTCCTCTGGGACAGATCTGTTAGTTCTTTTAGCAGTCCATGGTACTTTCCGCATTCTTCGCCAGCACCACAACTCGAAAGCATCAACTCTTCTTCGGTCTTCCTTATTCATTGACCAGCTCTCACATGCACACAAGGCAATGTGAAATATCATGGCTTGTGTCAGGCGCACTTTAGTCCTCAAGGAGATATCCTTGTTCCTCAGCACTTGAAACAGTTCCTTTGTGGTTGACCTTCTCTGTGCTACAAGTCATCTAATGACCTGACTGCTGCTTCTATTGGCATCAATTGTAGAACCAAGCAACGTGAATTCTTTGACAACCTCAGTCTTCTCTCCATTTATTATGATGCTGCTCATTGGTCCAGTTGTGAGGATTTTTGTTTTCTTTATATTGAGACTTAATCCATACTGCAGCCTGTATTTCTTCAACCTTCATCAGTAAGTGCCTCAAGTCATCCTCACTTTCAGCAAGCAAAGTTGTATCGTCTGCATATCTCAGGTTGTTAATGAGTCTTCCTCCAATCCTGATGCCACGTTTTTCTTCATATAGTCCAGCTTCTTGGATTATTTGCTCAGCATATAGATTGAATAAGTGTGGGGAAAGGATATAACCCTGACACACTCACTTCTTGATTTTAAACCATGTAGTGTCCCCTTGTTCCGTTCAAACGACAGCCTCCTGGTCAAGGTACAGGTTCCTCATGAGTACAATCAAGTGTTCGGGAATTCCCATTCTTCTCAGTGTTATCCATAATTTGTCATGATCCACACAATCAAATGCCTTTGCATAGTCAATAAAGCACAAGTAAACATCTTTCTGGTATTCTTCACCTTGAGCCAAGATCCATCTGAAATGGGTATAAATATGGATCTCTTCCATTCATATTCATAGGTCCCTCAAAAAAAAAAAACCAAAAAACCAAGCCAAACTCACTGATTAAGACGCAGTGACTCCTATAGGGTTTCTAAGGCTGCCACATCCTTCCAGTAGCAGGCTGCCTCATCTTTCTCCTGCACAGTGGCTGGTGGGTATGAACCACAGACCTTTTGTTAGCAGCCAAATGCCTTAACCACTGCACCACCAGCATTCCCTAGGTCCCTAGTGGCCCAAATGGTTTGGGCTTGACTGCAGTACTATAGTGACCTGCTTCAAGATTACAGCCAAGAAAACCCTATGCAGCAGTTCTACTCTGTTGCATACAGAATTGTCCTCAGTCAGAACTAACTATAGGAGCCTCAGTGCCTTTCAGCCAGTTCATGTATCCATCAAGTTCCCACCCACTACCTCGGAGGTGATTTTGATTCACAGTGACTCTATAGGGCGAAGAACTGCCCCTGGGGCTTCCAAAGCAGACTGCCACAACTCTCTCCCTGGAGAGGCTGGTGAGTTTGAACCAATGAGCTTTTGGTCATCAGCCAAGAGGTTTAACACTCTGCCAGAGCTCCTTCATCAAGCTCTTAGTATGTGCCCAAACCTGATCTAAGTGCTAGTAATTCAACAACGAATAAGACAATGAGGTACCAGATGGAGAGGAAGGATAAACAGAATAATTTCATGGTGTGATTAGTGCTGTGAAGGAAATGATTGGGGAAACATGATAGCATTATTAAGAGGTGAAGAGGCAGTATATTTCAGATGGGAAATTTACACAGGTTCAGGGAGCCCTGTGTGAATGAATGCATTATGCACAATGCACAAATATTAAGGTTACAGAAATCTCCTCTCTAACCCTACCCCATGATCCTACGACAGTCAAAGCAGCCAGAGACAAAGTTTGACTTTGAATTGAAAGAACTTTCATCCCAGACACTACATTACTTTAGAATGAGTTTGATGATCTGCTATTATAACATTGTCATAAAGAGACTAGATTAGAGGTACAAAGAGATAAATAGAATTTTTGTCCACAACGTTTTGATAATAAACACTGAAAACCAGAATATAGTAAAACAAACCACAGGAATCGGACTGTTCACACACTGTAAGATGAAATAATGGGGGGAAGAGACTAGCTGGCCAAGAAGACCGACCACACGGTATATTGTATCGTCACAAAGAGACTAAAGTAGAAGTCAGATTTCGTTCTCTATCAGAGGATGGAAAAGGATTATAACATAAGAAAACCATAAATGATAATTTCATTCCATATTATCAACCTGAACCGTGGCTGCTGATTCAGTGAATATTAGCTGAGTGCCTTCCGGTATCAAGGAAGATAAAGAGATTAATCAGTCTTCTTCCAAGGAGCTACAAGGCTAGAAGCTAAAAGGGAAAACAGAATAGTCATAATTTTTACTTCAGGGCATAAGATGCCATGTAAAACGCTGAGTCCTGGCCACGGGGATGATTATGATCAAAAACAAAATCATCCCAAAATCACGATTGGTTGCAGATGGGTTCACCACCGCAGCTGTCAGTGAAGCAGGGAAAAAGCCCATGATCAGGATATATACACCACTGAAAATTTTAAAAACCCTAGTTTCAACTATACTTTTCCTGAGGGCAAACTGCCCCTCCCTAGACTTGTCCTTGCATAGCCGCACTGCTGGCTCAATGATTAGAAAGAAGACTGAACTTAAACTCTAATACCAAAAACCAAACCAAACCCATTGTCCATCCTGACTCACCCCCATGGGGTTTTCAAGGCTGTAAATCTTTACGGGAGTACATTGCCTCATCTTCCTCTTGGGGAGTGGCTGGTGGGTTTGAACTGCCGACCTTCTGGTTACCAGCCAAATATCTTATCCCCAACGCCACCCGAGCTCCTAAACTGCTGTACCACTCCATCTCTAACATTAATTCCTTCCCTCAGTACTCTCTCCGATCTTAAACCTGAACCTGCTGCCATGATTCCCACCCACAGTGACCCCCATTAGGAAATGGCTCTGGCTGTTTGAAGGGTGGCAAGTCCAAAATTTGTGGATCAAGTGGAGGTCTGGAGGATTCTCCTCACCTGGTTGCAGGAAGTGATGAACGCATGTGAGCAGGTCAGCCGACTGGCTGCTATCTCAAGTCTGAAGAGCCAGTGCAAGGAGCCAGCTCTGCCAGAGCATTCTTATATATACCCTCAAAGAATCCACGGGTGGTGACGTGTCACACCCTCCAGCAAGGCAGGACGTAGGATTCATCCCACCCTAATCCTGCCTCACCAACAGATAATTCACCCAAGATGGGATCATAAACACAGGCAGAGAGGCTAGGATTACGTTAGTTCACAAAATGGGGGACTATGGCTTTATTAAGCAATTCACTGCATTACAGGTTTTTTTTTTTTTTTTTGGGTTTGATTTTCTTCACTCTTCTTGGTTTCATAGGAGGAGAGACCAATAATTGTACCTTAGATAGACGCTCATAAGCTCTTAAGACTTGTATTAGAGCTTAAATTCTGAAGCGTTTGGTTTGTGGAAGGCTGCGGTCTAACTCCATTTTAAGCTTGACATAAGCTCAAATGCTATTTGAGTTTTGTGACCTTTAAACCAACATTGTGGCTATGTGTAGACAAGATCTTGGACAAATCTGGGGAAGGGCAGTTTGCCCTCAGGAAGTGTGGCTGAAAGAAATAGGGAAATTGCCTTATCTAATTTAAGGTTGGGGTCCTGGTATTGTCCTGTGGCTATGATTCAGGTCTCATGGACCACCACCTAGCCAGGTAGCTAAGCCCCAGAACGAATCCTGTAACCCTTTTTAATCTTCAATTATGTACGTATCCCAATCCTGGTCCTTTACGCGATTCTGTAGTCCTGCCTGTGACAGTGATGAATTCCTTGTTTTCAATCATACACAATTAGCCCCAAGGCTATGTGCAGTGGAGTCCATTCAGCTGTCTGTACTGTGTACATGCTGATGGTCTCCCTCCTCCTGGATGATTGTTGTCTTTGTCCTATTTTAATAAAAAGGTCTCTACTGAGCCTGTTTGAATCTGCAGTCTTTTTTTCTCCCAATAAAGACACCAGTCACTACTCAACAATGTAGAATATAGAACATCGTCTTTGTGTACTATATATGCCAACTGACCTTGATGGCCCCTTGCTTTCGTTTGGTTGATTGTCCTAAGGAGTGTGAACCTCGCTGGTGTTATTGTTTAACTTACAGGCCTACTGTTTGGCTTAAAGTTGAGACATTGGGGTGAGTTTGGTTTCAGACTTGTAAGATGACTAAGGGCCATAGCTTGGGGGGTTCCACCAATCTCTGTCAGACCAGTAAGCCTGGTCTTTTTTCTTATTTTGAGTTTTGTTCTACATTCTTCTCCCTCTCTATCCAGGACCTCCTATTGCGATCCCTTTCAGAGAAATGGTAGCTGAGTACCTTCTAGTTCTTCTGGTCTCAGGGTCATAGAGGATGTGGTTCATGTGGGCCATCAGTCCTTTGGACTAATTGTTTCCATGCATCTTGATTTTCTTCACTCTTCCTGATTGGGAGAGAGACTAATAGCTGCACCTTAGCTGGCCGCTCATAAGCTTTCAAGACCCCAATCACTACTCACCAGGGTAAGATATAGAACATTGTCTTTGTGGACTATGTTATGCCAGTTGAAGTCAGTATCCCCTGAGATGTGGTCCTGAGCTCATAGGGCCAGCAACTCATTCCCTCAAGGTGTTTGGTTTTCGCTAAGTTTTCAGAACTTTGCCCCTTGTGTGCTCAACTATATTGATGGATGTATTTGTAACATACATATTCATGGGTGTAGTCATGTTTGGTAGGTACTAGTTTTGAAGTGTCAGGCTACATTTAAATACAAGGACAGAAATAGAATTACTTTTTTTTTTTTTTTTTTAAATTAGAAGTAGACAGTAGAACCCTATGCAAGACTTACTGAATGATATATGAATAGAAGTTATGGAATCTGGTGAAAATTAACATACTAACACAGAGTAGGCATAAACTCAAACCATTTCCTTAAGCTAACAGCCTTCTAGGAAAAACTCCATGGAAATGCCAAACACAATGGTAGCTTTAATCTAAAAAGACCGGAGCGCAACTTCTTCCAGAATAAAAATGGGTATCGTTTGCTGCTTCAGTGTGTATCCTGAAGAAAATGTCTTAATCACAGCAACCATGAGCTGTGCTGCCTTCGGTTTATGAAATTTCCTTTAAACCCCTCTGCCAACTTTGTCTGCTTGCTCTCCAAGAACTGCTTTCTCTAATTTAGCTCCACCTCCACTGCCTCTCTTTCTAGTACTGGGTTCAAGGTCCATAAAGTAGCTGGACTGTACTTTTATAGACTCAAATTTCTTGTTTTATAAGCATTTACAATTAATGGAATTTGTAGAAGAGTTAGTGATGACGAGTGATTGGTGGAACCATAGCAAAATCCAAAGTTTGTTTGGATTTCTGGTTTTAGGACAATATAAGTATATATGTTAATTCCAGGTTAAAATTCTTGTTCTTGTTTTAAACCTCTACTTTTCATTTTTCTTCCTATCCTTATTCTTCCACTTCATCAAATCCATAGATTTATACAAAAGTGTTGTTGTTGTTGTTGTTATGTGCCATTGAGTCGGACTCGACTCATAGCGACCCCTCCTTGGGGTTTCCGAGGCAGTATCACTATGGAAGTAGATTGCCCAATCTTCCTTTCAAGGAGTGGCTGGTGGGTTTGAACCGCCAGCCTTCTGGTTAGCTGTCAAGTGCCTTAGGCACTACGCTACCAGAATATATAACTAAGAAACAGACAACAAAAACCTTATGATTTATAGCTTTTTACCTGTGATAAAATCCCCCAACATTATTTTATTTACCAAATTTAGTTTATAACTAGGTGGAAAGATGAGAAAGACTACTTTCGTTTTTCATCTTTGTCAATTCAGGGACTCATACCAGAGAGGCACCCTGACATTAGATAATCAAGTGACAGAATCCACCCATTCATTTGGACAGCATCTGTCAGAGCATCTGGAAGGTGCTGTGATTATATTTCATATTCCGATAAAATTGCTCAACCTAACAGGCAGTATTTGGGGGAGGTAGTGTGGGTTTGAGAGTCAAGTGTGAGTTCTCATACCGATTTTTTCACTTACTGTGTAACTTGGGAATGGCACTTAACCTTTCTGGATTTGGTTCCCGGCCTATAGAACATGGTGGGCTGCTGTAAGGATTAAATGAAATAACATACACAAGACAGCTGGCATAAAACTAAATGTCCGACAAATAGTAGTTATTATGAAGAATATTAAGGGACAAAAGACCTTGGGTGTGGAAAACCCAGTGAATGAACTCTGAGGGGGAAAAAAGGTCCACAAAGTACCCGGACTGTACGTTTATGGACTCAAGTTTCTTGTTTTATTAGCATGTTGTTGTTGTGTTGTTAAGTGCTGTCGAGTCGTTTCCAACTCATAGCGACCCCATGCACAGCAGAACGAAACACTGCCCGATCCTGCGCCAGCCCCACAATCCAT
>NW_006921624.1:14073745-14110606 GCF_000298275.1 Orycteropus afer afer
TTGTGATGATGAATGCCATGCCATTCCTTTTCAAACTGTCATTCCCGGCATAGTAGATCATATGGTTGTCTGATTCAAAATGGCCAAAACCAGTCCGTTTCAGCTCACTAATGCTGAGGATATCAATCTTTATGTGTTCCATTTCCTTTTTGACAACTTCCAGTTTTCCTAGATTCATACTTCGTACATTCCATGTTCCGATGATTAATAACCCTTAAAATGCTAGCTCTCTGTAAGCTGCTTTTCTAGCCAAGGTTCAGTCTCTCTTCTGTCTTTCTTCTAACTGGGACTACAAAGTGGCTATCAGCACTTATGGGGGCTCTGGTAGTATAGTGCCTAAAGCATTTGACTGCTAACCAGAAGGCTGGCAGTTCAAACCCACCAGCCACTCCTTGGCAGGAAGGTTGAGCAATCTACTTCAGTAGATATGATACTGCCTTGGAAACAGGAGGGGTTGCTATGAGTCAGTCCGACTCTACAGCAGTGAGTTTTGTTTTTTTATCGGTACTTATACAGATAGTTTCTAAAAGTTCCTTTTAGCGCAGAAAACTTCTTGGATCTTTATGGAAATAAATGTCCAAGAATTGATCACCAATAAATAAATAAATAAATAATCAAGCACCGATTCCTATGGAGTTTAGTTCATATAAAATAGTTAAGATGGTGGCAGCACACAGCCACAGTTCCCCTCCTTTAGCTCAGACAGAAGATGTAATCTGGAGCCTCAGGCAGTTCTTCTGGAGCCTGCCTAAAGTCTTTCCTGCCCTCCATGATAAGGAAGAAAGTTTTTATTCTAAAAGGATTAGGGTCATGTTCCTTTTTTAGATTTAAGTATTTTTAGATTAAGGTATTAAAGAGAGAAATCTATCTAGTTGCTCTTCTGCTTTCTGCAACCATTACTTATGATCGGTGACCTATAAGCTTCTGGCAAGCACAGATATGGAAAATTCAAGGTCAAAGACAGTACACTACTATAAATAAAGATTCATGCCTATAGACTAGGTTCACATGATCAGGAAACCAGTTTAACTGGGCTAATCCTGCCTTTTGATGGCCTGCATGAGCTGAGTAAATATTGTGAAAAATGCCCCTGGCTTTGCTTCAAGTGCCCTATTGATGAAGTTTAAAATTCTCTTTATAGCTTTATGAATTCCACACTTAATTTGTTCTCTTTTTGGGAAGGAGATGAGGGGTAAAAGGGGAGATTTGAGATAATGCAGTAATAAAATGGGTTTACATGTCTACCTATAACTTGGTGCTCCAGGCTAATATACTGGAGTGGCTGGTGGGGGTGGGGGGGAAGAGTAGGGAGGTCCCAGCCAGCAGGAGTAGGAAATCCAATTTGATGAATATATAAAGTTAAGGCCCTCCCCCTTAAAGGCGATGATGATGTCCCATTCATGCCATGGGTCCTGGCCTCACATTTCTATTCCAAATTGACTGGCAAATATGTGGCCATAATTGCATGAATACACCTTCACAACCCTATGCGTATTTTAGCTGTCTTTCTCTTGATCTTTGTCTTTCTTTGGTGCAGTGATCAAAAGTATCCTTAATTTTATCTTTTTTTTTTTTTTTCACACAGAAGGCATCATCACTGTTGCTAGCTGTCATCAAATTAGCCCCGACTCAGGGTGAGCTCACGCACAACAGAATGAAATGCTACCTGGCCCTGCAGCACCCCAGCGGCCGTGGATCAGACCCACTGCGCGCCATTAAGGTTCTCATTGCTGATTTTGGAAGTGGGTCGCCAGGCCTTTCTTCCTGGTCCACCTGAGTCTGGAAACCCCACTGAGCCTTGTTCAGCACCAGAGCATCAAGCAAGCCTTACGAAGGACACTTGGCTTGAAGAAATCATGTCTCAGCTAGAAGTGGCAAAGCTATCACTCCTGAAGGGGTGCCATGCCATCGCCAAAACCAGAAAATACGTTTATTTTCTATGTGGAGGCAGAGAGAAAATAGATCACATTAAGGAGAGGAAGAAATGCAAATGGCCTTAAAATCACATACACAGATGGAAAGTTTGGAAGGTGATAGCAATGGACACGGCATTTATTACAATCGTAAGCTCACAAAGAGAGCCAGCGCTCAGGACAAGTGCCCCAAACCCACCACCATCATTACCTCTACCACCACTACAGAATTTTAAAAATTCCTCAGTTAAACAAGGCTACTGTTTTCCCCACTGGCTTGTTAACAGTAAGAATTAAGTCCAAGAGATTATCTACAGCATTTTCTCATTTGTTTTTCTTCATACCAATGGATGGGCTTCGAAAGCTGTTAACAGAAGGAACTAAGAATTAACTTATTGGTTATTTGCAGATTTTAACAATTATCATCATTATATCACATGCTCTTTCTTCACCGTATACCAAAGTGAACTCTACTGCTCTCAGATAATCAGCAAGCACAGGACTCCATGAAAGTACTTTTCATGGAAAGAAATCAAAATATGCAAGTAATAGCATAGTCTGTGTCATTAAATTACTCATAGATCAGACGAATGGACTTCATCAAACGTAACCAACTGCCAGAGACATAAAGGGGAAACTACTTCAAACAAATACACTTAAAACTTCAAGAGCCTTCATTTACAAGTGGCCAGTGATCTAGGCAAACAAGAAATGCTGCATGGAATGACAAGTTCTCAGCCCTGAATTAGTGAGAGTAGCTCTTTTAAGCAGAAGTTCTTGGCAAAGAGTATCTATTTTAGCAAAAAGTGCAATAACTCAGAGTAGCCCTAAGAATCTTATTCTAACTCATCTGTGGAAAAGGCAAAAGGAAAGCTACGGTTTCATCCTTACCAAAAAAGACAAAGAAACACCTTGTTTCTAGGTAATTGTTCAAGGTCACCCTCCCCACGTCCATCAAAATTTTAATCTTTCCACGTCACCTCTCCACTTTATTAAGCTGGTCAGGCTGAGCCAAGGAGATGGGAAACCTGTCCAGGCAAGACAGATCCTGGAGGGGCTGATTGTATGATAAATTATACAGCCATGGAGGGCTAGCATTTTCAAGAGGAAGCATGCTAAGGACAAACTTAACTTTTTAAAGGCCCACTGTCCCATCCCTAGTTCGCCTTTGTCTTCTGGGCAAACATGAATGGGCTATAGTGTTACCATTTAAGCAACAAGATACAAGGGTGAAAAACTAGTTTAAATGTCAGAGTCACAGTTGATAAATACTGTATCAGGTAAGTCATTTTATATCTTAGAACTTCATTTTAACTCTAAAGTAACACTGAATTTATAAGATTAGCAAAGTTCCACCTGGTAGCATAGTGGCTAAAGGCAATTGACTGCTAACCAGGGGGCTGGCGGTTCAAATCCACCAGCAACTCCTCGGAAGGAAGATGGGGCAATCTACTTCCGTAGTGATACTGCCTCGGAAACCCAAGGAGGGGTCGCTATGAGTCGCGTCCGACTCGACGGCACATAACAACAACAACAACAAAGTTCCACCCAGAGCTAGAACTTTGATTTTACATTTTTTTTTGTTTCGTTTCCTATAGAGCAGAATGCCTGTCACTGTCCTCAGGACTAGAGAGCAGCTCCTCCAAGACCCTGTCTTACTCGTCTTTGAACCTCCTGCATTTTCTAATATCTTGCATACAGCAGATTACAAAATGATTGCTGAAATAAATTGCTTTTCTCTGCATTTCTCCCCTGGCAGACAAATTAATAAAACAGCGAATTCATTCCCTCATCTGCTGATAACATACTGGGAAAACTTCAATTTCCTCTCCACCACGTCAGTGTGTCTGAAATGCTATTATGATATTTGACTGACTGATGGTTGTTTAGAAATTATTCACTAACTCCATACCAAGAAGTAGCAAAATGTAGCTGATATAGAACTAACAGGCAATTTGAACTTTTTAAGAGTGAGAAGGACACTAGGAATCCATCTAGTTCCATCTATTCTTTTTATAGAAGCTGTGAAACTGTGAAACCACAAAGCTCTAGGGAGAATATGAACATTACATTTTCTGGCCTAATTTAAAGAGCTCCGCTGGAGCAGCAGTTAAAGCACTCCGCTACTAACTGAACGCTGGGCAGTTTGAACCCACCAGCCATTGGGTGGGAGAAAGATGCAGTGTGCTTTTGTAAAGATCGACAGCCTTGGACATCTCATGGGGCAGTTCTCCTCTGATCTACAGTGTTGTCATGAGTCAGAATCAGTTCAACAGCAATGAATTTGGGTTTTTTTTTTTCGGTCTTGGGGCCTAAGTCACCTTTATAGATATTTTTAAAGTACTTGTTCTGTGACAACTTTGAAGAGAAATATTATAAATAAAATTCATACCTGTTTCTAAAAGTAGAAGAGAGGAATTTGTAGAGCATAGTAGCCACTGTTGTTGTTAGGTGCCGTTGAGTCATTTCCGACTCATAGCGACCCTATGCACAGCAGAATGAAACACGGCCCGGTCCCGAGCCAGCTCCATGATTCTTGCTATCCTTGAGCCCATCGCCACTGCCACTGTGTCAATCCATCTTGTTGAGGGCCTTCCCCTCCTTCGTCAGCCCTCCACCTTACCAAGCATGACATCCTTCTCCAGGGAATGGTCCCTTCTGACAACATGACCAAAGTAGGTGAGATGAAGTCTGGCCATTCTCGTTTCCAAGGAGCATTCTGGCTGCACTTCCTCCAGGACAGACCTCTAGTTCTTTCAGCAGTCATGGTACTTTCAGCATTCTTTGCCAACACCACAGCTCAAAAACATCAACTCTTCTGTCCTCCTTATTCATTGTCCAGCTTGCCAATGCATATGAGGTGACTGAAAATACCATGGCTTGTGTCAGTCGCCCCTTAGTCCTCAAGGAATCATCTCTGCTCTTCAGCACTTGAAAGCGGTCCTTTGCAGCCCATTTGCTCAATGCCTTGTCTGATGTCCTAACTGCTGCTTCCATTGGCATCAATTATGATGATAGAACCAAACAATGTGAAGTCGCTGACAACTTCAATCTTTTCTCCATTTATTGTAATGCTGCTTACAGGACCAGTTGTGAGGATTTTTGTTTTCTTTATATTGAGATGTAATCCATACTGCAGACTGTATTCTTCCATCTTCATCATTAAATACTTCAAGACATCCTCACTTTCAGCAAGCAAAGCTGTGTTGTCAGCATATCACAGATTGTTAATGAGTCTTCCTCCAATCCTGATGCTATGTTCTTCTTCATATAGTCCAGCTTCTTGGATTGTTTGCTCAGCATATAGACTGAATAAGTATGGTGAAAGGATACAACCCTGACACACTCCCTTCTTGATTTTAAACCATGCAGTGTTCCCTTTTTCTGTATGAACAACAGCCTCCTGGTCTATGTATAGGTTCCTCATGAGTACAATTAAGTGTTCTGGAATTTCCATTCTTCTCAATGTTATCCACAATTTGTTATGATCCACACAATCAAATGCTTTTGCATAGTCAATAAAACACAAGTAAGCATCTTTCTGGTATTCTTTGCTTTGAGCCAAAATCCATCTCATATCACCAGTGATATCCCTTGTTCCATGTCCTCTTCTGAAACCAGCTTGTATTTCTGGAAGTTCTCTGTTAATATACTGCTGCAACTGTTTTTTAATGATCTTCAGTAAGATTTTACTTGCATGCAATATTAATGATATTATTCAATAATTTACACATTCTGTGGGATCACCTTTCTTTGGAATGGGTACCAATATGGATCTCTTCCAATCAGTTGGCCAGATAGCTGTCTTCCAAATCTCTTGGCATAATTGAGTGAGTGCCTCCAGTGGGGCATTCATTTGTTGAAACATCTCAATGGGTATTCTGTCAATTCCTGGAGCCTTGTTCTTTGCCTATTCCTTCAGTGCAGCTTCAACTTCTTCCTTCAATATCATTGGTTCTTGAACATATTCCACCTCCTGAAATGGATGAAGATCAGCCAGTTTATTTTTTTGGTACAGTGACTCTGTGTATTCCTTCCATCTTCTTTTGCTGCTTCCTGCATCATTCAATATTTTGCCCATAGAATCTTTCAGTATTGCAACTTGAGGCTTAAATTTTTCCTCAGTTCTTTTAGCTTGAGAAATGCCAAGTGTGTTCTTCCCTTTTGGTTTTCTAACTCCAGCTCTTTGCACATTTCATTATGGTAAATGGCTTTGTCTGTTTGAGCTGCTCTTTGAAATCTTCGGTTCAGCTCTTATCTTGTCATTTCTTCCATTTGCTTTAGCTACTCTTCGCTCAAAGGCAAGTTTCAGAGTCTCCTCTGACACCTATTTTGGTCTTTTCTTTCTTTCTTGTCTTTTTAATGACCTCTTGTTTTCTTCATGGATAATGTTCTTTATGTCATCCCACAATTTTTCTGGTTTTTGGTCATTGGTATTCAATGCATCAAATCTATTCTTTAGATGGTCTCTAAATTCAGGAGGGATATATTCAATGTCATATTTTGGCTCTCGTGGACTTGTTTTAATTGTCTTCAACTTCAAGTTGAACTTGCATATGAGCAGTTGATGGTCTGTTCCACAGTTAGCTCCTGGCCTTGTTTTGGCTGAGGATATTGAGCTTTTCCATTTCCTCTTGCCACAGATGTAGTCAATCTGATTCCTGTGTGCTCCATCTGGCAAAGTCCACATGTATAGCCCGACATTTGTGTTGCTGAAAAAAGGTATTTGCAATGAATAAGTCGTTAGTCCTGCAAAATTCTATCATGCGGTCTCCAGCATTATTTCTGTCACCAAGGCCAAATTTTTCCAGCCACTGGTGATTCTTCTTTGTTTCCAACTTTTGCATTTCAATCATCAGTGATAAGCAACACATCCTGATTGCATGTTGGCTTTGGTGGTTGGTGCATAAATTTGAATTAATAGTATTAACGGGTCTTCCTTGTAGACTATGGATATTATCCTATCACTGACAGCATTGTACTTCAGGACAGATCTTGAAACATCCTTTGTGATGATGAATGCCACGCCATTCCTCTTCAATTTGTCATTCCCAGCATAGTAGATCATACGGTTGTCTGATTCAAAATGCCCAAAACCAGTCTATTTCATCTCACTAATGGCTAGGATATCAATCTTTATGCATTCCATTTCATTTTTGACAACTTCCAATTTTCCTAGATTCATACTTCGTACATTCCATGTTCCGATTATTGATGGATGTTAGCAGCTGTTTCTCCTCAATTTTTGCCTGTCTCCTTACAGCTAAGGATACAGTAGCCACTACTGACCTTTAAACAAAAAACTCTGGTGCCGTTGATTCTGAGTCATTGCGCTCCTCTAGGATAGAGCAGAACTGCCCCATTGGGTTTCCAAGGCTGTAAATCTTTACAGAAGCAAACAGCCATATTTTTCTCCCATTTGAACCACCAACCTTTCTCTTAGCAGCCGAGTGCTTTAACTACTATGCTACCTGGGCTCCTTTACTAACCTTTAAGTGGTCAGAAATACTAAACCCCAGCCTTTTAAATGATTAAGTATCCAGGGCACTGAACTTTTAAGTGGCACATTGTAGTAGAGCTTAAGTTCTAAGGCAATGAGATTGTGGGAGGCTGCAGCTCACAGTGGGAGCCCTAAGTCCATCCTGAGTCTCAACAAAACTTAGAAATCATTTGCATTCTTTCTGACTTTTAAACCAACAGCATGGCTGTGCACAGACAAGTTCTCTGGCAACCCTGGGGAAGGACAGTTTGTCCTCAGGAAGAGTGTAGCTGGAAGTAGATTATGCTCACACCAAGAACTTGTCTGGCTGTGTCCTAATCTAATTTAAATCAAGGTGGGGGTCTTGGTATTAACTTATAGCCATCTTGTGGCTGTGACTCCGGCCACATGGTCATGAACCAATCCAGTAACCCTTTTTAATCTTCAATTATGTATCCCAATCATGGTAGGATAAACATTTGGTTGAGGTATTTATCCTTTCCTCAAAATTCCTTCTCATCTTCAGCAGCTGCAGAAATTTAATGAGCCCCTCTAGGATGCTACTCTTTCTTGACCAAGCCAAACAGGCCTGAAAAGAGGTGGATAAGCTGTTTCTTCATCTGTTTATAGACCACCCGAAACTGAAGTGCCCTGTCTGTCACTGTGTGGGTCACAGCATCTCACTGAGTCGAAGGGCCTTAGGAGTCACTGGACCTTCGAAGTCATTGCTGAGGGCTCCTCAGTGACATACAAATGATATAACAACCATTCAAGCCCTCCTCGGGACTTGTCAGGCAAGTGTGGTGTTCTCTTCCTGAAATACAAGGAAGCATACACTCTTTTCAGGCCAGCCAAACACAGGAGATGCTCGACAGGACTCTGAGTCTTGCTCTTTGATAGTGATGATTTACAATGGAACCAGTACTCCAAGCTAAACTAGTATTTGTACTCCCCGTACTTAACATTTGCATGTATTTCTCAAGCTGTGATTTGCATTTTAGGCTCTACTCCCAGAAACTACATTCCACCTGTAAAGAGAAATCTATACACCGTCACCCCCAGCTTCTGAAGAAGGTACACTGATTTAACCTCACTCTCTGGTATTTAAGTCTCTCTACTACTACAAACTTACAGCTTTTGTTGTTTTGTTGTTAGGTGCTGTCCAGTCAGCTCCCACTCATAGCAACAGAATGAAACACTGCCCGGTCCTGCCCAGCTTCACAATCCTTGCTACAGCTGAGCCCGTTGTTACAGCCACAGTGTCACTCCATCTTGCTGAGAGTCTCCCCCTCTACTTTACCAAGCATCATGTCCTTCTCCAGGGAACGGTCCCTTCTGACAACAGGTCCAAAGTAGGTGAGACGAAGTCTGGCCATTCTCATTGCCAAGGAGCATTCCGGCTGCCCTTCTCCAGCGAATCTTCTTCATCCTTCTGTTCCAGGGAAGCTGATCCACTCGCTTTCTCTCTGATACTTGTCTGCTTTTGTTTTTCGGCTTGCTCCATTCCCTGGGATTTTTATCCCCACTTTTCTGTATATGTACAAATCCTGCCATTATTTTTTCAACATACACTTACCACGCACTTAAACGTCCCAGAATAAAGGACAAAGCTCAAACACGACACTTGCTCTTTTGAGTTTACAATTTAGCACATTCTTTAAGGCTTAGTTAAAAGGCTACCCCCTCCATAAAGTTTCCCTTGAATTCTTCCTAGAAGAAACCCCTTTTCTCATTTTCCCTAGCCATCTTCACTTATGGAAACGTTGACTTTTGGTTCTTAAAATACAAGATTAAAAAAGTTTCATATATGCATACAGCAAATCCCTTGAGGGCAAGAAACTATCTCCACCTCCTCACAGCATCTGGAAGAATACTCAACAATATTCATTCATTCCAAAAGCATTTATTAATTCTTACAGAATCCACGCAGGTTTCAATATCCACCTACGAGGAGCCAGGTGTGAAAAGACAAGGTATTTGCCTCTGTGGAGCTTCATCTAGAGAAGGAAATCCTCATCAAATAGTGTAAACAAATAAATATGTATTCAAACCCAGCAGCTGCTCCACAGAAGAAAGATATGGCAGCCCACTATGGTCAGGATTTATAGCCTTGGAAACTCTATCGGGCAGTTCTATACTCTCTCCGATAGGGTCACTACGAAGCAGGATTTGACTTGATGGCAGTGGACTGGGGTTTTCTTTTGGCTATATATTCTTACAAATTGTGCTAAGTACTATAAAGAAAGTAAACACAGTACTGTGGTACAGAATCACAGCTAAAGAAGTAACTTGGAAAAGGACAGGTGGGGAGGAGAGAGCAGCCCTCTCTAAAAAGGTGACATTGAAACAGACTGAGGAATTATTGGTGCTGGGCAGAAGGGCAGGGAAGAGCTTCTCCCCCCACTCTCCACCCCAAAAAAAACAAGGGTATTCAAGGTCAGTATGAATAGATGAGGGAGAGGGTGAGAGGCCAATGAGGTTGAAGAGGCAGAGGGAGGTCAGTTAAGAAGGCCTGTAACACACACACGCACTAGTTGCCTGGAGTCCTCTCTGACCCACGGTGATGCCACATGCACCAGAGTAGAACGGGGCCTCGGAGTGCTCTCGGGGCGATTCTCCCCCAGAGGATCACCAGGCCTTTCCTCCGAGGGACCCCAGACTGGGTTGGAATCTGTATCATTTTGGCTAGCAGCCAAGGGCATTAGCTGTACCACCCAATGACTCCTTATATTATCTTCTGCTCAAGTTCTTCTGAGGCAGATTTACAGAAGGAAAAATATAAAAAGAACCTCACAGGGCCCTGGGATGTAATCCTTTCATTTGCAGAATCCAGAAAGACTTCGGTTAAAACTTTGGAAGGATTAGGAGAATCATCTAATTTCTATATTATAAAATAGTTTTAGGGGCAAAATGGAAGGGTATTTTACAAGGATTAGCAAGATAAGCTTATTCCTGGATTGTACAAACTTTTAAAGTCACATGCCATCCTTGGTAGGTGACAGTTAAACTTAGAGAATACTGTTAAGAAAATGAGTTTAGAGTCAGACAATATTAAAGTCCTGGCTTTGCTAATTTCTAGTTCAGTGTCCTGCTCTTTAGGTTGGCAGTATGCACTAGGTAATGGGGTTGGGTCCATATTTTAATAGCACTTGTAACAAATGACTCAACTACTGCTTGTCTGTCAGTTGTTTTCATACACTGGTGGCCTGCACAGTGTTATGATGCTGGAAGATATGCCCCCAGTAAGTTGGAAGGAAGATGGGGCAATCTACTTCCATAGTGATACTGCCTTGGAAACCCAAGGAGGGGTTGCTATGAGTCGGGTCCGACTTGATGGCACATAACAACAACAACAAGTATTTCAAATACCAAAGGGGTCACCCCTGGTGTACTGGTCTCAACCGTTTCCACACTAAGGAGGACTATGAACAAAGGCCTGGTAATCTACTTCCAAAAAGTAGCCAATGAAAACCTTATGGATCACAACAGAATACTGCCCAGTATGAGGCTGGAAGACACCCACGATGCATGGTGGCCATAATGATGGACTTGAGCCTACCAGTCACTGATTGTGAAGATGGCACAAGACTGAGCAATGTTTCCTTCTGTCGGACACAGAATCACCACATGACCTGACAGCAGCTAACACAACAACTCAAAGTTAGTGGTTGCTCAGGAAATATTTATGATGAAGGTAGTCTCAGCCTCCTGAGGGGGCATGGTCAGCTGACTGTAAGGCACACAGCAGATGCTCACAGATCCTTATGGGACTGTCCAATCTGTATTATACATGTATTATACATGGACACCATCAACAGTGATATAAACAAACCCCACTCTTCACTCACAGCGCCTCACAACAGAATTTATACAACTCCAGTTTTTAACACCGTGCGTCAGGGAGTAGAAAACATACTATTGTCCAAGATCTGGATTCTGGTCTCAACTCCATCACTTTGTGTTCTTTTGGGTAAATCACTGGTGCCAGAGTGTCTCAACTTGGCATTATTGGGAGTTGGGGTTGGATAATTTTCTGATGTATGGACTGTCCTATGCTTTGTAGGATTATTAGCAGTATCCCTAGCTTCTATATACTAAGTGCCAGAAGCATCGTCCCAGATGTGACAACCAAAATGTTTCTAGACATTGCCAGATGTCCTCGGGGGGCCAAGTTGCTTTCTCTACCTTGAGAGCCACTTCAGGGTCTTTAACTTTCAGTGTCTCACCCAGAGCTCACGAATCATGGAGATAATACCCATCTTATCCTGCTTCAGGACTGGTATATGACTCTAAGATAATGAATGGGAAAAAATACTGAGAACAGAAAGACCATATAACACACAAAAAAGCATTATTGTTACTCTGGGAGCTATCAGTATTGTGCTCTGTAAATTTTCAATGATGAGGTTGGGAAAAAAAACCTACTCACATCTTGGTTACAGAATCCATTATAAAGCTTAGGTAAAGGCTATGCACCATCTAATACACCTTTTAGGTGAACATTCAATAAATATTTGTTGACTGATTAAAAGTCCAGATCCAGGAGTAACTTCATTTATTTTTTTGGCATGCTGTCAGGGACACTTTTTCTGAGAATTGCTGAGCCACAACAGTGTAGTATGTTTCCAAACTTAACTCCCCTTGAAGGACAGGCCTAGATTAAACAAGAATGACTACTCAAAATGGAAAAACAAGGTACAGAAGGCCAACTGACTGTGGGGCAGTGAATTGCTTGGTATGACACACACAGTACATTGTGGTTTTTGTGGTACCCACCAGACAAATGGGTGAAACTCCGTAAATGTGAGGTGCTTGTGGCCCACCAAGGGGATTGGATAGCTTGTTAGTAATGTAAACAAGGGAGCTCTGGTGGCGTAGTGCCTAAGGCACTTGACTGCTAACCAGAAGCCTGGAAGTTCAAACCCATCAGCCACTCCTCAGAAGGAAGGTTGGGTAATCTACTTCCGTAGTGATATTGCCTTGGAAACCCAAGGAGGGATTGCTATGAGTCAGGTTGACCTCAGGCACATAATAAGAACAACAGCAACAATGTAAATAAAGGTACAGGGCATGCTGGTGGGCGTTGGACCATAGAAATAAGGTGTATGGAGACCAATGTGGGGACTGGTCAGTTTTCCATTTGCTAGGCTTAAAGTGAGCCCTCTCAGAGGCAGAAAGGGGAGATCTCACTGCCATCAAGAGAGAGAAGTTGAGTGGAATACGTCCTCGAACTATGATCCTTGTGCTGAAATGATGTCAGAGATGATGGCAGCAGAAACGAGAGAGCAGCATGAGGCAGAGCGGCAGCCTTGCCAGCCCACAGCCAGCCTTTGGGCAGGATGCTTGCTGGCAGAGTGCAGTGCACCTAGCTGCACCTTTAAGCAGAGCTAGAAGAGCTTTGTAACACTTGCCTGAGCAGAGCAGAGGTGAGGCCGAGAGGCCAAGGGCCAAAGAGGTGGGCCTGTGGCCATGGCAGAGGGGAGGCTGTCCTGATCGAAAAATTGTATCCTGAGGTTCCTCAACCTGAATGGTAACCTGTTGCCTATCCAATAAACCCATAATGTGAATATTGTCTGTGAGCTGTGTGTGGTCACTGCAACAGATTATCGAACCCAGCACACAGAAGACAGGTGTCAGAACTGGCAAAAAGACCAGAGAGTGGTGGCAGGTCTGGCCTCTTAGGACTCACCTTTGGGCTGCGACAGTGACTCTGTCTCCCTTTCAGGAAGTTGGGGGGAGATTAGAAGAGGCCATCCCCATGTGTTTTCTGCACTGACTAGCCAAGGTCACAAGAAACTTTGGTGGGGTAGTGGTTAAGGCATTTGCTAACCAAAGGTTAATGGTTTGAATCCACCAGCCGCTCCATGGAAGAAAGATGAGGCAGTCTGCTTCTATAAGAATTTACAATCCTGGAAACCCTACAGGGGTTACTATGAGCTAGAATTGACTTGATGGCAGTGAGTTTGTTTTTTGAGCCATGGGCACAGAGCAGTCAGCCACTAGAACCCAGATTCTAACCCTAAATTCAGTGTTCTTTTTATTACCTGTACCATGGTGCTTCTATCCAACTATCTTGCGCCCCAGTCTCTTAAAGTTAGCTATTTTGTTTTCTGGGGACAACCAGGAAAAACAGATAAAAATGCTGGGTTGTGATTTTGAAAGAGGTTCACAAAGAAATGGAGCCCTACTCATATTAGGAGGCATAGCTGCATAGTCCCTAAATTTGGGATAAATCGATGTAAAATTATCCAAGCACGCAGCCAAGTCTATGGAGTTCCTGCCAATATTATCATTAAGTTGTCCAAGAGGAGTTTAACCTAGCTGTTACTACCTCCAGAACAGCTGTGTCTTGCAATGCTTCAGCCTATGCTTATGGCATCGTATTTGTGCTCCCACTATTAGCTGTAGTATCCTTGGCTGCTCTAGCACTACATGGGTCTAAGTAGGATAAGAATGGATTCCCATAGAGCTCTGAGATCCAGACCACATTCTGGCATTCTGCTCATAACTCACAAAAGCCCCACATGACTTCTACCATCTATTTTCAATGTCAGAAGCAGGATTTTTGAGAATAATTCCTTAAAATGTCATCATTTATTCTACTTTTTTGAAAGACCATATTATCTCTTGACTATTACACCTCTGTGCAAATTTTCAAATGCTGAATGTTGTCACAAAGAGTGATCATTCCCAATCATTCATTCAATAGCTTTCTGGGTAATTCTCAGGCAACACATGGTTTGGAGCCTATCACAACGTTCATAATGAATATAATTTTAAAGAACATAAAACTAAAAATGAGAAAATCTTGGTCCTAGGCAAAGTTTTTCCATGGTTACCTTAGGCAATTTAACCTTTCTGCTCATAGCCTCTTCAGTCTTGGGACAGGCATCTTTAAGGCCTATTTCAGTTGGAAGAATCTAGGTGTGAGGGGAGAGGGAGGGAGGGAGAGGCACTAACTAGACAGTAGGCAAGAGGTAATTCTGGTGAAGGGAGAGGCAGTACACAGTACAGGGGGAGCCGCACAGCATGACCAATGCAAAGGAAGAGACTGAGAGGCACGGAAGAAGGACAATGACAGTAAATGGTGTAACATCTTCTATCTTGCAACAGCAGCACTAACTACCAATAGAAGGTCCCGGTTAGAATGAGTAACACAAAATGTAGAACAAAATTTAAAGGCAAAAAAAAAAAAAAAAAAAAAGACCAGATTCACTGGTCAGAAAGAGACTAGAGGAACCCATAAGGCTATTGCCCAGAGAAAACCTAACCTGAAACTGAAGACACTCAGAGGTCACTTTCCAGCCAAATAACAGACAGGAGGAGCTCTGGTGGTGTAGTGCCTAAGGCATGTGACTGCTAACCAGAGGCTGGTGGTTCAAACCCATCAGCCACTCCTCAGAAGGAAGGCTGGGCAATCTACTTCTGTAGAGATACCGCCTGGGCAACTCAATGTGGGGTTGCAGTGAGTTGGATGTGACTCAATGGCAGTGAGTTTGGTTTTTATAAACAAACATGGCGAAGAATGTGCTCCTCAGAACAATCAACTCTGTGAGACCAAAGAACATTTGCCCAAAACCACAGACAAGAAGGTGGGGACTAGGAGAGCAGGCAAATGGAAATGGGGAGCCCAGGGAAAGAGGGAGGATGCTGACAGAGACCGCACCCAATGACACAGAACAACTTACGTAGGAACTATTGATTGGGAAATTAATTTGCTATGTAAACACCTGTTCTGCGAGTCACTATGCTGAGGCAGAAACAGTCAAAAGCCCTCCTGGTTCTTGGAGTCAGTCTACTGTCATAAGGCTATGCCATCTTTGGAATTCGAAACAAGTTACTAAAATTTTGTGAGGATAATACATAGACATGAAACTGGGATGATAATATTTTATTATTGTGAAAATCATTTCTCTCAATGATATGATTATCAAATGTAAACATATATCTGAAAGTGACTGGTACATTAATATTATATATAAAACCAAACCCTCTGCCACTGAGTCGATTCTGACTCATAGTGACCCTCTAAGAGTAGACCCCACAGGGTTTCCAAGGCTGTAAATCTTTAAGGAAGCAGGCTGCCTCATCTTTTTCCTGTGGGGCGGCCAGTCGGTTCAAATCAATGACCTTTTTGTTAGAAGCCGTATGCTTTAACCACTGTGCCACCAGAGCTCCTTAATAATATGTACAGTAAATAATGAATGTTACTTACTTTCCTCCTAACTCACCTATTTCTGAACATGTGGTCTAAGGGCTGCCTGCATCAGAATCATCTGGGATGACTGGTTGGAAATGAAAACAAGGAGCCCCACTCCAGACTACTGAGTCCCCTCACAGGGAGTGAAGCTCCAAAATCTAGATATTTGTCAAACTACACAGGCAATTCTTAAGCATTCTAAAATTTGAGAGCTACTGTTCTGAATTAAAGAGATGTATGATCTACAAAGTACATAGAACCTAAGAACTAGATGTTTAACTAGTGAGAGCTCTATAAAAGAAAAGGAAAAAGAGAGAGAAAGCAAGCTAAAACTAAAACAGGAACTAAAATAAAGTATTTATTTATTTTGAAATTCCAGAAAGGGAACAGAGCTAGCCTGGTCTCAATGAAAATTTACACATACCGCCTGACATCAAGGGCCCTTCTGGACTAACACTGAATTTAATACAAAATTACTCATGTTTGGATTTGAAAGAGGTCTTTTCACTAACTGTGTGAGTAAAATCTCTGAGTCCCACATGAAGGGGAAATTATACCTTTTTTGTAGTTTTATTTTTCTAGATTAGTTGTGAAATACAGAGATTGAACTACCAGGAAGACGGACTCCCAACAGGAAGTGCACCACTTTGCTGAATCTTTTCTTTTTTTTTTTTTAATTCCCTCTGTGTGAAAAAATTGTTGGGTGCAGTTCCAAACATGATTAATGTAACTAAGATTTGCTCCCAGCTGACCACTACAGGGCCTGCCTCTAACCACGAACACTGTCCTTTTGAGATTGGGAGTTCTGTTTGAGATTCTTAACAGCCACCAAAATACAAAGTAAAGTACATTAGGAGCAAGATGTGGTTGAAAGTATTGCACCTTTCTTTTTACAGCAGCTCCCAAGAGCAGAGGATCTGATCTCTACCCATTCTCTAACTAGCAAAACCGTACTTACTGGTTGTGGGCCCTTGGGCAAATTGCTTAATATCGCTGTGCTGTGGCTGTAAAATGGGGATAATAAAGGTAACCGACCTCATAAAATTGTTTTAAGGATTATAATTAGGGGTTCACTGAGGTAATAGCATAGTGGCTAAGAAGGCAGGTTAGTTTCTTCTAAAATAGGGATGACAATAGCACCTACCTCATGACTGTGTGTGTGTATTTAAGCACTCACTTAAACATAGTAATTCTTTGATAAATGTTCGGTACTACTAATTCTTAATCTACTGTTCTCTCTAAACTTGGAAAGGATACTAAAGTCCATATACAATGTAAGTAGCCCATGTATAATTCCCTAAATCCTTTGGTTTGTCCTCTACCAACAGCCGATTGCCAAACCTCCTTTCACCTTTGCTGTTATCAAAGGGGGTTTTCAGGGATGTGCCAGTGAATCCTAACCACTTAACTTCACAGGCAAGGCCATCCTTTACCTATGTTGAATCATGCAGTTAGTACCGTGTTTTCTTTGAAATGTCTCAAAGTGTTTGGCTCCTCTCTCTGTTTTCTATTTATGAATTTCTATATTTCTATATTTCTTTATTCATTTTGGGAGCCCTGGTGGCACAGTGCCTAAGGCATTTGACCGCTAACCAGAAAGCTGGTCGTTCGAATCCACCAGCTACTCCTTGGAAGGGAGGTTGGGCAATCTACTTCCATAGAGATACTGCCTCGGAAACCCAAGGAGGGGCGGTGGCAGGGAGTTTGGTTTTCTTTTTGTTGTTGTTACATTCGTTTCAGTAGGATTTTGGGAAAGAAAAGTGATGTGCTCAAAATGCCATCCTGTACTCTCACAGACTGTGAAGATGTCACAGACCAGGCACGGTTGTGTTCTGGCGTCATCATGAATCAGAGTCCACTTGAAGGCAGCTATCCGTCTACACTGATGTCAAGAAATTAAAGCAGTCAAGGTGCAGAACAGGGTGCACTGCATGCTACCATGTGTTTAAAGGAAAAAAGTATACACACATTGCCTGTAAACACCTATACTGGGGGTTGTGAGGGGGCAAACCAGATAGTGGTAACACTGGTGGCTTCTAGGAGAGGACTGGTCAGATATGAGCAGGAGCACTAAACACACTTGTGTGCCTTCTGAACTGCAAACCATGTGAATATAAGACCTATTAAAAACAAATGAAATGTATTGCTAGTCTTGGATAGAGTGAGAGAAAACTGTGGAATACAATTCAGTATCATTAAAAAAAAAACAAAAAACAAAACCCAGGCTTTCTGGTCTGATAGACTAGTGGAACTGCAGAGAGTACTGCCCTTAGACACTTTCGAGTCTGGAACTGAACTCACCCTCGTGGTTCAACTTTCACCCAAACAAAAGACAGGCCTATAAGGTGAACAGTACACCAGTGAGGTACGCACTCCTTGGACAATCAACCACATGAGATCAAAAGGGTAGCATTTGCCCAGGGATAAAGCTCAGAAGGCAGGAAGGGTAGGAGCAAAGGACGAATGGAAATGGTAAACACAAGGAGAAAGTGGGAGAGTGCAGCTACGCCGTGGGGATTGCAATCAATGTCATGAAACAAAATGTGTACGAATTGTTCCATGGAAAACCAATTTGCTCTGTAAACTTCCACCCAAATCACAATAAAAAGAAACAAACAAAAAATTATCATGAAGTCTAACATCTCACTTTGCAGAGGGGAAAGTGAGGTCCATGCTTGTGACTGACAGCTAACGTACTCGTTAGTCAACTGAACCCGTAACATTCTCATATAAGGTTTCTGCACCACCAGGCAAGAAGTCTGTGGGTGGTACAAACAGTTAAGTGCTTGGTTACTAATTGAAAGGTTAGTGGTTCAAATGCACCCAGAGGTGCCTATGGAGTGCAGCTCTAGTCTGAAACAAATAAGGCTGCCATGAGTTGGCAACTGGTTTGGTTTCTTTTTCTTTTCAACACTAGCCTAACGATTACCTCCCTTCTATTTCTCCTGATGATTGGCTGAGAAGCAGCGAAGCAGGAGGGGTTTCTGAGCTCCACATACCCTGTTTTGATGGCAAATAACAGAGAAGCTCCTATTTCTCTTGCCAACTCCCACCTTTAAGTACAAAGAAGATCAAGTGTACAACAACATTCTTCACAAAGGCATTTAGAAAAGCTTTTATTTGTCTGGTCCGAATAGGACAACTCAAATTTGATATGTCAAACAAACAGCCTGAAAAGGCCTTTTAGTTATGCAATGATAGCAGGGCCTAAGTCCAATAGGGAGTGGATCTCCCAGCTACTATACTCCATTTCTCCCATACCTTTTGTTGCTGGATAAACTATATCCTGGAATAAAGCAATCACGAGATGAACCCCTTCACACTCCTCTCACCGTGTCCTTTTCTGGTCTTTACACACTGCAAGTCTACTAACCAGGAGTGCTTTGGTAGGATTTACGTAAAGATTTCAGAGTGTTTCATGAGTGTGATAAGAGTGGAAAGAGCACTAGACTAGGCTATGAGCTCTAGCCACATACTAGCCATGTGACATTAAGCAAATCACCTAAACCCAGTAAGGACTCGTTTTTTCATTTGGAAAATGGATGTAATATTATCTACACCCTGCTAACCTCACAGGGTTGTAAGAATCAAATGAAATAATATATCTTAGTCCATTCTAATTCTACAATGTAGTAAGTATGAAATATTATTAATATCTTGCTTATTAGATGAGAAAATTAATCTCTGAAAGGAGATGTCCAAGTCACAAACAGGGCTCACTTTCATCTGACTTAAAATATACATTATCCCATATTTTGCTTGGGAGCTCTGGTAGCAGAGTGGCTAAGGCACTTGACTGCTAGCCAGACGGCTGGCGGTTCAAACCCACCAGCCATTCCTCGGAAGGAAGATGGGGCAATCTACTTCCATAGTGATACTGCCTCGGAAACCCAAGGAGGGGTCGCTACGAGTCAGGTCCGACTTGATGGCACATAACAACAACAACAACATATTTTGCTTTAAGGAGCCTTGGTGGTGTTGTAGGAATTCTGGTGGCGTAGTGCCTAAGGCATTTGACTGCTAACCAGAAGGCTGGTGGTTCAAACCCACCAGCCACTCCTCAGAAGGAAGGTGGGCAATCTACTTCTGTAGTGATAAATCAAACCAAACCCAACACTGTGTTATGTGCCATCGAGTCAGTTCCAACTCATAGCTACCCTTTAGGACAGAGTAGAACTGCCCCATAAAGTTTACAAGGCTGTCATCTTTACAGAAACAGACTGCCACAACTTTCTCCCACAGAGCGGCTGATGAGTTTGAACCACCAACCTTTTGATTAGCTTAACCCACTGTGCCACCAGGGCTCCTCAAAAGTGTATGAAAAGAATGTCAACGAAAATGAGGAAAGCTGTTCTGTGCCTCAGACTGGAGCTCCACAGTGGTGGGAAAATGTAAGATCTAGGTGCTAGATTTGGTTCTCGGGGCTTCCTGGCTCCCAAACCCTGAGGAAGACAGTGTTTTCAGGCATCCATTCAATCTTTATTACCTGCCTATAGGGGGAAGATACTATAATGAATCTCTGTCCTCAAGAGCCCCAGTTTGGTGGAGGATGGAAACATGCAAATAAATACAATGAAAATGTACTAAGAGAAAGATTATGCCCAAGGTTGTGTGGAAACTGATAAAAGGCTATCAGGAAAGGTAGGTGAGGATGGGCACCTGTGCGTGCGTGTTAGCAGCATTCTTCTTTCTCTCATTTAAAAAATTCAATGACTATGTTCTAGGTTTTCTAAACTGCTTCAAAATTATACAAATACTCTACATGTTAGCTGTTAGGTGTCGTTGAGTCGGTTCCATGTAGTATTATAGTAACTCTACTATCTATTCAGGAAAAGATTCGATCTAGTTAAAAAAGGTCCCCTAACACTTCACTGGTTGACAGCTTCCTCCAAGTAATTTCTCACTATTGACTCCTCCAACGCAGGCTTCCGCAGGCTTCCATCGCCTTATGCTGCATTGCATAATGTCCCCAGCCTACAAAAGCAGGTTGTATACAAAAGTGTAGGGCCATTGTGTAAAGGAAAAGAGGTAGGGTGGACCCTTTTCAACCCTTTCCTTCTCTGCGGGGCTTTGCATTCCTAAGGATGGGCCACTCCTCTACTGGGGATGTTACCTAAATCATGATACTATATCACTCAAAGCAATGAACTTCAAAAGTATTTCCTTCCCAGTCTCTACTAGAAGATTTCTTTTGCCATAAACTTCTCAACTTTTGGTAACTTGTTAGACTTAGTCAGAAACTACCGTAAAGGTAAGATTTTTAATGGCTTCATTATGCTAAGAGCTGCATGTGGGAGTGTTTCCACCAACCACCTCACCACTCCCCCTACTCTTTCCCAAGCTTGCTGGGCTTGCCAGCTTTAGATGGCACAGTTATCTGGGCCCTGCCTGGTGGCTGACTTATCTGACATTGTCCACTAAAGTCATCTTGTCACTGTGAATACTTGTTTTTTCAGTGGTGATTATCTTTTTCTTCTGGTGGAGAATGTACAAAATTATCCAGAGTATAGCCAAGTTGAAAATAAGAGGGTGAGAGAGAGAGACTTAAAGATCACAGGCTTGAAAATGAAGTGGCTACTCATGTAGTGGGGCTAGGGTAACTCTTACTTCCATTTGAATATTTTTGCACCCATAATGTCACCTTAGAATTAAAAAATCCACTTCCTTTTGAGCTAAGTACAAACTCAACACACCTTGGCCTTCAAAACATTTGACAGTAAACATGGCCCTGGCCTCATTTTCAATTTTAACCCACTATTTCCCTAGGGGGAGCTATGGTAGCATAGTGGCTAAGGCACTTGACTGCTAACCAGAAGGCTGGTGGTTCAAATCCACCAGCTACTCCTTGGAAGGAAGATGGGGCAATCTACTTCCGTAGTGATACTGCCTCGGAAGCCCAAGGAGGGGTCGTTATGAGTTGAGTACGACTCGACAGCACATAACAACAACAACAACATTTCCCCAGGCGTAGTGTTTGTTGCCTTATACTTAGTACCAACTTAACTGACAACACATTGGCTAGACCATTTTCCAACATGACAGCAGCAATACATCTCTCTCTCCTACTCAGTGGAGCTGTGTGCTTATCAGGGTGTCAGTTGTGTTTGTTCACAAACCAATTTATGCCAATTGTGATTATTAACTCATAATATTCACAAGGACCCCAGGAAATAGAAACTATTATTATCTGTAATTTACAATGGAGGAAATTGACTAATCTGCCTAAGGCCTACACACAGCTAACAAGCAGCAAAGCAGTCTGGCTCCAGAGGAAAAGCTAGATACAAGCAAGTCATACAGAGAATGTATTAGAGCTTAAATTCTGAAGCACATGGTTGTGGTTCAAGTGCCACCAGAGCTCTATACCTTTGCAAGAGATGAGAGATAGAGATAGAGATAGAGAGAGAGAGAGAACTTTATTAGGCCAGAGTTTAGCATGTATAATTTCTCTTAAAATTTATAAATCTGAAGATACAACCAAATACTTCTAGAGGTGCTAAAACACAGTCTTCAAACAAATGCAAACAAACAGAAAGACACCATAGAAGTGGGGAAAGGACCATGATTGGGATACGCACATAACTGGACACAGTCAGGCAAGTTCCAAGTTCTTTGTGTGAGCAGACTCTACTTTCAACCACACTCTTCCTGAGGGCAAACTGCCCCTCCCTAGGTTTGGTCTGGAACTGGACCTTGTCTAAGTATAGCCACAATGTGAATTTAAAGATCAGAAAGAGCTCAAAATGGCCTCTGAACTTATGTCAAGCCTCCAAATGGAGTTAGGGCTCCCACTGTAGACCATAGCCTTCTACAAACCTACTGCTTCACAACTGAAGCTCTAATATACCCATCAGTTTACAGTGGGTCAATACTATATATTAAATGAATAGATCTAAAAGCTGTGTACTTTAGTGAAAAACAACAAGGTTTACTTACCAATGGATCCCTAGCAATACTTAGTAGATGTCTGGGTCTAATCCACCTATTTTACAATGGGGTAGGGAGCCTGGCTCAAGCTCAGAAGAAAATTCAGGTCTCCTGATTCCTAATCAAATGTTACTAAACTGAAGATATTTAATTTAAGAAAGTTGGTTTTTAGGTGTACCCATCACTGAGTTCAAAGTCTGAAAGGAAAGACTGAGGTAGACTCCACCATCTTTCCCTCACGCATAATGTCCATCAGAACCAGCAACTGTATTCACCAACAGTGATTGGGGCACCAAGCTTATGGTATCCCAGTCATCAAAAAGGCTGATCCCTACCTAGGTAAAAAGAAGCTCTGGTGGCATAGTGGTTAAAGCATTCAGCTGCTAACAAAAAGGTTGGCAGTTTGAACCCACCAGATGTTCTGCTCCGTGGGAAAGATGAGGTAGTTCTACTCTGTCCTAAGGGGGCCACTAGGAATCAGAAGTGGGTTGGGTTGGGTTTGGTAAAAGGAGCCCTGGTGGCACAGTGGCTAAAGCACTCAGCTGCTAACCAAAAGGTCAGCAGTTTAAACCCACTAGCCACTCTGCACGATAAGATGTGGCAGTCTGCTTTCATAAAGATTTATAGCCTAGGAAACTATGGGAGCAGTTCTACTATATCTTACAGGGTTTCTATGAGTTGGAACTGACTCGACTGCACTGGGTTGGACTGGGTTTGGGCCTAGGTAAAAGGCTACTTAAACAAAGTTTATCTTAAATTCTTAATGTAACACCAACTCCAGAAGATACAGAGAAGAAAATTCAAACGCTATAGAAGATATCCTGGATAAAATATCCTGATTCAAAAATGCAAGCTAAGAGCTCAAATGCTCCCATAACATTATCTGTAAAGCAATACTCAGATGGTTCAATGCTGGGCAAGTGTGGAGAAAGGCTAGAAAGAGCTCTGTTGCTCATCCTGGGCATGTATTTTTCCCCGAGAGGTAGCCAAGTTCACATTCTAACCAGAACTACTACAGTAGGTTCCAGTTTTGGTGCCTGAACACTGTGCGGCCTTCACTGCTCATAACCATCGAAATCTGTAATATACACACAAGAAGTAAACCCACAGCCCTAGCCCTTGGTTTAATAGAGGAATAATTTACTTATAAATATTATCATTATGTGTAATATTTTTAGCTATCCTATTCTCCTCTCTATCTTTTACCCAAAAACTCACTGTCATTCAGTCAATTTGACTCAAAGTGACCCTTTAGGACAGAGTAGAATTGCCCCATAGGGTTTCCAAGGCTATAAATCTTTACAGAAGCATATTGCCTCATTTTTCTCCCACAGAGTGACTGGTGGGTTTGACTCGCCGACCTTTCGGTTTGCAGCCAAATCCTTTAATCACTATGTCACCAGAACTCTTTCCCTAGAGTTTCAGACAACAGTAGTTTTAGACAATCCCCTTCAATTAACCCCAACAGTTCACAACTAGTACAGCATTTTTATCTTTCTGGAAGCTACTTATAAAAGGCAACAGCCATGGCTGGGCTTCTGGGTTCCATGTGAAAAAATCCAGAAGGTAAAACTAAAGAATAGGGGAATAAGAATGAATTCTATTATTCAATTTGACAAAGAATTATAAAAAACCTGTCATAGGTAAAGGTCTCTGGGTGGCACAAGTGGTTTGTGATCACCTCCTAACCTAAAGGTTGGTGGTTTGAATCCATGCACCAGAGCTGCTGAACAAAGGCTGATGATGTGCTGCCTTAAAGATTGTTGTTGTTGTTGTTGTTGTTTGCCTTAAAGATTACAGCCACGAAAACCCTATGAGGCGTTCAACACATGGGGTTGCCGTGAGTCAGAATCAACTTGAGAGCAATTGGTCTTATTATGGGTAAGGAGTCCCTTGTTGTTGTTGTTGTTTGCTGTCGAGTCGGCCCCGACTCATAGCGACCCCTCCTTGGGTTTCCGAGGCAGTATCACTACAGAAGTAGGATTGCCCAACCTTCCTTCCGAGGAGTTGCTGGTGGGTTTGAACCGCCAGCCTTCTGGTTAGCAGTCAAGTGCCTTAGGCACTATGCTACCAGAGCTCCCAAGGAGTCCCTTAGGGGTTCAGAAAAGTAATGTGCTCCACTGCTAAGCAAAAGGTTAGAGGTTCAAACATACCCAGAGGCATCTCAGAAGAAACACCGGGCAATCTACTTTTTGAAAAATCAGCCACTGAAAACTCCACAGAGCACTGTTCTATTCTGACACATGTGGGCTTGCCATGAGTTGGAACTGACTCACTAACAACTGTTGTTTTTTTTTTTTTTAATAGGTTAAGAAGGCACAGTACTCTGTGACATAGAAGACATCAAGACGTATAAGGTTGTCCATGCCACAAGGAAAGTGCCAAATGTTTGTTTAAAGTTCTGTAGGAAGGTGCTATAATCCACTTCACTTCAATTTCAAACCATCAGATCAAAACATTCATTCAAGTAATGGACCTTCATTCAAGTATGGGCAGCCTGAGTAAAATAACTCCAGTGAGATCTGTGGAAATGGACCCCACTTGGGGACTATACCTACTCACCCACAGGGTAGCTAGGCCAGGACACCACCCCCAGACTGTTCCAGGTTAATAAAGAAATACTTATGTAAGATACCAGGAGAATGGAAACTGGAGGCAGAGGAGATGAAAACAACGGATGTTGATTTAGGATGGTGGCAAGACTCAGCAAAACCCAAGCCAAGGCTGGGCTGGGGATTTTCAGTCTCTGAAGTTTCACTCAGCCCCAGAATACTTTAGCTCCTCTGCACCTCACCAGCCAGTGAAAGATATGGACACCAGAAAGGAGACTTCGCTCATGGTATATAGTACTGTCTAACAATAATCTCTCCTTAAGGGCACACACAGCTTAAGGATTAGTACACTTCCTGTCCATGCACTGGTTTACTAAATCCCGAATCAAAGGTCTAGGGATCCTGCCCCAGTCTGCCCTTTACTCGCTGTGTGAGCTAGTCATCCGGTGCTTAGTTCCCCCGTTTACCTATCTGTAAACCCTGGGATGAGGAGACTAGGAGTGAACTCGATGACGCCCGAGGTCCGAAACCTTCCTGACCACTTGATACGTGGAAGCACTGGGCAAAGAGACCGCTGAATAAACAGAGAGGTCGGAGACGGTGGGCAGGGGTATCATCAGGTTCGTCTTATAGACGGAGAAACTGAGGCACCGAGCACCCTGCCCCAAGGTCACTCCAGCTATGTCACGGCACGGGGCAGGCCAGGGGCTCAGGGCTCCAAGTTTCCAGTCCTGGGCCCTTTTTCCTTTGGCAGAGCTAAGAGTGGTGAGGAGGGTCCTTGTCAAGGAGGGGAAAGGGCAGCGTCCGTGACAGGGTTGCGAAAGAGGGCGGGGCAGGCCTTACCTTCCCAGGTCCAGTCGGGTCACTGGCGCCTCTTTACAGAACCTTAACCCGTAACACCTTCACGAGTCTTCAAAAGCCCCTCCACCTCTGTCCGGCGCGACGTGTCCACGACCGCCACCGAAGCCGCCAATTCCCGCCCCAGCCCCGCCCCCCGCCTCGTTGACCAATCCCTCCGCAGGATTTTGGAACTCCACCGCCTCTGCGGGCTGGGAGAGGCCTTACGTCACGCGGCGCGCGTGCCTGCGAGAGCCTCCCATTTGCCTTTGCCCCACCTTCTCCAAACCTGGGCTCCTCCCGGACAAGCAACTCTGCGACAGATCGCCCTACCGGAAAGCCGCACGCTACCGCGGCATTTTACGACGACGGCAGTGACAGGCCTTTGAAAACCCCGACTGCCTTCCCGCAGCCGGGCGAAAGCTAGCGCGATGTTCGGTGCAGGCGACGAGGACGACACCGACTTCCTCTCGCCCAGCGGCGGGTGAGTGATTGCGAGGCGTGGACCAGTAGACCCTGCTGAGGGAATTCGGCTGATGGTTGAAGGGGTCGATCACTTCTCGGGCTTCTTCCCAACTTCCGGATCCAGATCATTGCTATGTTCTGTTTCTCTGCACGCTTCGATCTGAGCAGAGCTAGGAACTGTGCTGAGCTTGGAACTGAGGTCTGGACCCCGTGTCTCCCCTGACTGACAGGACTCTAAAAAAAACTCACTGCCGTGGAGTCGGATCCGACTCAAAACGACCCCTCCTTGGGTTTCCCAGACTGTATCACTACGGAAGCAGATTGCCCAGTCTTCCTTCCAAGGAGTGGCTGGTGGGTTTGAACCGCCAGCCTTCTAGTTAGCGGTTAAATGTCTTAGGCACTACGCCACCAGAACTCCTATGGTTCACTGTATTATTTCTGGATCACACTTTCTCATTCTGTGAAAAAGAAGTGGTTGTTAATGGCAGTGTTTGCCTCGGGGTTTTTATAGGAGGCAGGTAGGACTGCATATGAGACTTTCTCCCCTCCATGGACAAGACACCCAACGCACTGCCATTGAGTTGATTCCGACTCATAGCGACCCTAGAGGAGGGGATGGACTGCCCCATAAGATTTCGAGGCTGTACATCTCCACGGAAGCTGGCTGACCCCTTTTTCTCCAGCAGAGAGGCTGGTGGGTTCGAACGCAAAGCTGTTGGTTAGCAGCCCAATGCATTAACCACGGGGCCACCAGAGCTCTTTGTGGATAAGGCAGTCACTTTCCTCTGATGGGTCAGCTCCAACATCCTTCTAGGGCCATCTCGAATGTCACCTGTTTTAAAGCTTTCCCTGTTCTCACAACCCCAGACTAAATTGCTTTTCTTCGTTATTCCCACAGCTAGGTATGTTTGCCTTCGACCCTTGTCCACCGATCCATAATTGTTTCCTTGCTGGACCCCTCACTATATTATGAGCCCCAGCAGGACAGAGACTGGTTATGTTACTCATCTCTGTCTAGGGCCCATCACAGTACCTGACACATAGTGAAAGCTCAGAAAGTGCCCACCAAATGAACAATAGCTGAGAAATTGTAAACTCAAAAGCTGTCATTGCTATCTCCTGCCCACAGACCTTCCTTTGCAGTTGTTGTTGTTATGTGCCCTTGAGTCGGACCCGACTCATAGCGACCCCTCCTTGGGTTTCTGAGGCAGTATCACTACGGAATCACTATGGAAGTTCTGGTTAGCAGTCAAGTGCCTTAGGCACTATGCTACCAGAGCTCCCAGTCTGCAGTCTTCAAAGAGGCAAGGATTTTTCTCTTTCTGTAATCAGTTTAGCCTCCTGCCTGGGTTAGTTGAACAACTTGGCTCCCTCCAAACTTATGATCTGCCGAGCTCTGATCCTTGTAGAGCTTTTCTTTGAGTATCTATTTAACAAATTTTAGACATACTGAAGAATAAATCGATGCCAGTCTATGCCCTCATTACATTAACTGCTAAGGGGTTACAAAGAAGACAGAGATGTTGTGCCTGCCCTCAAGTTGCTTCCAGTCCTCTTAGAAAGTCCATTGCATAAATGACCATAAGATGACACTGCTTCTCTTTTGGTCTTATATAGGATTGTTTGACTTACATTACAGCTTGCCCTGGTAGCGTAGTGCCTAAGGCATTTGACTGCTAACCAGAAGGTTGGTGGTTCAAACCCACTAGCCACTCCTCAGAAGGAAGGTTGGATGATCTACTTCCATAGTGATACCTCTTTGGAAGCCCAAGATGGGGGTCACTGTAAGTTGGATCTGACTCCACAGCAGTTGAGTTTGGTTTTTTGTTTTTTTTGGTATGGCTGTTGTTGTTATGTGCCATCGAGTCAGATCTGACTCATAGTGACCCCTCCTTGGGTTTCTGAGGCAGTATTACTACGGAAATAGATTGCCCAACCTTCCTTCTGAGGTGTGGCTGGTGGGTTTGAACTGCCAGCCTTCTGGTTAGCAGGCAAGTGCCTTAGGCAGTATGCTACCAGAGCTCCTTTGGCATGGCTAGCCCTGTATTATCTATCCTTAAGTCCTCTTTTCATTCTTAACGCTCTGTTCCACCCCTACCACACTCTCCGCCACTTTAAATGGCCTATATCCACTTGGTTCCACTTTATCCCACTTTGAGGTCTTTTAGTTACTTAGCTATTTCCAAGTTAAACTGTGCTTTAGTTCCTTTCTTCCCTATTCCAGCCATATATTCACTAAAGTTTCCATACATCTCAGTCTTCCTGCTGCTGTTGAGTGTGTAGTCAACCTCTTCAATTAATGTTTTTCCATACAAACTTGTCTACAGCTGTATATTAGGTCTTTCCAAAGTTTCCAGGGTATACTTTAACTCCACATTCTTAACTGGGTGAAAGTGTTCAGGGAATGCTGTCAAGGAGTGTTAGGACAAGCAATCCACTGCTGACTCGAAGTTACAGGGTAAAGAATGACAGTTGTGTGCTCGTTTCCAGAGCCCTGGCCTAAGGGTATTTCTCAGTGGCTCAACTATGCAGCTTTCCTGAGTAGGATCATCAAGGACATGAAACATTTTAGTTTGAAGCAAATGACTGTGCTACTAGATATGTTGTTGTTGTTAGGTGTCATCAAGTCAGCTCTGACTCATAGTGACCCTGTGCACAGCAGAACGAATCACTGCCGTTCCTGCACCATCCTCACAATCTTTGCTATGCTTGAGCCCATCATTGCAGCCACTGTCAGTCCATATCGTTGAAGATTTTCCTCTTTTTCACTGACACTCTACCTTACCAAGTATGATATCCTTCTCCAGGGACTTGTCCCTTCTGACAACATGACCAAAGTATGAGAGATGAAGTCTGGCCATTCTTGCTTCTAAGGAACATTCCTATTTGTTTGTTCTTCTGGCAGTCCATAGTATTTTCAGTATTCATCACCAATACCACAATGCAAAGGCATCAACTCTTTTTTGGTCTTCCTTTGTCATTTTGAAAATACCATGGCTTGGGTCAGGTGCACCTAAGTCTTCAAAGTGACATCTTTGCTTTTAACACTTGAGAGAGGCCTTTTACAGCAGATTAGCCAAGTATAATATGTTGTCTGATTTCTTTTTTTTTTTTAATTTTATTTTGATTTGGGTGAAGATTTACAGAGTAAATTCACTTTTCATACAGCAGTTCACATATACTTTGTCTCATGTCATTGACCAAAATTTACAATGCAACAGCTCCCCTCCCACTTCCTCCCCATAGTTACCTCTTCCCAGTGTCCATCCCTCCATACTCTCCTGCGCCCTGAGCTGTCTCCCTGTGCATAAGCAGCCCTTCCTTCTCCATGATTGTTCTCTCGGGCGTGTGTCTACTTGAGGTAAATGTTTAACTCACATGCCTGTACTTTGTTTGGCTGGAAACCACAGGTGTGGGTTCAATTCCAGACCTGAAGGGCAGCTAGGGGCCATAGTCTCAGTGGTTACACCAGGCTCTATTGGACCAGCAAACCTGGTCCCCACCTTCTTTTTTTTTTTTTGCCTTCAAATGATTTTGAGTTTTGTTCCACATTGTTCTCCCTCTCTATGCAGGATCTCCTACATCCCTTCCAAGTGGATGTGTTGTCTGATTTCTTGACTGCTGCTTTCATGGGTGTTGATTGTGGATGCAAGTAAAATGAAATCTCTGACAACTTCATTTCTCCATTTGTCGTGATGTTGCTTATTGGTCAAGTTGTGAGGATTTTTGTTTTCTTTATGTTGAAGTGTAATCCATACTGAAGACTGTAGTCTTCTATCTTCATCAGTAAGTGCTTCAAGTCCTCTTCACTTTCAGCAAGAAAGGTTGTGTCATCTGCATATCGTAAGATGTAATTAGTCTTTCTCCAGTCCTGATGACATGTTCTTCTTCATGTAGTCCACCTTCTCAGATTATTTGCTCAGCATACATATTGAATAAGTATGATGAAAGGATACACACACCTTTCCAGATTTTAAACCATTACGTATCCCTTTGTTCTGTTCAAATGGCTGCCTCTTGGTCTGTGTGCAGGTTCCTCACGAGCATAATTAAGTGTCTGGAACTCCCATTCCTTCTTCCTAGTCTGAGTTAGTCTGGAAGCTCCAGTGAAGCCTGTCTGCCATGGTTATTTGAAATACAAGTGACATAGTTCCAGCAGCACTGTGACACACAAGCTACCACAGTACAACAAACTTACAAATGAGTGGTGGGCTATTAGATAGAGTTGACGGCTAATTTGATGATAAGAGGCGTAGTAAAGAAAGTTAAACAGATAACTTATTTTCCCCTCAACAGTAACCAAGAAAACCAAATCAAATAAGATTGAGACTATAAACTTCAGCAATTCCTTTTTTGATTTTCTCTAAGGAAGTAAAACATGTGACAATGAACACTGCAGCTACTTTCCGTTCCTCTTTTATTGTTCAAATTCTTTTCCTTCCTTTAAATGTTTACAAGCATTACAAGCCAGTACAGCGTATATTCATGTACATTGCATAACTGTAATTTACTTGCTTATTTTTTAAAAAAATACTTATTTTGTTGTTGAGAATATACACAGGAAAACCTATACTGTTTTGAGTAGCAAATGGAGTCTTAAAAGCTTGCAAGTGGCCATCTACGTTGCAATTCTTGGTCTCTGCTTGTCCAGAGCAAAGAAGAATGAAGGAAGTCAAAGACTCAAAGAAATAATTAGTCCAAGAACTAATGGACCACACAAGCCATAGCCCCCACCAGCCTGATACCAGAAGAATTAGGTGGTGTCCGGCTACCAGTCCTTACTGCTCTGATCTGGATCACCATAGAAGGGCCTGGAGAGAGTGGGAGAAAACATGTAGAACAAAATTCAAAATCATAAAAAAGACCAAGCTTATAGGTCTGATAGAGACTAGTTGACTCCCCTAAGAACCGCCCCCCCCCAAATAGTCGTCAAGCCTGGAAGTGAACCCATCCCTGGTATCAACTTTCAGCTAAACAATAGATAGGTCTATGAAGTGAATAATACTACCAAAGAGAGACTGTTTATTCAAATGAATGATTTACACTAAACACCTGTTTTCTTTCTGAGAGTATGAAATTTTGGTATATGCTACGCAGAGGGTATATACCAGGCCTGCATGACTTCCCCCAATGAAAGCCTTGGACATTGAGTCTCTAATGAGCTGCCCTGGAAAACCACAGTTCACACACGTTGTTGTAACTCTTTGCTTCAGTAATGAAGTATGTCCTGTGTGACTCCACAGGGAAATGGGTTTTGGAAGCTTGCACCTGGTTTTCCTCTGGACTTTGTTTGGCCCATGTACCTTTTTCTTTTGCTGGTTTTGCTTTTTGTCCTTTGTAATCAGTTTTAGCCATGTGTACAACTATATGCTGAGTCCTTGAATCCTTCTAGTGAATCACTGAACTTGGGGTTGGTCTTGGGGATTTGACAGAGGTTTCGTCAAGAGAGGGAGCACAGAGGAAGATAAATTTTGTTGGACAATGATAATCAGAGGCTTTGAGTTTTGGTTTGGACATATTGCATTTGCATTGCCTGTAAGATACCTGTGTTCCCTGTCACTCAGGAGAAAGTTCTGGACTGGGGATACAGATCTGAGTGTCATCAGATTTGCATAGCACTTGATGCCAAGGTAAATAAATGAGGCTGCTGAGAGAGAGAGAGAGAGACAGACAGACAGACAGACAGACAGAATGAAACTTGGGGGCATAAACATTTAGAGATTAGGCAAGGGAAGAATCCAAAGAGTTAAATGAGAAGTCAGAGAGATGGAAAGAAAACAGGAAAGGGTGCACATTAGAATTTGTTGATGTCTTTGTTTGGGCCAGCCTCTTCCCCTTTGGTGGAGCAGGTAACTCCACAGAAGCCAAGAAATCTTCCCAAAGATCAAATTAGTTGACTGTGTAGAAAAGGTGGCATGAAGGTCAAATAATGTAAGGACTGATAAACTAGGTTTAGTAACAGAGACGTTGTTGGTGACCTAAGCAACAGCAGTTTCAGTGGAGTGGTGGGGGCAGAAGAATTCATTGCAAGAATTGATAAAAGAATGGTGTTGCCTGTTAGATGAAGTGACAGAAGGGCTTGTGTGTAATGGAGTAAGAGTGTAGTACAGTTTCATCTCAATGTTAGAAGCTTGTAAACAGTAGGAGGAGGAGTAATCAGTAGGAGGGACTAGAAACTCCATGTTTCTAAAGCAAGAATGGAGAGTCTGAGGAGAACCTAGGAGCATTAGGCCCAACCATCTCAATTTACAAGTGGAGCAATTGAGGTCCAGAAAGAAGAAATGCCTTGGCTGACTACCTGTGGATGGACTGGGTCAGCTGATGATGTTCAGATCAGAAATGCAGTCTTGGTTTCAAAGACACTTAGCTTCCACTTCCATTATTGAATGGTAGGATATACATTAAAGGAGGTATCTGTTCAAGGTTAGAGGTGAGCAACTTTTATGATGATTCCAAGGTTGAGATATGCCAAATGAAATTTCACAGACTCTTCTTTTTCTCTCAACAGTGCCAGATTGGCCTCTCTTTTTGGACTGGATCAGGCAGCTGCTGGCCATGGAAATGAGTTCTTCCAGTACACAGCCCCAAAGCAGCCTAAGAAAAACCAGGCAACAGCAGCAACAGGCGAGTTAATGGCCATTAGGATTGTGCCCTAACGTGTTAGTTGGAAGGGGAACAGCCTTCTAAAAGTTGTGGGACAGGTGGTCTACCTTGACCAGTTGGGTAGTTCATCATCAGTGGTAGATACGTCTCTGAGCTCTGGGATCCTCAATGTCCTGCAGCTAGATAGTGTGTCCTTTCTTGGGAACTGATACAGGAAGGTTGTAGGAAGGTCACAGACAAGCTCTTCTGCCACACATGGACATCACTCTCTACAACTCTGCCCCAAGGCACTCTAAGTGGATGTTTTCCAGTGTTTTTGTGAAAAGGAAGAACTATGGTTTACTTCCTTCACCTGGATATGTTAGTTATATGCTGGCAGTGATTTTTTCCCCAACTAGAAGTGATACTCATTGCAGTACCTTTATTTATGTCTGACACAAGAAACATTTATTCAGTGAACATTTGTTGAATGAAAGGAGAGAAAAGGAGACTGATGTTTCTAAAATGCCTGTTATATGTCTGGTCTCATGTTAGGTGTTTTACATACATTGTCTTACTTAATTATCTTAACAATTTTGTGAAGTAGATGACTGCCATGATTTTTTAGGTGCTCAGAGAGGTTTAGGACCTTGGCCAATGTCACATAGTTAGGAAGTGACAGAAGTGAAATTTGAACCCTGATCTCACTGACTTCAAAGGTTTTATTCCTTTCTCCATACTTTTCTGTCTTTGTGAAAGAACTTGATAGTAGAAGAAGAGAGACTAACAGTAATAGCCCTGAGCAGAACAGGAAATAAGGGATATTAAATATTAAACATTAAATATTAAATCATTGAGTGCCTTTTACATGCTAGGCCTGATGCTGGTACTAAGGATATTGTCAGGATATTTAAAATTGAGTAGTTGTAACATCTAAGATACTTACTGTTTGTCCTTTACAGAAAATGTTTGCTGATGCCTTCTCTAACTATTTCATCTGCCACTTTTGACAGTGTTTCTTAGGTTGTTGGTTCTATTCTCCAAGCTATAACAAAAAAACTAACAAACACATTGCTGTCAAGTTGAATCAATTCGACTCATAGTGACCCCTCCTTGGGTTTCTGATGTGGTATCTGTACGGAAGTAGATTGCCCACTCTTCCTTTTGAGGAGTGGCTGGTGGGTTTGAACCAACAGCCTTCTGGTTAGTGGTCAGATGCCTTAGGTACTGTGCCCCCAGAACTCCCCCAAGCTATAACCTGGCCATATTTTTAGTAGATTATAAATACCTTTACATTTTCCCTGGTGTATCTCTTCATCAGCATTAGGCTTCTGAATCTATTTAAAGTGGTTAAGTTAATGGGTGTGGAGGAAAATAAACACCCTTAGTCCCTACTCAATGCAATAGCTTGATTTTCTTATCAGAAAACAAGGCCAACTATAAATTTACACTTTAAATGAGGAACTATAGAGGCATTTCAACTTAAAAATTATCTATACAGTCTTATGTAGGCATTTACAAATAACAAATAATACAGAAATAAAGGATACTCTGTTCAAGGGAGGTTTATATGAGACGTCCTTGGGGAAAAGGTGGTGGTGGCATATTTAACAACAAAACCAGTTGGGAAAAGTATCTTCATGAATCCCAAAACATGAAGGTATGGGCAAACACAAGGCTTGCATGATATCAGCATCAGTGTGGGAGAACAGACAGATGTAATGTGTGTTTTTTTCTGAGAACAGGATTACTTCAAAATGACCGACAGGTTTTCATGGAAAGTGTGACAGGCCAAGCTGAAACTGGAAGGGTTTTGTCCACTTTAGTTATAGGTAGGTGCAAGGGTTTGATGATGTTATCTAAAGCAGTTGGAGAAGTCTTACTGCAATGAACTTTTGAAACTCACTCACCAAATGACCTTCCAAAATGGGGCTCCATACTGATAAGAGCCTGCTGGGGATGAAATTAAAATGGAGAATAGGGACATTAGCAACAAAGATAAGATCCAGATAAAAGTACATCTCCCTAACGGGAGGAAGCCAAGATATTTTTTTAGCTCTATACAAAAGAAAAGAGGAAGCTTCAAGTTCTGTGAAGTTAGAAAAGCCATTCTGAACCATGCCTTCTTCTCAGATATAAATAATAAGTGACAGGCCTCAGGAAAGAATTAGAAATGAAAGGGAAATTTCATATTGAAGACTAAACTAGAAGATACACAAGAATTAATAAACAATACATTATACCTTAATAATCTTAATAAAAGGTTAAAAGGAATTTTTTTAAAAATAAGATTAAGAGGTAAGAAAGAAAGTGACAAATATTGGAGTTAGTAAAGAAAAGTCAACGTATAGGTAGTAGGAATATCTGAAGAAGAAAACTAAAGCAAGAGGGAAAGAACAAATGCTAAAAACTATAATGCAAGGAAACTTTGCTGGAAAGAATTTTGAAATTACATTTTGAAAACAGTCCTTAAGAAGGGGAAATTCAATTCTGGTAAGATGGCGGAATAGGCAGAAAGACTGCACAGACGCTCTTCAACAAAGAAAAGGGGAACCAGTTCACACAGATACAGATGATAATCTTGGACCCCTGAGCCTTGAAGGGAAGGATATAGAAGTAGACTAAACTCCAACTAGCAGAAGAATTTTCATGAAAACACCAAAAAAGGAGACATATGGAGCTGTGGTGTGGCAGCGATCCTTACGGCACAGACAGCTTAGATATTGCTGAGTGGTGGTAGAACCTAAGAATTAACCTAAAAAGTAGGCCTGCTAGCCACGGACTGCATGGAGGACTGCTCTGGTGGCTGGGGAATAAAAGGGGAAGCAGTGAAGAAGAAGGCAGGCTGAGCTGTGGATTTTTGCCTGTCCAGAGGGTGCAGCCATTTTGAATGTTTACAAGTGGTTTGACCATTTTGGATATTTAAAGCGACAGCGTTCTCCCAGACTCCAGGGACTTAAGAATAGGCTCCACTTGCCGGCAACCACAAGGACATTCTGGAAGCGGAAGACTGGAAAGGTGTGACATTCCCCTTGTTACTCTTATACCCTGCACCCTCTTGGTGAACTGAGGTGTGGCCATCCCTCACTCCGACCCACCTTCTGGGCCAGCAGGAATTCTATCCCAGTCTGCGTGCTCAAATGGAGCCTGGGTGCCCTGCCCTGCCCCGATTTTTTTTCTTTCTTTTTTTTAGTTTGTTTTTGTCTGTTTTAAAACTACCACTATTATTATTACTTTTGTCCTTTTTACTATTATTCTTTATTCTTCCCCTCCCAGGTTCTAGTTTTCAGCTTTTTTACTTTTCCCTCTTCCGGTGCAATTTTTTTTTTCTATCTCATGGTTAACCCTGTTCCTTGTTTTTCTTTTTGCATTTTCCCCATTGTTTTTTCTTCATTATTCTTATTCTTTACTTTTTTCTCTTATTGCCCTCTCCCCAGATACTGTGTTTTTTTTTTCTTTTTCCCTTTTGTCAGTTACCATTCCTGTGTGATTAAAAGTGTGTTTTTTGTTCATTTGCTTTTATTTTTTTGATGGTTATTCAATTGTTATTTTTGTCTAACTGAGTGAAAGACAGCAATAGTCCCTGTACGACACAACTACACCCACACCTTCTGCAGCTCCACTTACTGAGTGAGAGCCACCACTTCCTTCTCCACCAACTGGCCAATGATAAACAACCACAAAGAAGAGCCTGAGTCACCCTTGGCTGCTATTCACAAACAGTTAATAGCAATCTAAATACAATAACACGATGATGTCTCGATGTTTCGGAGACAGCAGACCATCATAGTCCACACAAAGAAGCAAGATAAAGTGGTAGAAACAAGGGAGCAGAATACAGATCCAGAACACATCCCTGAGGAAGAAGCAGCATTGGAACTCTCTGATAAGGAATTCAAAAGAATT
>NW_006921624.1:14111344-14113209 GCF_000298275.1 Orycteropus afer afer
TTCCAGATAAGCAGAAACTAAGGGAATTTGTTAAAACCAGACCAACCTTACAAGAGATGCTAAAGGGAGTCCTTTGAACAGAGAACCAAAAATAGCAAACAACAATCGACCATTAATACACAAGATGCCATAACCCAGAAACCACAGCTATGGACATTTCCAAAGTAAAATAAGCTTAAAAGATTGTAAACAGGGAACCAGAGACATCAATTGACAGATGAGGACAGCTACAAACCAAAAAGAGGGACAATACTGTGTAGTTACAGAACTTCTACGTGGTGAAGAAGTCAAGAGAGTTTCAGGATAAATGGACTGTTCTAAACTTGGGAGAAAATTACAAATCAGAGGGTTACCTCAAAGAAAAATGATAAACCTTCATATTACAATAAAAAAGAGGGCAAACACAAATATTCAACAAATACTAAAACAACAACAACTACAACGGAAATGATAACACAATTCATAAACATAATGAGCTCAGCACAGAAAATAATATGGAACAAAGAAACCAGACACACTATGAAAAAACACATAACAAAATGACAGCAACCAATTCATACTTGTCGATAATTACACTGAATGTTAATGGATTAAATACACCACTTAAGAGACGAAGAGATGCAGATTGGATAAGAAAACAAAACCCATCAATATGCTGTCTACAAGAGACACACCTTAGACACAAAGACAAAAATAGACTAAAAATCAAAAGTTGCCAAAAGATATATCAAGCAAATGGCAACCATAAAAGAGCAGGAGTGGCAATATTAATTTCTGATCAAATTGACTTTAAGACAAAAACCACCATATGAGACAAGGAAGGACATTATATGATGATTAAAGGATCAATTGTACAAGGAGATATAACCATAAAAAATATCTATGGACCCAATGAAAGAGCCCCAGAATACATAAATCAGACTTTAAAAGAGTTGAAAAGGCAAATAGATGACTCACAGTCATAGTGGGAGATTTTAATACATCACTTTCAATGAAAGATAGAACAACTGGAAAGGAACTCAACAAAGATGCAGAAGAGCTAAACAATACAATCCACCAACTTGACCTTATAGACATATACAGAGCACTTCACCCAACGACTGCACAGTATTCATTCTTTTCCGGTGCACATGGAACATTTTCCATGATAGACCATATGTTAGGCCATAAAGGAAGCCTAATAATTTTAATTATTGAAATAGTGCAAAGCATCTTCTCAGATCACAATGCTATCAAATTAGAAATCAACAATAGGAAGATCAATGGAAACAGAGTAAACACATGGAAACTGAACAACACCCTCCTTACCTAAACTAACACAGACTGATGTGGACAAGTTGAACAGATCCATAACAGAAGAAAAAATTGAACAGGTCATCAAAAAATTACCAACAAAAAAAGTCCTAGCCCAGATGGTTTCACCAGCGAATTCTACCAAATACTCAGAAAAGAACTCACACCATTCCTACTCAAACTATTCCAAAACATAGAAAATGATGGAATCCTCCCTAACTCATTTTATGAAGGAAGCATAACCTTGATACCAAAACCAGGCAAAGACATCACTCTAAAGGAAAATTACAGACCAATATCCATCATGAATATAGATGCTATATTCTATATAATACAATATAGACGCTTCAACAAAATCCTAGCCAGTAGACTCCAGCAACATATCAAGAAAATCATTCATTATGACCGAGTAAGGTTACCCTTACCCTTGTTACCCTCCCGAGAGGGACCGGGTCTCCGGGAGCAAGGTAAGCACGGGTGGGCTGGTGCTTACTCACTGATCTGCACTGAACACTTTCCCTTGTTACCCTCCCGAGAGGGACCGGGTCTCTGGGAGCAAGGTAATCATGGGC
>NW_006921624.1:14123042-14124255 GCF_000298275.1 Orycteropus afer afer
TCCATTTGTAGAAAAATGAAACAAGATCTGTACCTCACACCATACACAAAAACGAACTCCAGATGGATCAAAGACTTAAATGTGAAACCTAAAACTATAGAGTTCCTCAAGGAAAAACTAGGGGCAAATTTAGGGGCCCTAATATATAGCATAAATAGACTAACAAGCATAACCCAAAATGTACAAACAGCAGAAGAGAAACTAGATGAATGGGACCTTCTAAAAATTAAATTTTTATGTGCTTTCGAAGACTTCTCCAAAAGAGTCAAAAGAGAACCTATGGATTGAGAAAAAGTATTTGGCAACAACATATATGACAACTGATTTATCTTTAGAATTTATAGAGAACTCTAACACCCCACTAACAAAAAGCAAATAATCCAATTAAAAAAATGGACAGAAGACATGAATAGACACTTCACCAAGGAGGATATTCAGGCAGCCAACAAACACATGAAGAAATGCTCAGGATCATTAGCTGTTAGAGAGATAGAAATCAAAACAACAATGTTGTTGTCCTAGTGCTAGAAGCAAAGTTCAACAAGACAGAAAGTAACAAATGCTGGCAAGGATGTGGAGAGATTGAGACTCTCCTACACTGCTGGTGGGACTGTAAAATGGTACAACCACTGTGGAAAGCAGTATGGCGATTCCTTCAAAAGTTGGAATTAGAACTACCATTTGACCCAGCCATTCCATTACTAGGTATATATCTTAAAGAAGTGAGAGGCGTGACAAGAACAGACATAGGTACACCCATGTTCATCTCAGCAATATTTACAATAGCCAAAAGATGGAAACAACCTAGGTGTCCATCAACTGAGAAATGGATAACCAAACTATGGTACATACACACAATGAAATACTATGTAACCCTAAAGAATAACATAGAATCTGCCAAACACCACATAATATGGATAAACTTGGAGGACATTATGCTGAGTGAAATAAGTCAATCACAGGACAAATATTGTATTAGTCCATTATTGTAAAAGTCAAGGAAAGGTTTATGTATGGAAGGAAATGTTCTTTGTTGGTTACTAGGGGTGGGAGGGTAGGGTAGGGAACACTGTTAGATAGGTAGAGATAAGTATTGATTTGGGTGAAGAGAAGGGCAGTGTACCAAATGTGAGTGATCAACATGGTGGCACTGAGGAAGAGGAAGACAGGGAGAGGTAAATGGGAGGTATAGACAACAGAGATGAACCCTTTT
>NW_006921624.1:14125060-14129825 GCF_000298275.1 Orycteropus afer afer
GAGACCAGAAGAACTAGATGGTGCCCGGCTACCACTGTCAACCACTTGGAGGGGCATCTATGTAAGAGATCCTGGATGGAGAGGGAGAACAATGTGGAACAAAACTCAAAATCATTTGGGGGAATAAAAGTGGGGGACGGGTGTTGGTGTGATAGAGCCTGATGGAACCACTGAGACTATGACTCCTAGCTGCCCTTCAGGTTTGGAATTGAACCCACACCTGTGGCTTCCATCCAAACAAAAGACAGGCATATGAGTTGAACATGTACCTGAGGTAGATACACTCATTGGAGAGAATAATCATGGGAGAAAAAAGGGCTGTTTATGCACAAGGGGACAGCTCAGGGGGCAGGAGTGCATGGAGGGATGGACACAGGGAAGAGGTAACTATCAGGTGGAAGTGGGAGTGGAGCTGTTGTATTGGGGTAAATTTTAGTCAATGTCATGAGACAAAGTGTATGTGAACTGCTGTGTGGAAAGTGAATTTGCTTTGTAAATCTTCACCCTAGTCACAATAAAAAATAAAAAGGGAAATTCAGGAATACGAATAGTACTGATTTTAGAGAGGAAGGAATGCCAACTCAGTGAGAAGAAGCTCACATAACTGTGGGCATCTGGCCAATCTATGAGCCCCCTCCCATGCGTGCACTGGGGCAAGATGAAGTAAGCTGCAGGAAGATCCTAGGTTGTCCTTGGTGAGACAGTTATTTTCATCAGTGTTTCAGACTTGTCTTGATAAGTCTGGCTTTAGTTAGTTAGTTATTTTTCTATCATAGATTTCTTATCCAGGAAAAATATTTATTGTGGTATGTTAGGTGAAAGAGACTCCAGATTCAAACAGGTTCAATAGAGACTTTTTTACTAAGCCTTAGACAGAATACAGACAAAACAAAGGCAGTCATCCAGGATGAGGGAAACCGTCAGCAATACATAGCGCAGAAAGCTGAGAGGCATCCACTGAGTCACAGCCGTGGCGTTCATTATATTTGACAGAGTACAAAGGAAATCATCACAAGATAATGATTCGTGGCAAATCAATCCCTTACTGTTGCTGGTGGGACTACACACTTGGGGAAAGGACCATGATTGGGATAGGTACACACTTGAAGTTGGAAAAGGGGTACAGGATTGGTTCTGGGGCTTGACTACTTGGCTACATGAGTATGTGGCTCTGAGTCATAGCCACCAGGTAGCTGCACGACAATACCAGGACCCCAAACTTAAAATAGAATGGGACACACTCAGGCAAGTTCCCTGGTTCTCTGTGTGAGCTTAGGCTGCTTTCATCTACAGTCTTCCTGAGGGCAAACTGCCGCTCCCTGGGTTTGTCCTGGAACTTGTCTTTGCACAACCACTTGCAAGTTTAATAATCAGAAAGAACACAAATGGTGACTGAACTTACGTCAAGACTCAAAAGGGAATTACAGCTCCCACTGTAGACCACAGCCTTTTATGAACCAAGTGCTTCCTTGAAACTCTAACACAGTAGTATTACAACTAGAAGTACTTAGTAAAAATTATCTTGTAGGCTTTTACAAAACATGAACACTTACTAGGAAAAAAAGCAAATGATATGAATAGGCAAGTCATTAAAAAATACAAATGGTTACTATAAATCTGTTAAAAATGTTATATCTCTACCTCCCTCTAATCAAAGTGCTGAAGAGCAAAAATGTCTCTTTGAGGACTAACGTACACCTAACCCAAGCCATTGAATTTTCAGTTGCCTCATGCATAGTGGCTAAAAGCACTTGACTGCTAACCAGAAGGCTGGCGGTTCAAACCCACCAGCCACTCCTCAGAAGGAAGGTTGGGCAATCCTACTTCTGTAGTGATACTGCCTCGGAAACCCAAGGAGGGGTCGCTATGAGTTGGGGCCGACTCGACGGCACACAACAACAACAACAACATATGCATATAAAAGCTGGACAGTAAATAAGAAAGACCAAAGTAGAGTTGATGCTTTTGAGTTGTGGTGTTGGCGAAGAATATTGAAGGCACCATGGACTTCCAGAAGAACTAACAAATCTGTCCTGGAAGAAGTGCATCCGGAATGCTCTTTGGAAGTGAGAATGGCCAGACATCGTCTGACCTTCTTTGGTCGTGTTGTCAGAAGGGGTCATTCCCTGGAGAAGGATATCATGCTTGGTAAAGTGGAGGGACAATGAAAGAGGGGAAGGCCCTCAATGACATGGATTGACATAGTGGCTACAGTGATGAGCTCAGATATATCAAGGATTGTGAGGCTGGCACAGAACCGGACAGTGTTTTGTTCTATCGTACATGGGGTTGCTATGGGTTGGAGACAACTCGATGGCACCTAGCACCACATAATCAAATGAAAAAAATAGTGAGATGGTATTCCTCTCTCTTTGTTGTTGTTGTTGTTATGTGCCATTGAGTCGGACCCAACTCATAGCGACCCCTCCTTGGGTTTCCAAGGCAGTATCACTACGGAAGTAGATTGCCCCATCTTCCTTCCAAGGAATGGCTGGTGGATTTGAACCTCCAGCCTTCTGGTTAGCAGTCAAGTGCCTTAGGCACTATGCTACCAGAGCTCCTCTCTCTTTATTGCCCCATAGAGTTGGTAAAATTTAAAAAGGTAATTCCTACCGTTTGCAAGGATACAAAACTGATACTCTGCTGGTGGGTATGAGTGTAAACTGCTGTGGCATTTCTGAATGACATTTGGGCAGTAACCTTAATTTTTTTTTTTTTTTCCTATCAGAGAAAAATTGGAGGCAGCCCAAATAAATGTCCAACAGTAGGAAATGGATCAATTCTAGTACAGGCATGAGATAATTTCCTACGTAGCTTCCTTCAGAAGCATTTTAAAGATAATTTTGTCTTTGTTTTAGAGACTGTTCTGAAGTTTATAATACATCAAGTGAGAAAAGGAGGTATGAAATCATACCATTTTAATTTTGTTTTTAAAAAGATAAGAGAAATTGCCAAGTTCATCTATATAGAAAAAAGACTGGGAATAAATAACATAAAATTATCAACATTGTTTATTTTTGGATTGTGGGGTTATAGGTCATTTTTATTTCCTTCTTTATTGTTTTCTATATTTTCTAACTTTTCTACAATCAGGAAAAAAAAATGCTGTCAGTGCCAGAAATAAAATCAAGAATGCATTTGAAAATAAGCTCTTAGTTGCTATATCCATGCCAAGGTTGTCTCACTACTTTTCTATCAATACATTGTCATAGTGAATATAAATAATGTGATTTACTCTATATGTATTGTTTTAAAATAGCAGTGTTACTTTCAGCACTTGGTGAAGTTGAACAACAAATGTGATTTGAATATCAAATCATAAATTTCCTATCCCAAAAGTAAGAAAAGTGGAAATAACTTTATTTTCTTATATTATAGATGTGAAAATATTGGAAGGAGAAAAGAAAGTAGATGGAATGTGACCTTACTTTCCAATGATTATGCCTAGGCCCAAGATTCTTGTCTCTGGAGTTTGTGGTTTGGGAGGTAGAGTCATGGGTTCTACTGCTAAGCTTGCTACTGTCATTATGTAAGGCACTTGGATGTTTAGAGCTTCAGTTTTCTCATCCTCAGACTAGGTCATAGGACTGTTTTATGGATCAAATGAGTGTCATGAGTTTGGTACATTAATTCTAAGGTGTGAAGAAGGAACTTTGAAGCTGGTTTAATAGTACAAAATCAGTTTCAAGCAGTAAATGAATGACAACTTTGTTTTCTTCATCTTCAGGAAATAAAGCAACACAGAAAACAGCACGAACTACAGCAGGCACTTCTGCAGTACTGATTGCAACAGCAGTCCATGCATACAGATAGTAAGTAGATGGACAGGAATGTTTTCCGAGATGAAGGTGGGGTTTTGAGCTAGTATCTTGCTTCAGTAAGCCTCTTTTGATTACAAAGTGGTTAGTCAGCTCTTCCATAAACAAAGTATCCCTAATGTTTTTTAACATTTCAGTTGGAGATTCCTGCCCTTAAAACTTGAAGAGCTGTTATCTTGTCTACCTCCTCTAGGAAGTGCTTATACTCTCAGTAACTGCCTTTGTAAGTGCCCGTATAAGTGCTTATAAGTGCCCAGTCTTTCCATTGAGATATCATGAATAGTGGATACTTAAAGAGTTAAGAAATTGTGTAAGAGCTTTAAATGATAAACTGCTCACTTCTGTCCCTTTGTAAAGACTGAATGACTAGATTCCCCACTGCTAGATGGCAGAAAAGATAGCTGTTTTAAGCAATTATTAACACCTGTTGCTTCCCTCCTCCTACAGCATAAATGGTCAATATGTGAAACAGGGCAAATTTGGTGCTGCTGTCCTGGGGAATCACACAGCCAGAGAGGTGAGAGTGCCCACCTGTCTCATGTGTACTCATGTGTCCCAGCTCGTACTGATGAGTCGGCTTTTGTCATCTGGCTTGCCCCCTGTCCCTTGTATATCAGAGGACTACAATGATTGTATTAAATGAATTTGTAAGATTAAGCTATATAGTAAATGGCCACTTTTTGCTTAATATTTTACATGAAAGTAAATCCAACCACTCACAATCTTTAAATTTGACCTTTATGGTGTGTATCTAGCTTAAGAACTAGAGTTTTAGAGTAAACCATTTACTAAGGACATTCCTTAGTGAACAGCACTTACTATATACTTAGAATATTATGTCTTTATGTCTACATTAGGATCTCTGGTAGCATAGTGGCTAAAGCACTTGACTGCTAACCAGAAGGCTGGCGGTTCAAACCCACCAGCCACTCCTCGGAAGGAAGGTT
>NW_006921624.1:14132380-14141320 GCF_000298275.1 Orycteropus afer afer
TGCATTGTAAATTTTGGTCAATGACATGAGACAAAGTATATGTGAACTGCTGTATGAAAAGTGAATTTACTCTGTAAATCTTCACCCAAATCCTAATAATAAAACAAACAAACAAACAAAGAAAAAAAACTTAGTGATGGAATATTTCAAATACATGTAAAAAAGTGGGACTAGATTAATGAACCCTCAGAAACCCATTAACAGTCTGTAAGAGGTATTTTATTTGTGACCCCACCCTCTCCTCCCTTCTCCCTGACTTGCATTATTTTAAACAAATTCCCCGGATGTAATTTTAACTGTAAATATTTTAGTATGTATTTCTAAAAGATAAGAACTTTTAAAATATGTAACCATTATGCCATTATCACACCTAAAAAGAAATAAGAATAATTTCTTAATCTCATTAACTATCCAAATTTCCTCCCCCATCTAATTTGTTTAAATCAAGGTCATAATAAGTCCTGCAATACATTGCAATTGATTTCTTTGTCTCTTTCATGCTCCCATTAGAAGGCAAATACTGTCTGGTTGTCTCTCATTTTGTTCCATTAGCAGCTACTGATGATTATTGCCTTGATACATTAATTAATTAGGTGTTGCCATTTGGGTTTTTGAAATCTGATAGTGGAACTTCACCCAGTAGGGTGTAGTAGGTATGGCAGGCAATATTCATGCTACGAAGATTATAAGAAAAAAGATAAATTGCAAAAATTATATTTTAAATTTCACTGGAGAATTGAGGATACGAAGAACTAAAATTTCAAAAGGGAAGACCCAGAGAGTTGACTGTTTCCTTCTTAGGTAGCATTTGCTGATTTTTGGTGTACACTAAAGTTCAGACGTGGCCCAAACAGACAGATTACTGGGGAAACAGAAATCAGGAAAACTAGAGAAGCTCCCAACAGAAGATTAGTTTTTCTCCACGGGACATTTGCTGAGTTCTGAGAAGGTGCACATTGGGCTGTGCTGGAAAGGCCAAGGGAGACTTCTTTGGTTTTTTTTTTGTTTTGTTTTGTTTTTTAGAGAGTCATACTTTTGAGCACTGGGTAAGTCAAGTTCCCATCTTCATCTTAGTTTCCTCCTCCATAAAATGGAGGAGTTTCTTTTTTTGTTTTTAATGGATGACATCTCAACATAAAGGAAACTAAAATCCTCACAATTGGACCAATAAGCAACATCACAATATATGGAGAAAAGATTGAAGTTGTCAAAGATTTCATATTACTGGGTTCCACAAGCAACACCAATGGAAGCAGCAATCAAGACATCAGATGACGTATTGCACTGGGCAAATTGGCTGCAAAAGACTTCTTTAAAGTGCTGAAGAGCAGGGATATCTGTTTGAAGACTAAGGTGCACCTGACCTAAGCCATGGTATTTTCAATCGCCTCATATGCATGTGAAAGCTGGACAATGAATAAGGAAGACCAGAGAAGAGTTGATGCTTTTGAGTTATGGTGTTGAGGAAGAATATGGAATATACCATGGACTTTCAGAAGAACTAATAAATCTGTTCTGGATGAAGTGTAGCCAGAATGCTCCTTATCTAGCAAGAATGGCCAGACTTCGTCTCACCTATTTTGGTCATGTTGTCAGAAGGGAGCACTCCCTGGAGAAGGATTTCATGCTTGGTAAAGTAGAGGGTCAATGAAAAATGGGAAGGCCCTCAATGAGATGGCTCAGTGGCTACAACAATGGATTCAGGTATAGCAGGGATTCTGAGGCTGGCATGGGACTGGGCAGTGTTTCGTTCTGTTGTACGTAGATTCACTATGAGTTGGAGCCGACTCAACAACACCTAACAACAACATAAAGAGGGGGCCTTCAGTAAGCATACCACCAGTGTTCCTCTCAATGCATTTTCCAGATTTTGAACCTTCATGGGAGGAGGCTAAAGAACTCAGCTCAAAAGCCTCTGAAGGACAGAGCTTGTAGGACTGAGGAGCCAGACACTTCCCAGATTCTCCATCAAAAACCTGAGAAGATTGTGCTTGAGAACAGGGACCACCCAGCGGTGGTATGACTGTGATCTAACCAGGTCAATCTGCAATTGGATTAAGGTGATCAGCTTCTCACTCTATCTGCCTTAAATAGGAAAAGTGAGATCCCTTATGGTGGAAGAGGAAATGTGAGCTCTTACAGTTATTTTTATGTACAATGGTGGACCTACAATAAAAAATCACTTGATATGTAAAGAGGTGGGGAAATGTTACTGATGAACTATGGCAAAAAAATAAAAACAAACAAAAAGCCCAATAGGAGCAGACACACATAACATCTAGACATTGAAATTGAGATGCATAGTCTTTAAAATAACTATGAATAATATCTTTAAAAAGTAGAAGAAAAGGCAAAAAGGATGAAGAGAGATAATTTAAAAACTTGTAATCCATACAAAAACTCAAATGGTACTCTAGATTTCATAACAACATCTGGAATTAAGAACCCATTGAGTGTGTTTGACAATAGTCTGGACCCAGCTGAAGACAGGACTAGTGACTGAGAAGACAGTTCAGTAGAAAATATCCATACTGGAGCACAGAGACAAGAAAGAATAGAGCATAAGATACCTGTAGGACACAGTCAAAAAAGTTCTAATAGACATGTAATGGTAATCCGAAGATAGTAGAGTGACATCTTTAAGGGGCGAAAAGAAAAAAGAGTCAATGTAAAATGATACGACCATTGTGGAAATCGGTATGGCAATTCCTTAAAAAGTTAGAAATAGAAACACCATTTGATCCAGCAATACCATTACTAGGTATATATCGTAAAGAAGTGAGATCCAGGACAAGAACAGATATATGCACACCCATGTTCATCGCAGCACTACTCACGATAGCAAAGAGATGGAAACAATCTATGTGTCCATCAACAGAAGAATGAATAAGCAAACTATGGTATATATACACAATGGAATACTATAAAACCCTAAAGAATAATGTAGAATTTGCAAAACACTGCATAGCGTGGATGAACTTGGAGGACATGATGCTGAGTGAAGTAAGTCAATATTGTGTTAGTCTACTATTGTCAAAAGTCAAGGAAAGTTTTGTACATGGAAGGAAACTCTTCTTTTGTTGGTTACTAGGGATGAGAGGAGAAGGGAGCCAAAATTCCTATATAGGTTGAAAAAAATACTTATGTAGAAACTAAAGATTGTTAGTGGTTACCAGCAGTGGAGGGAGGGGAAAAGGGGAAGTTTTTGTTTGTGGGGCATTGAGTTTATGGTAATTGTGGTGGAATATTTTGGAAAAGTATAGCAATAGTGGTGTCACAACATGAAAAAATGTCATCAATGTCCCTGAACTATAAATGTGGAAGTTGTTATGTTGGCGAATGTCTTGTATATGTTTTCACCAAAATAAAGGCGATTAAAAAAAAAAAAAAAAAAGTCAATACAGAATTCTATACCCCCCAAAAAAATCCTTGAAAGATGATGTTGTTGTTGTTGTTATGTGCTATCGAGTCGGACCCGACACATAGCAACACCTCCTTGGGTTTCCAAGGCAGTATCACTACGGAAGTAGATTGCCCCATCTTCCTTCCGAGGAGTGGCTGGTGGGTTTGAACCGCCAGCCTTTTGATTAGCAGTCAAGTGCCTTAGGCACTACGCTACCAGAGCTCCCAAGCTCTGAAAAATGATGTTGTTGTTGTTAAGTGCCGTCGAGTTGTTTCTGACTCATAGCGACCCCATGCACAGCAGAACGAAACACTGCCCGATCCCGCGCCAGCCCCACAATCCCTGCTATACTTGAGCCCATCATTTCAGACAAATAACAATTGAGAAAATTTATTACCAGCAGATCCACTGTACAAGGAATCTTAAAGGAAGTTCTTTAGGTTGAAGGAAATATGTGCCTATGTCCTTCAAAAGGTGTGTAGAAGAATATTCATAGACAACTATTCATAATAGCTTCTACCTGAAAACAACTCAAATGTTCGTAAGTAAGAGAATGGAATACTAGATTGTGGTCTGTTCATAGAATACTGCATAGCAAGAAAAAGGAACAAATTATGGGTACATGAAACAACAAGGATGAATCTCAAAGATACTGTATTGAGTAAAAGTATAGCAAGACCCAAGAGTATGTATTGATCCCTTTATAACCAAAACCCACTGCCATCGAGTTGATTCTGACTCATCACGACCCCCATTGGGTTTCTGGGGCAGTAAATCTTTACAGAAGTAGGTTGCCCCATCTTCCTTCTGTGGAGTGGCTGGTGGGTTTGAACCACCAACCTTCTGGTTAGTCACAGGCACTACACCACCAGGGCTCCTTAATCCCATTGTAGATAGGTTGAAAATAGCAAAACTAATCAGTGATAGAGGTCAGCACAGTAGTTATATCAGGCTGAAGAGTACTGATTAGGAAGGAACCCCAGGGAGCCTTCTAGAGTTTGGAAACATTCAATTTTTCTTTTTTAAAATCTGGGTTGTGGTCACATGGTTATGTGTGTGTGTGTGTGTAAAAATTGAGTTTAAGGTATGTGCACTTTACTGTATGTTTTTCCTCAATTTTTTTTTAAGCAATCAGTATTACTGTCTTTTAGTCCCTTTTCTCATAAATAAAAATGCCAACAAAATAAAGACATCCCCAGTGACAGGGAGTAATACCAAAATGAGAACGAATATTAAAATGGATAGTGAGAAGAGGTCATTTAAAATCTAAGCTGTAAGGCATGAACTGAGTTTTGAATTTTGTAGCTATATGAAGCATGATTTCCGCCATCTTAGTGCTAATCCTAGGAGCTCTGGTAGCATAGTGCCTAAGGCACTTGACTGCTAACCAGGAGGCTGGCGGTTCAAACCCACCAGCCACTCCTCGGAAGGAAGGTTGGGCAATCCTACTTCCATAGTGATAACTGCCTCGGAAACCCAAGGAAGGGTCGCTAGGAGTTGGGGCCAACTCGATGGCAAATAACAACAACAGTGCTGATCCTTATTAACTTTTTAACTTCTGCCCTCTTTTCTCTTTTTCCTTGCCCCATCTTTGCTTGAATACAGTATAGGATTCTTCTTTACATTAGTCAGCAGCAGCCAGTTACTGTTGCCAGGATCCACCTGAACTTTGAGTTTACGGTAAGATTTCCCTATATTGGAATCATTTAAAAAAAACAACTCACTGCTGTCGAGTCGATTCCGACTCATAGCGACTCCCTTTGGGTTTCTGAGGTGGTAAATCTTTATGGAAGTAGATTGCCCAGTCTCACTGGCTCCTTTGGCATAGCTTTACAGGCGAGATTAGTCTGAATTAGGTGCACTGCTTCAGCCCTGGGCATTAATGTGGGCACCTAACAGTGCCTCTCAGAAAGGGCTCTTTGCTGCCTTCTGGGAGTATGGTCCGAGGGTTGGTTGGGGGAATGTAGGAGGGAAGAAGAAAGTTCCCTGATACCTCTTTTGGGGTCCATTTCAGTGTAGGTCCTTCTCTTTGAGGTTAAACCGTCATATTTATCCACTGTACTTCTTGTAGTTCAGTTTTCCCAACATTTCTTCTTTCTCCAGGTTCAGCCCAGTAACTATAGCACCTTTTATGATGACCAGAGACAAAACTGGTCCATCATGTTTGAGTCAGAAAAGGCTGCTGTGGAGTTCAACAAACAGGTAATATCTTACTTTTCCTGAAGCCAGAACACTTTTGTGCAGTTCCCTTAATTTTAGGAAAATAAATGCAAAACACATAATCTGCTATATGTATGTATGTATCCATACACACACACAATTTTAGTGGAAGTATACACAGTAGATCATACACCCATTTGGCAATTTCAGTGTATAAATGACGTTTGTTACATTCTTCACATTGTGTCCTCATTCTCGTTCGCTCTCCTCATGTTGTTGACTTAGACTCACTGCCCTCTAAACTACCTGTTTATGCTTTAGAGCTACTGTGGCCAATTTGATAAAGTTAATTCTTTAAAAGAGCACAGTGCTCAAGTCAAACTTTCTTTACAAATTCAGCTAAACTATTGTGTAATTTGAAAATGATTTCTGGGGATAGTTTGGGTTCAAGGTCTAAATATTTCTCAAGGTGACAGATTCAGGGGTTCTCTAGCCTCAATAGATCTCGTAAGCTGGATTCTATAAGAAATTTGAAATTCTATTCCACAGTTTTCTCCCTTTTGACCAGGACTCATCTGTTGAGTCCTTGATGAAATACTCAGTGATGGTAGCCAGAACTGGATGCAGTTCTTCTGGTCTCATGATAAAAGCAGTAATTCATGGAGGCAACTAGACGTGCATGCAGTCCAGTTCCTTCTGTGATTCCTGGATCTCCTTCTGCTGCTGCTCCAGCCAAACAGAAACCAATCATTGTGTGTTAGATGGCTGCTTGCAAGTCTTTAAGACCTAAGGCGCTACTCACTGAACTGAGAGGTAGAACAGAAACGCTTAAAACAATGTTAGGCGAGTTGGCTGGACAGTGCCAGGAAGCCGTGACCCTAAGCCTTTGAAACAAGAGAACTAGTCTATGAGTGTTTTTGCCTAAGTGGTTTTACCAACTGCAACCTCTTTTTTATTTTTGTTTCAGTTGTTGTAAAATTATGTGTAACACATTTGCCATTTTACCTTTTTTCTGGTGTAGAACTTAATGATAACAGTTAGTCAAGTAATACAACCATTACCCTTAGTTGATGCCAGTTTTCACATCACCATAGACAAACTCATCACTTCCTAGAGATGATTGCTGTATATTGTCAGTGTAAAACATAAAAAACTCTCTATATTTGTCACATGAACCATGTATTTTAGGGAAATAATACCTAAACTAGTTGAAAATAAGACTTTTGAAAGAAAAAAGACTGAATGTAAGCGTACTTGATGAAAACATTTTTCCACCACATAAACTATTAAAGGCACTCTTGTGGCGCAGTAGTTAAAGCATTTGGCTACTAACCAACAGGTTGGCAGTTCAAACCCACCAGCTGCTACACAGGAAGAAGATGAGGCAGTGTGTTTCTGTAAAGATTTATAGCCTTGGAAACCCTATGGGGGCAGTTCTACTCTGTCCTGTAGGGTTTCTATGAGTCAGAATCAACTTGATGGCAGTGGATTCTTTATTTTTTATTTTTTTTATTTTAAACTTCTTTGAAGAGTAAGTAATACTTCTAAAAGGATTATTTTAAAAGAATCCTATCAGTCTTCTAATGAGGTAAGTGACACTGTAGTAAGCAACTTTGTATATAAGTCTGTCTCCTTTTTCCCTCTGATTATTTCCTTATTCGAGATTTCTAGAATCGAGTGCATCAGTGGATCTGACATCTGCATGTTTTTCCATTCTGAACACACTTTGGCATACTGCCTTTCAGAAAGACTGTACTATATTACACTTGTATCAGTTGTTTCACTGCTTCTTCCAGCATTGAGAACTATATAGATATTTTTTTAAAATCCTATTTGCTTGGTATAAAGTGGCATCTCATTGTTTTAGTTAGCATTTATTTGATTGCAATAATATTTTTTTTAAAGAATAATGACTGGAAAGTTTTTAACACATTGTATTATAAAACAGGGAGCTCTGGTAGCATAGTGGCTAAGTCACTTGCCTGCTAACCAGACGGCTGGCGGTTCAAACCCTCAGCCACTCCTCAGAAGGAAGGTTGGGCAATCCTACTTCCGTAGTGATACTGCCTCGGAAACCCAAGGAGGGGTCGCTATGAGTCGGGGCCGACTCGACGGCACATAACAACAACAAATAGTAAAACAGTGCTTGTAGGATAATTACTCAGAAAAATGTGTCTGTTTTTTTGTCTTTGACCTATGCTAGAACAGTGTGGCTATATCAGTAGGTGGTGGTGGTATGGGTTCGTGGAATGCAACATGGATTTGTAAAGGGCCTTCTTTCTATGCCTTTTGAAAGATTTTAGTTGCTCCCTTTCTTTTATATATTTCCAAACACTGAAATAGTAATCCTAATATAATCAGCTAACATTTACTGAGTGATACTATTATTTGCCAGATACTGTGCCAAGTACTATGTTAGTATTAGCTCACTTAATCTACAGAATCGCCCTATGAGATACACATGGTTTTTGTCTCCATTTACAAGTGGCTGATCTTGGGTACACAGAAGTGAAATATCTGACCAAGGTCATAGAGTTAGTAAGTGCCAGTGCCCAGATATGTACCTAGAGTCCAAAGCCATGCTCTTAGACACTTGGCTTCCTGGCAGGGTTATGAACTTTGGAATGGCTTGCTTCATTAAAATGTAAACTGCCTTGTTAGTGGATGCAGCTGTTTGGGAAGGAGCATCAGCAATAGTGTGGTGAGTAATTACTGAGTGTAAACGTAAGTTGACGCTGCCTTGGTTTCATCTTGCAGGTCTGCATCGCCAAGTGCAACAGCACCTCTTCCCTGGATTCAGTGCTCTCACAGGACCTCACTGTAGCAGAAGGACCTGCTGTAGAAGTAGGAGATTCTTTGGAAGTGGCATATACTGGTTGGCTCTTACAGAATCATGTGCTGGGCCAGGTAAGAAACATACCTTGCAAGCTCCTTTGTAACTTAAGAAAATAAGGCCTATTCAAACATAAGGCATGTTTATTGTGAATTTCTGCTATTGTCAAATAGTAATCTTTTAGGAGCCCTACCTTAGTTTTTTTTTCAGCCTGTTCATGACACACTAATGTATAAAATCTGCTTGGAGCCACTGTGTCTTTTCTACTTAGGAAAAGTGGGAACCAATTTCCTTTGTATGATTTTTGTTAACTGTTCATACAAACTTCTTGTCCAGGGCTTCAAGCTGGTTTATTCCAATTGAACCACCACTGAGAAATTACTTTTCCATCCCAAGTGTACTGAATCAGAATCTACAGTTTAACATGACCCCCATGTGATTCTTTTTTTTTTTTTTTTTTTAATTGTGATTTGGGTGAAGATTTACAGAGAAAATTCACTTTCCATACTTTGGAAAGTTCACATATACTTTGTCTCATATCATT
>NW_006921624.1:14141970-14155442 GCF_000298275.1 Orycteropus afer afer
ATTGAGCTTGATGTCCCCTGTGACTATGGTCTCAAGCCTGCAGGTTCAACTACTCGGTCCCTCTGGGTAGCTGGCTGTGACCAAGCAGTGACCACAACCTTGCCCCTTGTCAGCGCTACTATACATCCCAGGTGATTCTAATAGCTTCAGGTGTATAAATAAGAATCATCTGAGGATCTTGATAAACTGAAGATTCTGATTCAGTTTACTTGGGGTGGATGTGGAAAATCTCAGCAAGGGTTAAACCAGAATGAACCCATTTGAAGCCTTGGTCTTAAATCTCTCAAAATTCACTGCCATCGAGTCAGGTCTGACTCATAGTGACCCCTCCTTGGGTTTCCAAGGTGGTATCACTGCGGAAGATTGCCCAGTCTTTCTTCCGAGGAGTGGCTGGTGGTTTGAACCACCAGCATTCTGGTTAGCAGTCAAATGCCTTAGGCACTATACCACTAGAGCTCCTCTTACATCTATATACTAGCTGTAAACATGAATATTTTCTTACGAGATTAGGTCTTAAAACTTCTTTTTAGATCTTTCTCACAGTTGTTTCTCTAATCTCTTTCTTATAGTTGTTATTGTTAGGTGACATCGAGTCACTTCCGACTCACAGAAACCTATATACAACAACACTGACTGGTCCTGCAGCATTGTTACGGTCTTTGCTATGCTTGAGCCAATTGCTGCAGCCACTGTGTCAATTCATCTCATTGAAGATCTTCCTCTTTTTAGCTGACCCTTTCTTTTACCAAGTATGATGTCTTCTGCAGGGACTGGCCCCTCTTGAACCCTGTCCAAAGTATATGAGATGAAGTCTCGCCATCCTCTCTTCCAAGATTATTTCTGGCTGTGCATTTTCTAAGACACATTTATTCATTCTTCTGGAAGTCCATATTATATTCAATATTCTTCACCAACACCTTAATTCAAAAGCATCAATGCTTCTTCAGTCTTCCTTATTCATTGTCCAGCTTTCACCTGTGTATGACCAAAAAACCCAAATCCACTGCCATTGAATCGATTCTGACTCCTAGCAACCCTCATTGTGTTTCTGAGGTGGTCAATCGTTAAAAGAAATACTTTTAAGTAGATTGCCAGTATTGCTTCCACAGACTATATGGAGCAATTGAAAATACCATGGCTTGGGTGATGCATACCTTAGTCTTCAGAGTGACTTCTTTTGTTTTATGACCTTTAAAGAGGTCTTCTGCAGCAGATTTGCCCAGTGAAATATGTTGCTTGATTTCTTTGAGTGCTGCTTCCATGGGTGTTGATTATGAATCCAAGGAAAATGATATCCTTGACAGCTTCGATCTTTTCTCTGTTTATCGTGATATTGCTTATTGGTCCATTTGTGAGGGCTTTTGTTTTCTTACATTAAGTGTAATCCATACTGAAGGCTGTAGTCTGATCTTCATCAATAAGTACTTCAAGTTATTTTCACTTTCAGCAAGCAAGGTTGTGCCATCTGCATATAACAGATTGTTGATGAGTCTCCCTTAGATCCTGATACCACATTCTTCATGTGGTCCAGCTTCTTGGATGATTTGCTCAGCATACAGATTGAAAAAGTATGGTGAAAGGATACTACCCTGACACACACCTTTCCTGATTCAAACCATGCAATATCTCTTTGTTCTATTGGAATTACAGCTTCTTGGTGTATGTAAAGTTTCTTCATGAGCACAATTAAGTGCTCTGGAATTCCCATTCTTTGCATTGTTATCCATATTTTGTAAGTATGTTGGGCTTTTTGTGTTTTAATATTGATAAACTCTCAGAAGCAGTATGATAGAAAGACAGAGCTTTAGACTGTGAGTTTAAAAAATGTGGATTCAAGTCCCAATTTCATCCTGATTTGACCTTGATTAAGTCAAATTTGGAACACATCTACCTGGCCAACCAACTGGAAGAGATCCATATTTGTACCATTCCAAATAAAGGTGATCCCACAGAATGTGGAAATTATCAAACAATATCATTAATATCAGATGCAAGCTGAAAAACAGTTTCAGCAGTATATTGACAAGGAACTGCCAGAAACAAGCTGGATTTTGAAGAGGACATGGATCGAGGGATATCATTACCAATGTCAGATGGATCTTGCCTGAAAGCAAAGAATACCAGAAAGATGTTTACCTGACTATGCAAAAGCATTTGACTGTGTGGATCATAAAAAATTATTGTAAGCATTGGGAAGAATGAGAGTTTCAGAACACTTATATGTGCTCATGAGGAACCTGTACATAGACCAGGAGGCTGTCATTCAAACAGAAGAAGGAACACTACATGGTTTAAAATCAGGAAGGAAGTGCGTCAGGGTTGTGTCCTTTCACCATACTTATTCAATCTGTATGCTGAGCAAATAATCCGAGAAGGTGGACTATATGAAGAAGAATGTGGCATTAAGATTGGAGGAAGAAGCATTAACAACCTGCGATATGCTGATAACACAACTTTTCTTGCTGAAAGTGAGGATGACTTGAAGTACTTACTGATGAAGATTGAAGAATACAGTCTGCAGTATGAATTACATCTCAATATAAAGAAACAAAAATCCTTACAACTGCTCCTATAAGCAGCATTATGATAAATGGAGAAAATATTGAAATTGTCAAAGACTTCACATTGCTTGGTACTACAATCGACACCAATGGAAGCAGCAGTCAGGACATCAGTCAATGTATATCACTGGGCAAATCAGCTGCAAAAGACCTCTTTCAAGTGCTGAAGAGCAAAGATGTCTCCTTGAGGACTAAGGTGCACCTGACGCAAGCCATGATATTTTCAGTTGCCTCATATGCAGGTGAGAGCTGGACAGTGAATAAGGAAGACCGAAGAAGAATTGATGCTTTTGAGCTGTGGTGTTGGCAAAGAACGCTGAAAGTACCATGGACTGCTAAAAGAACTAACAGGTTTGTCCTGGAGGAAGTGCAGCTAGAATGTTTCTTGGAGGCAAGAATGGCCAGACTTCATCTCACATACTGTGGTCATGTCGTCAGAAGAGACCGTTCCCTGGAGGAGGAATTACCTTACCTTCCCTTGGTAAGGTGGAGGGTCGACAAAAGAGGGGAAGGCCCTCACTGAGGTGGATTGACATGGTAGCAGCAGTGATGGACTCAAGTATCGTGGAGCTTGCTCAGGACTGGGCCGTGTTTCGTTCTGCTGTGCATAGGGTCACTATGAGTCAGAGATGACTTAACAGCACCTGACAACAACAGATATGCAGATGACACAGCCTTGCTTGCTGAAAATGAAGATGACTTGAAGCATTTACTAATGAGCATCAAAGACTACAGCCTTCAGTATGGATTGCACTTCAACAATAAAGAAAACAAAAGTCCTCACAACTAGACCAGTAAGCAACATCACAATAAATGGAGAAAAGATTGAAGTTTTCAAATAACGCATTTTCCTTGAATTCACAGTCAACACCCATGGAAGCAACAGTCAGGAAATGAGACGTCACATTGCACTGGGCAAATCTGCTGCCACTTTAAAGTGTTGAAGATCAAAGATGTCACTTTGAAGACTAAGGTGCATCTGACCCAAGCCATGGTATTTTCAGTCTCCTCATAGGAATGTGAGAGCTGGACACTGAATAAGGAAGACCTCAGAAGAACTGATGTATTTGAATTGTGGTTTTGGAGAAGAATATTGAATATATCATCGACTGCTAGAAGAATGAACAAATCTGTTCTGAAGAGAGTATAGCCAGAATGCTCCTTATAAGCAAGAATGGCCAGAATTTGTCTCTCTTGTACTTGGTCATGTTGGCAGATGGGACTATTCTCTGGAGAAGGATATCATGCTTAGTGAAATACAGGATAAGCAAAAAAGGGGAAGACCCAAAATAAGATGGGTTTTCACAGTGGCTGCAATGATGGGCTCAAGCATAGCAACGATTATGAAGATAGCAAGTACCAGGCAGTGTTTTGTTCTGTTGTCCATGGGGTTGCTATGAGTCAGAGCTGACTTGATGGCACCCAACAACAAGAACAGCAATTCATTGGAGCTCTTAAGTTTTTGCTTTGCCATTTGTGAAGTGAGGTTAATGGTTTTACCCTGCTTATTTGACAGTTAGTGTCAGCATCAAATGAGATAATTGATTTGGAAATTCTTTATAGACAAGAAATGCTTTTTTTTTTTTTTAAATTGTGGTTTGGATGAAAATTTACAGAGCAAATTCACTTTCTATTCAGCAGCTCATAGGCACTTTGTCTCATGACATTGACTACAATTTACCAAAGTGCAACAGCTCCTCCTTATAGTTCCCTCTTCCCTGTGTCATTCCCTCCATGCACTCCTGCTCCCTGAGCTGTCTTCTTGTGCATACACAGCCCTTCTCTTCTCCCACAATTGATCTCTCCAATGAGTGTATCTACCTAATGCAAATGTTCACCTCATATAATGCATAAGAAATGCTTTTAACTAACAAGGAGCAGGGTTGTGGTAGCTTCTTGTCCACAGCCAGCAACCCTGAAGGAGCAATAGTTGGACCTGTGGGCTTGGGACCATGGTTGCAGGGGACATCAAGCTCAGTTGGCATAACATACTACATAAAAACATTGTTCTACATCCCACTTTGGTGAGTAGCAACTAGGGTCTTAAAATCTTGTAGGCAGTCATCTAGATGCAGTGATGAGTCTCTCCTCATCCAGAGCAAAGAAGAATGAAAAAACCAAAGTTGCATGGAAACAATTAGTCCAAGAGACTAGTGGACCAGGTGAACCTCAGCCTATATGACCATGAGACCAGAAGAACTAGGTGGTGCCCAGCTACCACTGTCAACCACTCAAAAAGGAATCAGTGCAGGAGATCCTGGATAGAGTGGGAGAATAATGTGGAACAAAACTCAAAATCGTAAAAAGAAGACCAGGTTTACTGGTCTAACAGAACCTGGTGAGACCTCTGAGACTATGGCACCTAGTTACAGTTCAGGTCTGGAACTGAATTCACTCCTATGGCTTCCACGAAACAATAGACAGACATATGGAGTGAACATTTACATCAGGTAGATAAACTCCTTGGAGCTGTGGGAGAATAGAAGGGCAATGTTTGCATGGGAGATAGCTCAGGAGGTGGTAGTGTATGGGAGGGAAGGACACAGGAAAGAGGTAACTATAGGGAGGAAGTAGAAAGAGAGCTGTTACATTGTGGGGAATTGCAGTCCATGTGATGAAGCAAAATGTGTGTGAAATGCTGTATGGAAAATGAATTTGCTCTGTAAACTGTCACCCAAATCACAATAATTTTTTTTTTTAAAGAAATGTTTTTAAATACAATGTGGTAGAAGTGCACTAATTTTTTTCTAAATCTGAAACACCATTGTCTCAGAGATATTCCATATAACATCACCCTCTAGCCATGATGTAGGAGCTGTGGTGGCACAGTGCCTAAGGCATTTGACTGCTAACCACAAGATTGGCGGTTCAAACCCACTAGCCACTCTGCAGAAGGAAGGTTGGGCAATCTACTTCCATGATTTGCAACCTTGGAAACCCAGTGGGGCTTGTTATGAGTCAGAATCAACTCAGTGGTAGCGAGTTTGGGTTTTTTGAACCACGATGTGGTCCTGTCTTTTCAGGTCCCTTCAGAGCACTTTTTCCAATATATTTGACACGTCCTGTTCCAGAAGTACTATGCTGGTATGTGATTAGTTGAATATCATCTTTTTTTTTTTAATCTTTCTAATTTGTTGACTTATTTTACTGATGAAATTGCAGGTTTTTGACTCTACTGCAAACAAAGACAAGCTACTTCGTCTGAAATTAGGATCAGGAAAAGTCATCAAGGTAAAGGCTTATATGTTTGGTTACATAGTTGTGTCAATTGCAGTAGACATAATTTAGGTTAAATTTTGTGAATTTTCCAACCTGGTTATTTATACCTTCCAAGTCTGGAAAGGTTTGGTTGGAAAGTAGGAGGCAAAAAATGTGGTATGTTACCTACATTTGAGAGATTTTTACCTGTAAGATGATATGGTGAAGTTGTATACATTTCTTTAGCCCTGCCCTTTGTTTTTCATCCTGTGACCCTGAGAGAAGTATTCTTCCTATAGCCTAATAGAGAAGCTCTAGTGGCATAGTGCCTAAGGCATTTGACTGCTAACCAGAAGGCTGGTGGTTCAAACCCACCAACCACTCCTCAGAAGGAAGACTGGGCAATCTACTTCTGTAGAGATATTGCCTCAGAAACCCAAGGAAGGGGCACTGTGAGTTGGATATAGCCTCATAGGGGGAAGAGGTGGAACTGCTGCTTCCTGACGTGTGTCGTAATAGGTTGATTTTCCTTCTCTGGGGTACTTTCAGTCAGCGCTTCCCAATCGTTGTGAGAAATAACTGGGACATAGGAGGAGGAGCACTGGAATTGGAATCCAAGGACTGGGCTCAAATTGCGAATTTACCATTACTAACTGTGTGGGTATTTTATCAAATAAAGAGTATTTTACACATGTGTGGTACCACAGTATCAGGACACATTGATGCATTGTGAGTATGCATCACCTATGTGGCCAAAAATTTCCCCTATGACTTCTTTCCCAGAATTTTCCTATAGATCATAGCAGTTAAGGGCATGGCCCTTGAAACTAGAGAGCTCTAGTGTGAATTTTGACTTAGCTTACTAACTGTATATTCTTGGGCTAGTTAACTTCCCCAGGCCTCAATTCTCTCATCTGTAAAATGGGGATAAAGGCCTCTCTCTCATGGTATAGTGGTGAAAGCGTTCGTCTGCTAACCAAAAGTTCAGTGGTTCGAACTCAACAGTCACTCTGTGGGAGAAAGATAAAACAGTCTGCTCCTGTCTTCACAGCCTTAGAAACCCTATGGGGCAGTTCTACTCTGTCCTATAGGGTTGTGAGTCTGAATCGACTTGATGCAGTGTTTTTTCCTTTTAAAACTAGGAGATAATGTGTACATTCTTTTTTTTTTTTTTTGCCAGCTGTGCCCTCTTTCCCATGAGATATTTTTGTAAGCACGATTTGCTCATTTTTTTTAGGGCAACATTAAAAAAAAAAAAAAAAAATAGCACAGTGTGCTTAGGAACATATGGGGTGGGGCATGGTTGGCCAAAAATAAATGTAGAATGTGCATATTATTTGTATCAAAATATGGTAAGCAGAATAATATGTGTAAAACACTTAGGACAATACCTGGAAACTGTGCTTAATGAATGATGACTTGTGTTGCCGTTCCTTTTCTCCTCCCATTTTTTGCCATCATATAAGATAAATATATGTCATCCAACCCCAGATCTGTCAGCTTTTACAAATGGGCGATAGTTGAGCTTGGCCTTGAGCTTGGCCTATAGAGGTGCTGTCTAAACCTGAATGGATGGTTGAGTGGAGCCTGATGATCCTGCACATGACTTTGTCTTATAAGGAGATCTGTGTCTGATGAGTTTTCACCTTTTCTGATTCCTAAAGGCCTGGGAGGATGGAATGCTGGGCATGAAAAAAGGAGGGAAGCGGCTGCTCATTATCCCTCCATCCTGTGCTGCCGGCTCCGAAGGAGTAATAGGATGGACTCAAGCCACGGACTCAATCCTGGTGTTCGAGGTGGAGGTTAGGCGGGTGAGTGAAACTGTGCTGTGTCGTTTGGTGGTCCTCTGAGTACCCCTTTGCTAATTTAAAAAAAAAGTGAAACTCACTGCCATCGAGTCGATTGTGACTCATAGTGATGCCCTTTGGGTCTCCAAGGTAGTAAATCTTTACTGAAGTAGATTGCCCAATCTTCCTTCCGAGGAGTGGCTGGTGGGTTTGAATTGCCAGCCTTCTGGTTAGCAGTCAAATGCCTTAGGCACTATGCCACCAGAGCTCCTTTGCTAATTAAGTAGAATGAATAAATAATTATTGTTGAAAATCAGATTCTGAAGACATAGTTTTATTTTGTTTTTTAAGTAGAAATGGTGGAAAGAGCAACAACTTTATGTTCTTCTTGGTTCTCTATACAGAGTCTAGAAGAGATTGTGAATTAGAGCATATTACTTCTCCACATTTTTTATTTTGTCCATAAAGTAGTGATTCATGCCCAGTGTAATTAGTGATTCCATACTACATTTATCCTGTCACTATATTCACATATGTATGTAAAGATACCTTTTCTTCCTTCCTCTGTTACATTTTTTGTGATAATAAAAAACTGGAAACAAGCTGAATGTCCATCATTAATAGATAGGTTAAATAATGTTTTTTTTTTTTCATGCAGAAGACTATTATGTAGACATTTTAAAGAATATCCAAAATCTATTGTTAAATGGTAGAAGTGAGTTACAGAACAGTATGGATAGTGTGGTTTCTCTCATGTGTGTGCTTGTGTTTGTGCATGCAGTCTTACATCTTTCTTTCTATATGTATATATGTATATATGTGTATATGTAACAGAGCTCTGTTGGCATAGTGAGTAAGGCATTTGGCAGCTAACCAGAAGGTTGGTGGTTCAAACCCACCAGCTGCTCCACAGGAGGAAGATGAGGCAATCTACTTATGTAAAGATTTACAGCCTTGTAAACCCAATAAGAATCTCTATGAATTGAAATTGATTTAATGGCAATGGGTTTGTTTTGTATATATATATATCACTTGTGGTAAAGTGGTTAAAGTGCTAGACTGCAGACTGACAGGTTAGTAGTTCTACTAGCCGCTATGCAGGAGAAAGATGAGGCAGTCTGCTTCTGTAAAGATTTATAGCCTTGGAAACCCTAGGGGCAGTTGTCCTGTGTCCTTTGGGTTGCTATGAGTCTGAATTGACTTTGGTGGCAATAGAATTGTTTTTTTAATCTCTCTCTCTATATACATACATTTATGTAGTGATGTCATCATCCCCCATTTTTGCATAATGTTTTTTTTTCTTTTTTTTTTTTACTTCTGGAGGTGGCATCTAGTAATCTATGCTTTCTTTTTCTTTTTTTTTTTTTTTTTGTTGTGATTTGGGTGAAAATTTACAGAGCAAATTCACTTTCCATACAGCAGTTCACATACACTTTGTCCATGACATTGACCACAGTTTACCACAGTGCAACAGCTCTCCTCCCACTTCCTCCCCACTTCCTCCCCATAGTTACCTCTTCCCAGTGTCCATCCCTCCATGCACTCCTGCCCCCTAAGCTATCTCCCTGTGCATAAGCAGCCCTTCTTTCTCCCATGATTATTCTCTCCAAGGACTGTGTCTACCTCAGGTAAATGTTCAACTCATATGCCTGTCTTTTATTTGGCTGCATTTTTGCATAATGTTGACTTTCACTTAACAAACTGGTCTTTGGAACCTAACCATGTTGATAAGCAAGGAGTAGGTATATGTATGTATGGTGTGTATATGTATGTATATGTATATATGTATGTGTGTGTGTATATGGATGTATGAATATGTGTATGAGTATATCTCAGAAAATGTGAAATAATATATCTGAAATTCTAAAAATGTTACTGCTTGGCACTTTAATTTCAGGTTATTATTATCTTGTTTTCTTTCTTCTTATCCCAACATTTTCTAGTTTTCCTACAATGAACAAGTAATAATGACTTGTTTAATAAAGAATAAATAAAAAGAAAGGAGAGTAAAGTGGGAAGAGTATCTTTTATATAGTCTCTTCTAGCTGTGGTGGATCTTTTCCAGGTGAAGTTTGCCAGAGATTCTGGCTCTGATGGGCACAGTGTTGGTTCTCGAGATTCTGCGGCCCCGTCTCCCACACCTGGTGCTGACAGCCTCTCTGCTGATCCTGCTCTGTCACCACCCACACTGGTGCCTTTTAAATCAGGGTAAGATACTGAGGTTCTGTCTACCTTTTATTGTTCATGAAAGTGATTTTTAGAGGTACTTGGAAATAGAGATATAGTTGAGAACTAAAATAATTTTAAATAACTGAAAGAAAAATTGGATGAAGGAAAATATTTGCATCAGGTTTCTCTGATAAGTGATTAATATTTATATTCTGTAAAAGTACATGACCAAACATACAGTCAGGATGTACTCATAATTACTGGTGATCGGAGTGCAAAAGTTGAAAACGAAGAAACATCAGTAGTTGTAAAATACGGCTTTGGCGATAGAAATGATCCTGGAGATCACATGATAGAATTTTGCAAGACCAACAATTTATTCATTACAAATACCCTTTTTCAGCAATATAAATGGTGACTATGCATATGGACCTCATCAGATGGAATACACAAAACTCAGGTTGACTACATCTGTGGAAAGAAACAATACACACTAAACACACTGCCACTGAGTCAGATCTGACTCATAGCGACCCCTTCTTGTGTTTCCAAGGCAGTATCACAGAAGTAGGTTGCCCAACCTTTCTTCTAAGGAGTGGCTGGTGGGATTGAACTGCCAGCCTTCTGGTTAGCAGTCAAATGCCTTACACACTACATCATCAGAGCTACTAGGAAAGAGACAATGGAGAAGCTTAACATCATTAGTCAAAATAAGGCCAGGAGCTGACCGTGGAACAGACCATCAATTGCTCATATGGAAGTCCAAGTTGAAGCTGAAGAAAATTAAAACAAATCCATGGGAACCAAAATATGACCTTGATTCCAATGATCAAAGACCAGACAACTTGTGGGATAATATCAAGAATAATCATAAATGAAGAAAGCAAATGGTTATTAGAAGACAGAAAAGGAAGAAAAGACCAAATAGAATAGACTCTGAAACTTGCTTTTAAACAGAGAGTAGCTAAAGCAAATGGAAAAGTTGATTAAATAAAAGAGCTGAATAGATTTCAAAGAACAGCTCTAGAAGACACAGTAAAGTATTATAATGAAATGTGCAAAGACCTGGAATTAGAAAACCAAAAGGGAAGAACACGCTTGACATTTCTCAAGCTGAAAGAACTGAAGAGAAAAGTCAAGCCTCAAGTTGCGATATTAAAGGATTCTATGGGGAAAATATTGAACAGTATAGAAAGCATCAAAAGAAGATGGAAGGAATACACAGTCACTGTACCAAAAAGAGTTGGTCGACATCCAACCACTTAAGGAGGTAGCATGTGATCAAGAACCAATGGTATGGAGGGAAGAAGTCTAAGCTTCACTGAAGAAACTGGTGAAAAATAAGGCTTCAGAAATTGACAGAATACCCATTGAGATGTTTCAACAAATGAATGCAGTGCTGGAGGCGCTTACTCATCTATACCAGGAAATTTAGAGGACAGGTACCTGGCTAGCCAACTGTAAGAGATCCATATTTGTGCCCATTCCAAAGAAAGGTGATTCAACAGAATGTGGAAATTACTGAACAATATCATTAATATCACACACAAATGAAATTTTGCTGAAGATAATTCAAAATGGTTGCAGTAGTCTATTGATAGTGAACTTCAAAAATGCAAGCTGGATTCAGAAGATGATATGGAATGAAGGGTATCATTGCTTATGTCAGACAAATCTTAGTTGAAAGAAAAGTATACCAGAAAGATGTTTACCTGTGTTTTACTGACTATACAAAAGGCATTTGACTCTGTGGATCATAATAAATTATGGATAACATTTGAAGAATGGGAATTCCAGAACACTTAATTGTGCTCATGAGGAACCGTTACATAGACCAAGAGGCAATTGTTTGAACAGAGCAAGGGTATACTGCATGGTTTAAAATCAAGAAGGGTGTGCGTCAGAGTCATATCCTTTCACCATACTTATTCAATCTGTATACTGAGCACATGATCCGAGAAGCTGGACTACATGAAGAAGAATGTGGCATCAGGATTGGAGGAAGACTCATTAACAACCTGCGATATGCAGATGACACAACCTTACTTGCTGAAAATGAAGCACTTCCTGATGAACATCAAAGACTACAGTGTTCAATATGCATTACAGCTCAACATAAAGAAAATAGAAATGCTCACAACTGGACCGATAAGCAGCATCACAATAAATGGAGAGAAGATTGAAGTTGTCAGGGATTTCCTTTTACTTGGACCCACAATCACCACCCATGGAAGCAGCTATCCAGAAATCAGATGTCATATTGCACTGGGCAAATCTGCTGCAAAAGACTTCTTTAAAGTTTGAAGAGCAAAGATGTCACTGTGAAGACTAAGGTGGGCCCAACCCAAGCCGTGTTATTTTTAGTTGCCTTATATGCATGTGAAAGCTTGATAGTGAATAAGGAAGACTGAAGAAGAATTGATGCCTTTGAATTGTGGTGTTAGTGAAGATTACTGAAAATACCATGGATTGCCAGAAGAACGAACAAATTTGCCCTGGAAGAAGTGTAGCTGGAATGCTCCTTAAAAGTGAGAATGATCAGATTTCATCTCACATACTTTGGCCATGTTGTTAGAGGGTACCAGTCCCTAGAGAAGGATATCATGCTTAGTAAAATGGTGTCAGAGAAAAGAGGGAAAGATCCTCAATGAGAGGAATTGACACGGTGGCTACAACAATGGGCTCAAGCATAGCAACAATTGTGAGGATGGTGCAGGACCAGGCAGGGTTTTTTTCTGTTGGACGCAGTATCGCCGTGAGTCAGAATCAACTCAGCAACACCTAACAGAAGCAACATAAAAGTACTAAGATATATACATAATAATTTCCAGAAAACAGCAAGAAAATTGGACAAAGGGCATAAATATAAAATACATACCCAAGAAAAATATGTGAATAAATGTTGTTTGTTGTTGTTGTTAGGTGCCGTCACGTCGTCTCCAACTCATGGTGACCTTATGTACAACAGAACAAAACACTGCCCAGTCCTGTGCCAGCCTCACAAACCTGGCTCTCAGACCATTGTTGCAGCCACTGTGTCAGTCCATCTTGTTGAGGGCCTTCCTCTTTTTTGTTGACCCTCCACTTTACCAGGCGTGATATCCTTCTCCGGAGAATGGTCCCTTCTGACATAACCAAAGTAGGTGAGATGAAGTTTGGCCATTCTCACTTCTCAAGGAGCATTCCAGTTGCACTTATTCCAGGATAGATTTGTTAGTTCTTTTAGCAGTCCATGGTACTGTCAGTATTCTTCACCAACACCACAACTCAAAAGCATCAACTCTTCTTTGTCTTCTTTATTCCAAATAAATATTTTGATAGAAAATTGTTCATCTTGACTAGCATTCAAAGATTATGCAAACTAAGGAAGAGTGAAAATTGTGTTTTTATAGCCATTAAATTGACAAATATTTTCAAAAGCTGTATGTTTACTTAGTTTAATCTTGAGTTTTGATTATGGGCTATGTTTTTATCTCAAGATATGTTTTATTTGCTTTCAGGGAGGCAACTCTTCGTGCCAAATCTAACTCCCTTAGTGAACAACTTACAGGAAGTCCAGTAAGTATACATGTCTTTCCCCATCCCCACCCACTGCACTGAGGTTTCGTCTGCCAAGGTGGTAGTGGTTCTTAGTAGCCATCAAGCCCATTCTGACTCAGTGGCGACTCCGTGTATTGCAGAGTAGACATGGAGTCTTACTGGCTGTAACTTTGATGGTCTGACTCAGTGACGACTCCGTGTATTGCAGAGTAGACGG
>NW_006921624.1:14155542-14156673 GCF_000298275.1 Orycteropus afer afer
GTCTTACTGGCTGTAACTTTGATGGTCTGACTCAGTGACGACTCCGTGTATTGCAGAGCAGACAGAGGGTCTTACTGGCTGTAACTTTGATGGTCTGACTCAGTGATGACTCCGTATATTGCAGAGTAGACAGAGAGTCTTACTGGCTGCAACTTTGATGGTCTGACTCAGTGATGACTCTGTGTATTGCAGAGTAGACAGAGAGTTTTTCAGTGACAACTCCATGTATTGCAGAGTAGACAGAGGGTCTTACTGGTTGTAACTTTGATGGTCTGACTCAGTGGTGACTCCGTGTATTGCAGAGTAGACATGGAGTCGTACTGGCTGTAACTTTGATGGAAGCAGGTCATGAGGACTGTTCTTCCGTAGTCCTGCTGGCTGGGTTCCAACTGGCAGCCTTTAGGTTAACAGTTGAGTGCAAATGGTCAGCCAAGGGGAAAAAAATGTTGAGAACTATTGATTTAGGCTAGAAATCAATTGTTACTGTATTCATTTCCTCTTACATGGGAGTTAATGTAAATTAGAATAGGCTTATGCTTAAACAGACCTGTGTTTAAACGTTTATCCTTACAAACTGTGTGGCCTTGAGCTGCCAATCTTTGTGAACCTTTATGTCTTATGTTTGTAGCTTAATCAAAATGGAGGTTATGATCATTTCTTTCGCCCTCTAGTTGGTCATCTCGTGCACTCCCTGTGGTGTGTATTCCCCAGTCTGAAGACTGTGCTTCGGACAAAGGCTTGTAGCACAGGGCCTTGTGCATAGTCTATGCCAAGTCAGAGTTAAATGAACTTGAATTTAGAACAAAAAGCTCCTGTTTTTTCTCTCTCCCCAATTATCTTCAGAATGCTTGTCTACTTAATTGCTCTCAGGCTTTCTAGAGAGTACTATCATCTAAAATGTACCTTTCCCTTAGTTTTTTGTTTATTTTAGACCAGTTTTAGGCTTACAGAAAAATTGTACAGGAGACACAAAAGACCTGTACAAAGAAAACTATAAAAAACTACTTCAGGAAACCATAAGAGATCTACATAAATTGAAGAACATCCCATGCTCATGGATAGGAAGATTGAACATTGTGAAAATGTCAGTTCTACCCAAAGCAATCTATACATTCAATGCAATCCCAATCC
>NW_006921624.1:14161583-14175463 GCF_000298275.1 Orycteropus afer afer
CACATCATTTCTCTTATTACCATCTTGTATTCCTGTTGAACTACAGTTTTTAATCCATTTAATGAGAATAATTATGCCTGGTGGAAGATTTGTTTGAAATGAAGTTATAATTATGAAGCTCCTTTTGTCCATTCCAAATGCATAGGCGATTATTTTTATTGCTATAATTGTGATTCATGTATACTTCTAGCCAATAAATCTTTGCTTGTCATTTTCTAGAAGAGATGGCTTTAGATGAACATGGCAGAGGAACTCGTTGAAGAATTTGATATAAGAGCCAAGGGGATGGAGATGGCTTACAGTGACTTCTGTGACTTTCCTTTCTTTAGAATCCTGATACAGTCAAGGCCAAGTTGATATCTCGGATGGCCAAAATGGGTCAGCCCATGCTGCCCATCTTTCCACCTCAGCTGGATTCCAATGATTCAGAAACTGAAGTATGTTCCTATGGCTTTATTAGAATCAATAATGGAGATGGTGCCATCTTTGGTTGAAATTATTGCTCTTTCTACCTCTAATCCAGGATCATTATTTAGAGAGTTTATATGCAAATTGATGTGGGTTGGGATTAGAACCTGTATTTCTATTTGTGTAGTACTTCTCATGAGAACTGGAAGCAATTCCATATATCTATCACTTACTTACACCAGGAAGATTTAAGTAGTTAGTGTAATAATTTACTAGAATCCATAAAGTCTGTAAAGATCACTTTTTAGGGAGCAGTATAATGCCCAACCCATAATAGGTACTCAATTAATGAAATTTAGATAATGTGATATTCTTAGAAATAAGAAAAAAAGCTTATTAAAAAATGTTAAGTTATATTTACTCATTATAAAGTAACAAATTAGAGATAAAGAGGTAACATATTTCACTAAAGAGGATTCTTCTTTATATCTTGTTTTGTAACCTGATTTTTAACTTAATATTACATCATGAACATTTATATTACTATAAATTCATCAGCATTATTTCCTTAAAGGTAGCTCAGTATTCTATTATACCCAGTTATCATAATTTCTTTCATTCTTTGTTAGACATTTAGCTTGACTTAGTTTTGTAGTAATCTAAAACTGGGATATTTTTGCAGAAGAGACTATCGGGATGAGGAGATGTTAAAGTAAAACTATGCCAAGGAGTTTTCACCTCTTGAACTACAAAAACCCCATTGCCATCTAGTCAATTGCTACTTATAGCAACCTTGTAAGACAGAGTAGAAGTGCTTCATAGGGTTTCCAAGGCTGTAAGTCTGTACAGAAGCAGGCTGCCTCATCATTCTCCCACAGAGCAGTGGGTGGGTTCTGTGGGAACACACTAGATCAATCTTACAGTAGCTGCTGGTTTAGAAAATGATATATTCTGGAGATCTGTTAGTTTAGCTGCTTCAGATTGTAAAGCATCAACAATGGGTAATGTTTGAGGAAATTGACTGTATTTAATTACTTTATATGATTTAAAGGGAGAAGGGATTTAATAGAATAGAATAAGTACTTTATGCCCATGTCCAAACCCTAAACTGTTGGTTTTCTGCTTGCCTTTCTCTCCTCTTCTTTGCCTAGAAAGCCTGTGTTGTAGGTAGGCCTAGGTTGGCCTGTACGTTGCAGTCTTCAAGTATGCACTGATACACAGTAACCAAACCCCATGTCATGTTCCAGGATGTGAGTGCTCTGCAGGGAGCCGGGCAGCCTGTGGCGATGTCGTCCATCCAGCCCTCTCTTCAGGCAGTCCATCCAGCGTTACCACAGATGACCTCACAAGGTACAGAACCTCTCTGAGGCTCATAGGCCTTCAATTGGGTCAGCACCAAGATTGCCATCACTGTTTCTTGAACTGTTAGGTTGCATTGTCTTTGTCCTAAGGATCAGACTAGTGTGAAGCTTGTCAGTTTGTCCTGGGCAGAGCATTTTCAGACCTACAGCTGCATTTGGTGCACTTACTGCGTCTTCAGCTCTGTTGCACTGTCAGTTTTGGAAATCTGTAAATTTCCGAATTGGTCACCCACACCACCAATGGGATGTAGATCTGAGTCAGATGCACGTGAGGACACCCTGTCCTTCGGTCTTCCATTGCTGAGGCTCCGGTAGAGTGGGCTTTGGGAGACGAGGTGAAGAAGGTGATTACGTGTGAAGCTTGATGGCATCTAAAGTGGTAGCACCAACATGAGTAGCAGTGAAAACTTCTTGTTTTATCTTAGTGCCTCAGCCATCTGTTTCTGGCCTCCAAGCACCGTCTGCTGCCTTAATGCCAATTACATCTCTCGATTCCCACTCAGCTGTATCTGGAAATGCCCAGTCTTTTCAGGTAAGAACATTTTTAAACCATGTTAATTATAAGGTGTAATTTACTATGGTTCTACTTCTTTTTCTTCTTACTGCTCAATTCACACAACAGCAGTTCCCAAAAGTCAGAGTTTGTCATTTTTCTTTTTCCCAAACAGCTGTTTTCTCATCTGTAAACCAGGCAAAGATTATAAAGATTAAATGCACTAGCAAGGAAAGGTCTAGTACAAGGCCTGGTGGGTAGTGAAGGCCTAGTCAAGGTTTGTGCTCTTTTCCTTTCACTGATATCTACCCTGAGGACTATGTATTGAAGTCTATTGTGGTCTTTTCTTTTTATCAAACAGCCGATAGGCTAGGATTCTGCACTGTACTCAACAGAGTAGCTGTGGGTTGGGGATGGAGACTATATGGAAAATAGCTCTCAAGTTATCCTCCAACACAATCTCTTAAAGTAGGTACTTTTCTGTCTGCGTCTGCTGAGTGTTTTCCAGGGTGGTAGGATCTTTCTTTTGCCTGAGCACACTTGGTAGATAAGACACACTTCCAGATATAACAGTGGCTCACTTCCTTAGTGATTTTTAATGGGGCAGGGTAGGGGTGGGGAGCTATGCCCTATTAGAATGGGGTGCTCAAAATTGAAAAAGTCCCACCCTTGCCCTTCTCTACCCCTTAATGGAGAATTACTGTCCTATAGACTAAGATTTTCTTTATTAGATGGGTGGTCAGGATTTCTTTGTGTCCAGGGAGAATAACCATGTTATATATCATTGATGATAGCTGATATTTATTGAGCATTTACTATCTGCCAGGCATTTAACTTACCAGCTGTTAGGGGCTTTCTCATTTCTTTTAGTCCAGACAGCAACCCTATGAGGTGTATTATCATATTCATTTTATAGTTGAGACCAAGGGTTAGAAGACAATGAGACACTTTGTCACAGAGATAAATGTCATGGGGACACAGAGGGACTGTCACAGCTTTGGAAACTGGCAGATTTGGTTTAGAATCTCAATGAATAGCTCTGCTTCTACCTCAATTTTTTTTTTTAACCTGTAATTTTGTTTGGAAATTCATTTGGCCTGATAACTAGGAAATTAATTCCTACCTAAGTCATAAAACCAGAGGGCTGGGTAGTGACCCAGCCTACCTCCCCCTTGATTTTTGGGTAGGAGTTCAGTGACTGGGTTTCACTGGTTCACATAGAGAAGCCTCCTGCTACAATTCTTAACCAATTTCAAACCCCAATGTCATCCTGCTCAAATTGTAGTAAGTGTGAGTCCCCTCCCAGCTTATCCACCTTATTCCATCGAGACAAAATGTAAGCAAAAGAGAGAGACGTGAATGTTTTCTACACCAGCTGTAAACGTGTGATTTTCTCAGCCCTATGCAGGTGTGCAAACCTATGCTTACCCCCAGGCATCGACTGTCACTTCCCAGCTGCAGCCTCTCCGGCCCTTGTACCCAGCACCACTGTCTCATCCTCTCCATTGTCAAGGTAGGGAGCAGTCCTCCCAGCTGCCCAGCTCTCACCGTGTCCCTCCCATCCTTTTTAAAATGTTTGTTCCAGTAGCTCTCTACTCTTCGTTTCCTTTCTTTTTTTCAAACAGTTTAGTTAAGGTATAATTTCCATACCATGAGATGCACTCATTTTAAGTGTACAGTTGGTTTAGTTAGTAAATTTACAGAGCTGTGCAGCATCACCATTATCCAATTTCAAAACATTTTCATCACCCCAGAAAAGTCCCTCATAGGACCATAGTCTTGGGAGACATCTAGGTCAGTTGACAAAACATAGTCCATGAAGACAATGTCCTGCATCCCACTTTGGTGAGTAGCAGCTGAATTGTAAAAGCTTGTGAGCAGCCATGTAAGGTACAATTATTGGTCTCTTCCTGTGCGGAACAAAGAAGAGTGAAGAAAATCAAAGACTCAGGGAAGCAGTTAGTGCAAAGGCCTAATGGACCATGCAGACCTCAGTCTCCACTAGCCTGAGCCCAGAAGAGCTAGACGGTCCCTGATCAGGGACCACTCTGATCAGGGTCACACCGGGAGGCCCTGGTGGCAGAAGAACATAGAACAAAATTAATAAATCATAAGAAACACCAGACTTACTGGTCTGATAGAGACTGGTAGAAGTCCCCTCAAGGCTGTGGCCCTTAGACACCCTGCAGCCCTCAAACTGAACCCCCTCCTGGAGGTCGCCTTTCAGCCACAGTAGACAGCCTGTGAAATGAACAGCAATACCCGTGAGGAATGCGCTGCTCAGGTCGGTCAACCATGTGAACCCAAAAGGGCAGAAGTTCCTCCAAAACAAAGCTCAGGAGGCAGGAAGGGGCAGAAAGATGGGCAAATGGAAATGGGGAACCCATGGAGGAAGTGGGAAGAGAGCTGTTACATTGAGGGGATCGCAACTTATGTCACAAAACAAAATGTGTGTAAATTGGTGAATGGGAAAGTAAGTTGCTCTGTATTTTACCCAAACCACAATAAAATGTTCATAAATAAATAAAAATAAATATTAGAAGAAGTTCTTCAGAGAGAAGGAAAATGATACCAGAAACTTGGATTATATAAAGAAAGGAAGACCGTGAGAGAAGGAATAAATAAATGAAAGCAAAATTAAAAAAAAAAAAAAGTCCCTCATGCCTACCGTTAGTCCTTCGTTTCCTGTGTCATCATCTCCCGCTGGCCCTGTATAAGTTACTCCACCAGGGTGGCCAGAGCTCATAGTAAATGCAGAAAGAGGAAAACACTGGAGCGAACTGGAAGAAAGAATGATGACTCTGAGTGTTCAGTATCTCAAATGAAAGCTACTTTGTTAAATTTTTTTAATTATGAAAATAATATACTCCTATAAAAGAAATTCAGACAATGAAAAGAGCGTACTGTCCTTCCACGGCAGTGAAACCCTCTGACCAGAGGAAATTCTTGTTAATAGTTTCTTGAGTAATTTTTCCAGTGTCTTCTATGCATGGACAAGTGTGGGTATCTTGTGTAAAAAATAAAACAAAGTAAAATATAGACAGTTTGGGTGGTATCCTACTTGTTCTACAGGTTGTCTTTTTTATAGTAATCACCTTTGGACAGGGGAAGGAAGAAGCAAGTCTATCCCACAACATAATTTGTAGTTCTAGAGTAGTAATGGTTTCCTTGATTCAGCCTTTTTTTGATGCCCTCCCTGCTTCTCCATCTGGGAAACCCTTTTCGTCCATCAAAACGGTCAACTCCTGTGTGAAGCCATCCCCGATTTTTGTTCCTCCTTCCTTCCTCTCATTCCAGAGATAAAACTGTATGTTCTCATCTAACAGTTAATCTTCCTATGGTCTGTGCTGCTTTTAATACCTTGTACACAGCCCATTTTTCAACCATAAAACACTGTTGTAATGATTGTTTTATATGTTAGTCTCCCCACTGTGAGCTTACCGAGGGCAGGAACCGTTGCTGTATCCCTGGTACCTGGCACCATGCCTGGCATGCACTTGGATGAATGGGGAAGCTACCTCAGCTGCCAGTGTTACGGCAATCCAAAGAGTGTGTATTTGTGCCCTTGGCCCAGCCAAAGCCCTGGATGCATTTTGCAGGAGCGTAGCTTAGTTGTTAGCTTTGGAACCCTTTGCCTTGACTAGCTCCTCTACATCTTCACCTGACAGTGTGAAATCTCCTACAGCATTTCCCAGTATGTGGAAGTGTTAATTCCTTTCTTTCCTCTGCTAAGCTGTTGGCTTTTCCTTATACAGTATCCTCTGCTCCACTTTTGTAAGTTTCTTTTTGGCTTATGTCTGTTTAGGATCAGGTGACATGGCTTCATTTCTCATGACTGAAGCCCGACAGCATAACTCTGAAATTCGCATGGCAGTCAGCAAAGTGGCTGATAAAATGGATCATCTCATGACTAAGGTGACTGAGTCAGGGTTGGGGCTGTGTTGTAATTGGGAGTCTAAAAAGAGGGTACAAACAGGGAGCAAGTAGAACTTTAGGTAAACTCTCCCTTGGTTCTCTGGACTCATTGTCAGCAGTTATTTCCCTAGAAGCATAGTTACCATTTTTTTGGGATCCAGTTAACAAAAGAAAACACTAGCTTACATTTAGAGGTTGTCTTAGAAACCCATTTGCCCCCTCAAAAAAGTGGTCGGACCTTAGGTAAACTATCTTTCTCTGTTTTAAACTTTCTCACATCATACTTTCCGGCATCCTTTTTGTAGGTTGAAGAGTTACAGAAGCACAGTGCTGGGAACTCCTTGCTCATTCCTAGCATGTCGGTTACAATGGAAACAAGCATGATCATGAGCAACATCCAGCGAATCGTTCAGGTGAGGGGGATCAAGGACGAACACTCTGCCTGAGGCCTCGCCCCTGCTTTTCCCTGCATGTCCTACCCTTGCAAACCTCTGCCCTCAAAAATGACAGCATGTGGTACATGAGGATGAGAAAATTCTGGAGAATCCAACATGGCTTGGTTTGGCCTTAGTGCCTTATTGCTATCTATAGAGTCAGAAGGAAACATTTCTTTCTGACCATATTAAATAGTGTCACCTGTCAGTTGAAGCTGATTCCCATGTATTTGGCACTTTTCTCTTAAGACACGTAAATTTTACCTGACACATTTTGAATTTAGGAAAATGAAAGGTTGAAGCAAGAGATCCTTGAAAAGAGCAGTTGGGTTGAAGAGCGGAATGAGAAGATTAGTGAACTCATTGAACGAAATCAGAGGTAATGACAGGTACGGGGCACTGGCTCTAATGGACAAAAGCGTTTCATTTGTAAATGCCCAAGTTAAACAGACATGTTTGTTTAAGGAAGTATATCTGTATTCTCCTACTTCTGTTTCCTGACACGTGAATTTCATGTTCGATAGAACCCAGTAGGCTGGGATGTAAGGTAGATTTGTGTTTGAATCCTGCAGCTGCCTCTCTTTCGCTGGGTGACTTGGGGTATTTCATTTATTGCTGGTCACCTTAGTTTTCTCATCTGTAAAAATGGTGCTAATACTGAGACAACTAAGATATCAACTCTTCTCCTTTTTATGTGGACTGGTTTATCAAGTAGAACTCCTCTAATATTCAGACCTTTGTAATTTTTGTGAATCCTTCTGAAGATTAGGAGTATTCAGGGGAGATGTTGCAGCAGGCAGCATTTCACTTAGATCATTCTCTCATATTTCTCTTCTCCAGTGTCTCTTGTCTCCACATGGTGGAGTCAGGAGTGGAGGGACTTTTCTTCTCCCCTGTGGTGGTTAAGTTTGTATGTCAACTTGGCTGGGCCTGGTTGGGTGGTTGGGCAGCTGAATATAGTTATTCCCCATCATGATATTAGTAATTAACTCCATGGTAGAATCTATTGGAGCAGCTGAGTAGCTGCTTTGGGTATGTGGTCTGCTTTCCGTATATAAGAAACAGCTTTGGGAATGGTCTCTAGCTTATGGCACACTTGACCCCTGCATGTACCATGTCATTCTTCAGCAGCCTGCTGTGCTCTGCTGACCTTGGGACTTTCAATGGACTTGAATTAATGGTCTGCCATGTGGTTTGGAGGAGCTCTGGTGGCGTAGTGCCTAAGGCATTTGACTGCTAACCAAAAGGCTGGCAGTTCAAACCCACCAGCCCCTCCTTGGAAGGAAGATTGGGTGATCTACTTCCATAGAGATACTGCCTCAGAAACCCAAGGAGGGGTCGCTATGAGTTAGATCCAACTCGATGGCAGTAAGTTTGGTTTGGTTTTGGTTTGTGTGGTTTGGTAACATTGGGACTGTGCCTTTTAACTTGTCAACCTTGGGCTTTTCAGTCTCAGCAGCCAGCAGCTGTCTGAGTGAAGAAAAGCCTCTAGTTCCTGTGGGCTGGGAGCAGGCGGCAGAGTTGAAACCCAAGGTTGAGGGGCTTTCCCCCAGCCCCTAGAGCCTGGCACTTTGAACTCAGACTTAAAACCTCCAAACTGTAAGAGAATAAACTCCTTTTGTTAAAGCCCCATTTGTGGTATATTCCTGTCAGAGTGGCACTGGGTAACCAGAACATCCCCTTTTCTCTTTCCCTCTTGATTACTCCTCACCATACACCTTCATATTCCTCTTTTTATTTATACAGAGCAATTCACCTCTGGCAGGGTCCTCCCTCCAAACTTGATTACTGCAGATCTAAGGAAAACAAAATGCTCTCACATTGTTTTCGCTATGGCTACGGAACAGTGTTTTGATGACTGAGTATGCATTGGGTCGTGTGTGGCATTGCTTTTCCTTATGTATCTTACAGATATGTTGAGCAGAGTAACCTGATGATGGAGAAGAGGAACAACTCACTTCAAACAGCCACAGAAAACACACAGGCAAGAGTTTTGCATGCTGAGCAAGAGAAGGTAAACTAAATGGGGGGTTGAGGGAGAACAGGTCAGGATGAGTTGAGCTAAGGGGTGACCCTGTGTATATACTTTCCACTCTGGTCTTGCCATCACTGGGGAAAAATTTTGTCATCATTGAGAAGAGAATTAGAAATACTCTTGCTGCTGTTGTTGTTGTTATGTGCTGTCGAGTTGGACCCGACTCATAGTGATCCCTCCTTGGGTTTCCAAGGCGTTATCACTACAGAAGTAGATTGCCCAACCTTTCTTCCGAGGAATGGCTGGTGGGTTTGAACCGCTAGCCTTCTGGTTAGCAGTCAAGTGCCTTAGGCACTATGCTACCAGAGTTGCTAGAAATACTCTAACATATTTTAATATTTATCCACCCTCCATATCTTATCATATTCTTTGTAATAAATTGACTGAAAAAAAATGACTGATCTTAATAATCTGACTAAGGTAAGAATGACATAAGATGAATTTAACTTATTTGAAGCTAAGTTTATTCTTTTGACAAAATCAGCAGAGAATTTCTATTGCATTAGGTAGCAGATGTATAGGTTGTTTTTAGTGAAATTTAAGGTTGTGGAGTTTGCTCCTTCATTGATGTCTGTCAAATCATGTTAAAGTACTACTGTTTGGCTTCTGTCATTCCAAACAAACAAACAAAAAAAACAAACTCACTGCCATTGAGTCTATTTTGACTCATAGTGACCTTTACTGGGTTTCTGAGGCTGTAAATCTTTGCGGAAGTAGATTGCCCTTTCTTCCACAGAGTGGCTGGCAGGTTTGAACCGCCAACCTTCTGATTAGCAGTCTAATGCCTTAGGCACTGAGCCACCAAAGAAGTTCTGCCTGTTTCTGGAGCAGTTACAGGGAAGACTCTAGTGGGTCTTGGGCTGTGACAGACTCACTCTGAACCCCACTCCTGCTTATTGCAGTGACACTTTATCTGGCATGGAGTCTTTCTTGCTTGGGCTACTGCTCCTCAGCTGGGAGAGCTTGACCCTTTCTTTCATCTGCTGCTTCTCAGATGTTGAAGAAATAATACTATATTTTTTATTTATATTTTCTCTAAAAATATGAAAAGCTGGCTGGAATGCAGTTTCTAACTTGGGGAGTTACTCACTTTTCCCTTGTTCTGGTAATGATGAAGGTGCCTTACTTATCCCTTGTGCTAATCTTCTTTTGTTCTCTTAGCCATAGTATCAAGGGGGGTAATGTCTTTGACCTCTTACTTCATCCTTTGTTGTGGTTGACTCCTAATGCCTAGATCAAGATTGGCAGCCATTGGGTCACTTCACCACTCCCCACTGAATGTGCTTTTCACCACTTCTTCTTCCTCTCCCTCTGTTACCTCTCTCCCTTTCCTTTCCTTTTTTTTTTTTTCCTCCCTTCCTCAGGCCTATCAAGGGCACACAAATACATTGTGTCGCCTGGCTATCACTATATAGAGCTAAAATGCTTGCTCTAACTTGCTCAAAATCAGTGGTTCCCAACATAAATCTGGCTGCTTCATTATCACTTGGGGGCTTGATTAAATAGACATATTCTTAGGTTCCATCTCCAGAGACTCTAACTCAGTAAAGCTGGCCGATGTCTGAATCTGAACGTTCAAACTCTCCCTTGATGATTCTGATACTAAGCTGGATACAGGACTCTCTGCTCTTGCCAGTGATTTATTTGTCATACTCTCTGTAGGTAGAAGCTGGACACCTGTGTTTTTAATGAGTTCACCATGTGACTTTTGTGTTGAGTATCGCTGTTGTTTGTGTGTGTGTGTTCCAGTAAAACATGATTTACAGAAACAGGCAGCAGGCCGATTTGGCCCATTCACTGTAGTTTGCCAACCCCTGAATTAGCTTATTAATCCACCCAGATGTTTCATGTTGATAAACTCCAAAGATGTCAGGTGCAGTCCATTGAACCCAGCAGAAGCTCTCTTTGTAATAGCAAACACAGTAATAACAACAACAACAACAATAGCTAATATCTGTCAAGCACCAAGGTTCCAGGCACCATTCTTTACATAAATCTTTTCACAGATCTAGGCTGAGTCCCATAGGCTTCTCTACCTTCAAACACACCTGAAAAAATTATGGTTCTTTAAGTTCTCAGTGAATATTTGGTAAGTGAAATTAATGATTTTTTTCTATGACAGGATTAATATTTCCATATAAACCATGGATCAGTGGTTAAAACTGGAAGAGCAATATTTGATATTGCCTTAGTTTTCTAGTGCTGCTATAACAGAAATGTCACATAGGCTTTAACACACAGATATTTATTTGCTCACAGTTCAGGAGGTTAGCAGTCCCAATGCAGGGCATTGACTCTAGGGGCAGCCTTTTTCTCTCTGTTGGTTCTAGGGGAGGGTCCTTGTCTCTTTTTAGCTTCTCATTCTTGGTTCCTTAGAGATCATCAGGTATATGGAGTCTGGCTGCCCCCAGTGCTGCTTGCTGCTCTTTTTGGATCTCAGGAGACTGCCTTACAACACACCCTACACTAATACTGCCTCATGAGCATACCAAAGAAAACCCATTCCCAAATGGGATTGTACCAGGTATAAAACCCATGCCACCAGAGCTCCTTACAACAGGTATACCAAAAACCCCCACTGCCGTCCAGTCAATTCTGACTCATAGCGACCCACATTGGGTTTGCCTCCTCTTGTCACAGAGCAGCTGGTGGGTTTGAATCACGGTCAGCCTTGTTAGCAGTCAAATACCTTACCCACTGTGCCACCAGAGCTCCTTTATCACAAGTATAGATGTTAGGATTTACAACACATATTTTCAGGGAACAGAATTCAATCCATAACAGGGGTCATCTAGTTCTTATTTTACAAAACCACAAATTAAGGCCCAGAGAGAGTAAAAGCCTTGTCCAGATCTCACTGCCAGCCGGTGGCAAAGCTGTGTTCTTTTTCCTGTGTCACACTGTCATCTCTCTTTGATGCCACTTTCCTGCTTCTAATTTCTCTCTGTTGGTTCTGGGGGAGGGTCCTTGTCTCTTTTTAGCTTCTGGTTCTTGGTTCCTTGGAGATAATCACTCCTTTTTCTGGACTCTTGGTTCTTTCTGACTTCGCTTTCTTTTCCCAGCTCTCCATGTCAACAGCAGATTTGATCCAGGGTGGGAACCAGGGAGCAGTCACATCCACTGTGCAGGTTGCTGGTGCTTCCCTTCCTCACTTGAAATTGCACACCTTTATTTCCCCTGGCCCCCACCCCACAGAGAGAAATCGCCCTCACTTTAAAAAAAAGAAGAGAAAGAAAAATTATAATGATATATGTGCAGTTACACACTATATATTTTTTGATTATAAAAGTTACATCTGTTCATTCTAGAAAATATAGAGAAAAAAGATCAGCAAAATAAATATTGCATCACCCACAACCCTTCCACTTAGAGAAAACCACTGTCAACATATGCTTATCCTTGCAGCGCTTTCACTCTGTGTGTCCCGACAACCCTTCCACTTGGAGAAAACCACTGTTAGCATATGCTCATCCAGTGCTTTCACTGTGTGTGCCTGGCTGGATGGAGTACTACTCCTGTGCTTCTGACAGGCCTTTTGTGAAGCCCCTGGCTGGTGCACACGGTTAAGCACTCGACTGCTAGCCCAAAGACTGGCAGTTCGAATGCACCCAACTGTGCCTCAGAAGAGAGGCCTGGTGATCTACCGGCACAAGGCCACAGACTTGAAAACCTCATGGAGCACTGTCCTCTGCACACGTGGAGTCACCAGGCATTGGAATAGACCTGATGACAACTAACAACAGCTATAAGTGGCCTCTAGTTAGGAGCCTGAGATCAAAAGACCTTTTGAGTGATCGTCCAGTGGTGTGACTGTAGGCTATGTCACATTTCTGTAGACTGCCACTCTCCTTGTCCATTGGTGAGAGAGTGGCCAGTTACTGCATTGCCTCTTCCTGGACCTTATCCCCTCTCACGGTCTTTGGTGCTGGGACGGCCTTGTAAGAGCGGTGCTTGCTCTGATAATAGGAAAGCTCTGAGCCACAGTAGGTACTGAGGTCTTGAGCATTATGGTAGTACAGTTCTCGTTAGGCCATTTCAGGCAGCACGGTGAACTAAACTGTTCTTGGGACCAATGAACACTCCTCTTTCCATCTGGAAGTTCTAGCTGCCACTGTCCCCTGTGTGTGACACAGGTGAAAACCTGATGCTGCTACCCAGCAAAAACAAGTCCTTCCAAGCTCAGGCTTAAGGCTGCAGATGTCCTCAAACATTCATTCTTAGCCTGTTTTTATTTTAGAGATGGTTCTAATTGGCTTGATTTCACCACCTTTTAAAGGACAGTCAGAAATCATTTTAAATGGGAGCTAGAAAACTGTCAAAGGCTTTGAAATAAGGCAAGGAGTAAATACATTTAAAACTGAGATAAGCTATAAAAAGGGTCAAGTCAACAACTATAAAGATATTTGTAGAGTATAATAGTAATTGGCTGTTTGGGGTAGAGAGAGAGTCCAACCCTACATATAAATACACTGCTGTCTAAAAATGAAGACTGGTTCCCAACAAAGCAACCACTGCCTGTCCTGTCATAGGATTCCCTTAGATTTTATGGGAGGCTGTCGTTCAGATGAAATATATGTGGATTATCCTTGTAATCATCATCATCATCCTTAAAACATAGAATGTCATTAGAGACTTTTCCAGGGTAGCCATTTTATTTTATTGATTTATTACTCTTTTAAAAAAATTATTGTTATTTGGGTGAAAGTTTACAGAGCAAACTTGTTCTTCATACAGCAGTTCATATACATTTTGTTTCATGATATCTACTGCAGTTCCCCACAGTGTAACACCTTGCTTCCCATTTCCTCTCCAGGGTAGACATTTCCGTTTTAACAGATGTAACGTAAGAGTAGTCAGGTCTTTGGGAGTAATGTTGAACTCTTCTTTGGCTAGTGCAGAATACCATTTAAACATATTAGCAGTCAAGGACATTGACATGTTCCCTTGCTTTATTAGCTCCGTTCTTCCAAAGAACACCAAAGCATTTACTCTCATACAACTGATCTTTATAGCAGTACAGAGATTGCATGATAGAATTTTGCAAGACCAACAACTTATTCATTGCAAATACCTTTTTTCAACAACACAAATGGCAGCTATGCACATGGACTTCCCCAGATGGAGTACACAGGAATCAGATTGACTATATCTGTGGCAACAGGAAATGGAAAAGCTCAATATCTTCAGCCAAAACAAGGCCAGGAGCTTATTGTGGAACAGACTATCAACTGCTC
>NW_006921624.1:14182574-14183234 GCF_000298275.1 Orycteropus afer afer
TCTGATAAGGGAGGTATGACAGCTTGCTTGACTGGATCTTGTTTTTATTAGCAGTCAGACTTTCATATATTTAATATCTATTTGCATTTCTTCTGTGACCTCTCATTTTAATGTCCTTTGTCCTTTTTCCTATTGTAATAATAATTTTGTAAATACTGCTAAGGATATTAACTCTGTCAGTCAAATGTTACAAATATTTTTCTAATTTGCTGTCTTCTAACTTTATTGATAGTATCTTTTATCATATTAAGATTTTAATAGCAAGATAATACTGGCCCCATTGAACAAAATGGGGGCTTTTCTGTCTTCTTCTATTTTCTCAAACAGTTTAGATATGAATATAATGCACTGTTCCTTGAGGTTTCAGTAAAACTCACTAGGAATACTACTTGAACCTGGTACCTTTCTCAGAAGGAGATAAATATTGGCCTATATTTTCAATTTCTTCTATGATTTCATTTTTTTAAACCAATTTCTGTTGTTATTTTGAGTGGTTTTAAGTTTTTCATCACAGTGAACATCCCTCTAACATAATCCTTTGAACATAATTTATTGATTCCGTAATATAAATTGATTTGTAGAATTTTGGGGTGTTCACATTTTAAAAGCCTTCACAGAATTGCCAAATTGCCATCCAGAGAGACTTTGTTGTTGTTGTTA
>NW_006921624.1:14183769-14192304 GCF_000298275.1 Orycteropus afer afer
TCAGCACAAGACCGCTGTCAGGCTGAGGAGGAGATCAATGAAATTCGCAAGTCATACGAAGAGGAACTGGACAAACTGCGACAGCTCTTGAAAAAGGCTCGGGGGTCCACAGACCAAGCAACTGCAGAGCAGGTAATAGGAAATGGAACAATGATGGAAATAAAAGGGGGTTGTGAAGGCCTGAGAGCGAGGGAGAGAAGCTTCTAGTTTCTTGCTTATCCTTTAAGGTGACATTTCTTTAGGTGATGCTGTCACTTTGGATGAAGGTGGAAGAAAGCACTACAGATACGTGCAGAGGAGCCAGGAATCAAACAGAGCCTCTCTTTTCCTTTTCTAAAGTTCACTTAATGTTTAAATAATCCATGTGTAATGTTTAATTACTCTGGTTTAATTTCAAGCAAAACTGAAAAAAAGTCTATGAAGAATTCCAAACATGGTAAGGTCAGTGTCCTCACCCACCAGACACTATCCTTCAGGCAGAAAGGACAGATTTTGCTAACAGGGAAAGGAAACCAAGGAGAATGGCAGGACAAAGCTGGATCTCTAGTCCATGTGACAGCTGCCTTTCTCATTGCTAAGTTTATAAATTCATATTTGTATGTCAGTTTCTTGTGAATTTAATTGGCATGAATCCATGAATCATTGCCCTCGATTTGATCACCTCTGAGGATGAGTTTCTGTACCTATGTAGTTCAAAGTCTGAACTCTGAAACATGATCACCTTATGGCCCTGCCCTCCAGGGACATGTGTAGATAGTCAGACCTTTGTCTTTGTCCTTTTGGGGTCCTGGCAACAATGGAATCTTCCTGCCTATATTTAAGAAGTGCATTTCCTTTGACAATAATGAAGGTCTTTTTAATAGTGTGCCCCTATGAGTGTGTGCTGTCAGCTTATTCGTTTGATGAAAGATGGGACAGGTCCCCCAGGATGCAGTCATTGCTTTGTCTTGGCAGCTGTCTCTAGCACAGGCTGAGCTGCAGACCCAGTGGGAAATGAAATGTGAGCGTTTGTTGGCCTCCGCCAAGGAGGAGCACCGGCAGCAGTACCAGGAGGCGTGCGCGCAGAGAGACGCCAACGAACAGAAGCTGACACGAGTTCAGGAAAAGGTAGGTGTTCTCCCTGAGCCAGGCAGCTTGGACAGTCCAGTTCATTCGAGGCAAGCAAGAGTTAGAGTCTTACAGATCCTTTTGTGCCTAAAAGATGTTAATAGCTACACGGTGTTTAATTCTTCAGTCAGTTATATTTCACATACTTACTCTAAATTCAGATCAGTGACCTGGAAAAAAGAAAAATAGCACCAGTGTTATGGAGTATGTTTTCCATTATTACTTCATTCTTCATTTATTAAACAAACATCTATTGAGTGTAAGTTGTGTTCCGCACATTGTGTTTGGGAAAGGGCATAGAAAGAACTTTCTCTTCAAGGACCTCACATTCAAGAAGGAACAAAGAAAAACCAAAGATACGCATTAAGTGCAGTAGGGTGTGAGGCTCAGAAGAGGCAGTTCTTGGGGGGAGCTGCCTACAGAAGGCAGGTGACATTTGAGCAGAGCCGTGAAGGACAAGTGGCTTTGATAAGGTGGAGAAGGAGGCAGAGCACCCTGGGCTAAGGTGCTGCAGGATAGAGAGTGGGTGTGGTGGGATCAGCAGGCACAAAAGAGAGAGAGGCAGGAAGTGGGTTAGGTCGTGGCATGAAAGTCTCCATCTCTGGAAGTCAGGTTCTTTTATTACAGTACCTTGGTGAAAGGTTTTGACTTGAGTGTGGTGGAGGCAGTCTTGTAGGTGAATAGGTTTCCACTAACACTGACTATGTGACTAGAACTGTTACCCACCCACCCCTTTTGTTGTCATTATATTCTTGACCTGATTAGGAACAAGGAAAGAGAGAATGAAGTTGTGAGCTGAGACTGAGTGATAAGCAAATAGAATATTCTGATTCAGCAGGCTTGGGGGAGGGCAGAAGGGGTGGTCCCCAGGAGACCCTTAGGAAGTAAGAGTTGATGTTTAGAATGGTTCTCCTCCCCTTGTGTTTTCTGACATTCACTTGGTAGTCCAGGTTCCGGAGGCCACAGCTGTAGTCTTTGTTTTGCAGTGCTTAGCTCTCCAGGCCCAAGTCACAGCTCTGAAAGAGCAAAATGAACAGCATGTCAAGGAACTAGAGAAAAGCGAGTCCCAAATGTCTGGGAATGGAGTTGCCACTACAGACCTGTCAGAGAAGGTGAGCTGGTACTGTGAACAAGAAGAAAACCACAGCATACCAAGGGCTTAATTGTGCATACCAAGCATTCAGAAAGTGACCAAGTTGTTGTGTTAATAGTTTTGTTTTTCTCACTTTAGTGATACTCCACTTGTCTGCTTAAGTCAAAATCAGCCCTTTGGAACCTAGCTACCCTGGTGGAAAACCCAGAAAGACACCGTCCTTCTGGGATTTTAGCAGACGCAGGAAGAGCATCTAAGTCACAGGAATGGAGTGGGGCCATATGTCCAGTGACCACGAGCCACCAGTCCTTACAGCCTGGGAGCTGTCGATAGTGATGGCAGTGGGGGCGGGGCATCAGTAAATGTCCTCAGTCCGGGGCACACAGACACAGCTCGCCTGCCCTGGATAGTGAACTCTCATGGGTGGCCCTCCTGTCACCAAGTGCTCTCCACAGTGACAGTCTTCAGTGCCTCAGGTAGTCACCAGCTTTGTCCCACAGTATAGCTTTATTGTAGCCTTCCAAGCCTCTGGAATTTCAGTGCATCCTTTAATGACATGATTTTGACAGCATACATTTTTATCTTGTTTTCTCTCCTCACATCTTAACATAGGTCAAGAAGATCATGAACCAGGTGTTCCAGTCCTTGCGGGGAGAGTTTGAGCTGGAGGAATCTTATAATGGCAGGACGATTCTGGGCACCATCTTGAATACAATCAAGGTACTGCCAGCTGTTGTTTTATGGAAATGGGTATCTTATTGCTTAAGTACCTTCTAAGGGATCATGAATAAAAACTGTTGAAGACTGTTCATGAGTAATTACAGTGCCTGGAATGACTTTTATGTGGACAGATATGTTCTGCCTTATATGACAGGAAGAAATAAAATCATTTGAACTAGATGGTTAGTTTGTGTTAATAAGGACTAAAGAACTATGAGTGCCTGCTGTTTTCCTTTCAGTGATCATCTCTTCCTCCTTGGCTTTTGAACAGATGGTGACTCTTCAGTTGTTGAACCATCAGGAACAAGAGAAGAGGGAGAGCAACAGTGAAGAAGGAGGAGAGAGACCTCAGAGACCTTCCCAGGAGCAGTCGGTCTCAGCCAGTTCTGGGCCATCTCAAGAGTCCCTGCATAAGGAGAGGCAGGAGGCCCCCAGTGTGCCACTGGCGCAGGTGGTCAAGGCAGCTATCCCATCACCTCCTCAGACCCTGCCCGCTGCCCAGGATGGTGTACAGAGCAGAGCAGAGGAGACCTCGGAATCAGAGGCACCGTCAGAGATGAAGGATGATTCCAACCCACCAGAACTGGCTTGCACTCCATCCGAGAGAGGTCTGGGGCCCCCAACTTCAATTCCACCTAGCCCTCCAGGTTCTAGAACCATGGACCCTGAGTGGGAGGAGACACTTGCTGCCAGCCCAGTGGCAGCTAAGTCAGATGACCCACTGAGAAAGGCCTTTGTCAAGGAAGTGGCTCCAGATGGGCCACCGCAAGAAAGCTCCAGCAGACCATCTCTGACTTCAGACCTCAAGACGGAGGACACGCTGGCCTTAGGGCCTGAAAGCCCAAGAGAGCCTCAGCCTCCAGAGCTCAATAAAAAAGAGAATCTCACTGGTGCCACCGATTCCTCCAAGGAGCTGTTGAGTACAGAGGCAGGTTCTCCAGATCCAGCAGCCACCCACAGTACCAGCCATGATTCTCAGTGTTCCAGGTATGTCCCCTGAGCAGGCCTGGCAACTCTTTCTTCAGAGCCACACTCACTGACTCACATACTCGACTCATTCATGTGTTTATTCACAATACCATATTAGTGCGGTACTTGTTGTGTACAAGGCACTGTGGTGGGCACTGTAAGGGGGTGACAATCAAGGCAGATATTGTTCTTGATTTCGAGGCACTTATGGTCTAGCAGAGAAGACAATACTTCTACAAGCTTCAGAATTGCTAAAAAAAAGAGAAAGAAACAAGGTGCTATAATAGAAAATAAAAGAGGAAGTTACTCTGTTTTAGGTAGTCTCTGATTTCTCTAGTGCTGCTGAACAGAGATACCACGAGTGGATGACTTTAACAAATTTATTCTCTCACAGTTCAGGAGGCCAGAAGTCCGAATCCAGAGCTGCCTCTAGGGGAAGGCTTTCTCTGTGTGGGCTCTGGAGGAAGGTCCTGTCTCTTCAGCTGCTGCTTCCTAGTTCCTTGAAGAGGTGTCTTGGCATCTGTCTTACCCCCTCTCTCCTTTGCTGGCTTGTTTAATCTCTTTCTCACAAGAGACTGACTCAAAATATACCCCATGCTAATCCTGCCTCATTAACATAGCAAAGACAACCCCTTCCCAAATGGGTCTATAACCACAGGCATCAAGATTTACAATTAAACATATGCTGGGGGACATAATTCAATCTGTAACAAGCAGGGTGGCTAGAGAAGGATTCTGAGAAGATAATATTTAAACTGACTTGTGCAGGCTGAAAGGTGCCATCTGTACCAAGAGGGGGAGGAAGAGCTGGAGGGCTGAGAGAACAGCATCCGCAGAGACCCTGCAGTGGGAGGGAACCTGACACAGTTGAGGAGCTAAAAGAAGGCACAGTGAGCCAGAGCAGAGAGGTGAAAGGTGAGGTCGGAGAGGTCAGCAAGGCCCAGGTCACCTGAGATTTAAAGTCACTATTAGAAGTTTGGACTTAAGCACAGTGGGAAGCTATGAAGGGGATCTAAGCTGAAGAGTGCTATGGGCTAGTTTATTATTACTATTATTAGAAAAGGTCGCTGTGGTGTAGGTTATGGAGGAGGTCAAGAGGGCCAGGAAGGCCAACTCTGAGAGATGCGGCAGTGACCCCAGAGCCCAGTGGCCCTCGGAGCTGCTGAACACTGTGGCCTGGGGCGGGGGTAACAGTGTTACATGCCTTGCTTTTCTTCCAGTCTTCCTGGGGATGAAGAGGATGACCTGTTTAAAGGGGCCACTCTGAAAGTCCCAAGGCCCAAGGAAGATCCTGAGGAAGAGGACGAAGATGAGGTGGTAAGAGTGTTTGACGCGTTGCCAAGTCCTCACACCGCCACCAGGGGGCCCTTCGCCACTGGCTCTGAGAAGCACCTCCCAAGGCAGAGAGATGGAGTCTGTTGGTGGCCCACCCCCTGGACTGTGTGCGCAGGGCCCTGGGAGAGCAGGCTCGGGGCTGGGAGAGGGCGGCTCTGCACGCACAGCGGGACGGCCAGGTGCCACTTTATTCCTGAGAAAGGATCATACTTCTAGTCCACACAGGGATTGCTCCTGCCCTAAGTGAGGAGAGCTGGGCTGCTTAGTCGCACATGGGAATGCTAAAGTCTCAGGCTGCCCCAGGCTTTTCAAACAGAAAGGGGCTCTGGAGATTTCTGTTGCATCCTTATTCATAGACAAAACTGGGGCCCACGAAAGATGACTTGCCAAAAGCCATTGAGCAAGTTAATGGCAGAGTGAGGGTTAAAATCCTGGGCTAAGGCCATCTGTTTCTGAGCACTTTTTGCCTACTCAGTCTGTTTTCCCGCCTGCTGTCTTTATTTTGTCAGCCTAGCACCCCTGGGCAGAGAAGTCCTGACCGTGTACAAAGCACAAGAGTGCAGTTCAGGAAGGTGAGCTGCTAACAGAGTCTCAACTAGAACCCAGATCCTTGGGTCTGTGGCTTTCCACTGTGCCGAGTTAGACCTTCTGTCAGGAGGGCATCTTGACTGCTACGATGCAGTGTGGGGAGGGACACAGATGGGCTACTGCCCCAGTCCCACCTAGGAACAGAGTATGTGGTTGCATGGGGCCAATTCTGCCCCTTCATGTATCAGCCTGAGTGGGTTCTGCTCTCTGCTGAAACTGGAAAAACTCGGGCCCCTCTGGCCCAGGTTCCTTTGGGGGAAATGTACTAGTTCTTCCTGTTAGCCTCTTTTTTCCAAGAATTAAATTTTCTTTTGAGAATCCTAAATATGAATTCTGCACTGAAAAAAACAAAAAATACAAAACAGAAAACAAGTGGCTATCTCAAGTGACTGCCCTAGAATTAGATTTTTTTTTCCAAGTGTTTTATTGGTATTAAAATGAAGAACATCAAGTTGTTAATAACTTTTATTTCTTGGGTGCTCTGAAAACGACTTCACAGACATTTAATCCTCTAATAACCCAATGAGGTAGGTCATCACTTTTAGCCTATTTATAGATGAGAGGACTTGAGGCTCCGGGAGATTCAACAACCTACCCAGGGTTGTGTCACCAGTAAATGCACAGCCAGAGCAGAGAAGCATGAGCCACCTTGAAAACCCTTTACTGTCACTAAAGGGAAAGGTACCAGGTAAAAGTGCCATGTGTCAGTAGGTAGAGGAGTTGGGATCAGCCCAGGACTCTTGGTACCACACCACACTGCTTCCCCTATGGCCTAGCCCTGCAGTGACTGAGCCTAGACCTGCAGGAGCCTACCAGAGCAGATTAGCACAGAATATTTAGTCCATGCCTGTCTCCAGCTTCCATCCCTGTTACCCCTATGGGACCTATTCCCTTGCAATCTATAGAAGATAGGCCAAAATCTCAAACCATTCAAAGGGTAAGAGATTCTCTTTGTGGCCCATCAGTCCCCTTTGTGCCCCCTCCCTGGTAGTGGGGAGGGGGGGTGGGACCAGTGAGACCAGCGTATGGGAGGTTTGGCCTCACATTCCTGGTATTTCATCTCTTGGGAGACTCCGCTTGGGAATGTAGCCAGCCCTCCAAATTTGACTCTTTCTCCGATGATGGGGTCACATTCGGGGCAGACAGACCACTTTGGGCCACAGCAGCAGTGCTTTCTTAGATGCGACTGTATTCTTACCTATTCCCTTTGCCTACTGCATCACTCTCTTCCCTAGGGCCGTTCTGCTTCTGTCTCCTCATCTCTCCTCTCCTACCCTTATTTCCCCACATGACATGTGTAGTTACTGGGTAAGAGGAAAACCTGTCAAATCAATACATGTGCTTCACAAATAAATGCCAAAATTAGCAAACAAAGTTGGTCTTTTCTTCTCTGTGTTGGAAGATTGCCTCCTTCTCTGCATGCTTATCTCAGCTTGACCTGGAAATCTAGGTCTGCTGGCCTCAGGGTTGGTCCTTTGAGTGCAGGCCGAACCAACAATCTCCTTTCCAGCCTAAAGCCGGGAGCAGATAACAGATTGCACCACCTTACAGAGGCGGGAAGTCCAGCAGGGACAAGTGAGGACTGACTACTCTTTCCTGTTTTGTCAGAGCATGAAGGGACGCCCGCCCCCAGCACCCCTTTTTGGAGATGATGATGATGACGATGACATTGACTGGCTGGGATGAAGACCCAGGAAACGGTTGCCAGCATTGCTCTCCCAGCCCTTATCTGAGCACAGTTTTGCACAGCAGCCCTAGGACTAGGTGAGCCTCAGGGTGAGGTAAAGGTGAGCGTTCTGAGGACAGTGGTTCTGATACCTAAGTTAGCCAACTTCTGAGACCCTTGCCTGTCCATGTGAAGAAGAGTGTGAGCCTGTCTTCAAAACACTGGTGGTTTCAGCAGTGTGTGTAGTCCTGCCTCAGTTTCCGTTGGAGGAAGAGCCTGCTAGCTTCCTTCTGGCCACTCACCTACAGGACTCCTGCTCTTTCAAGCTTTGTACTGTCTTCATTAGCTCTCAGACTGATCCAGGGAGCCTTCCTCCATCTGCTTCTCAGTGTTCAATTGCACCTGGGCAATAAAACCTTTCACCTGGGGTGAGGCCTCCTGGGTTAAACTTGGGGTAAATACTTCAGCTAAATTCTATTCAGTTAACAGCCTTCCTGCAGTCCCGGGACATACATCTTTTTTTTCTGCCTTAAATCTGATACAACATGTCAGTGAATATTTGAATTTAATAAAATTAAAATAAATGTCTGCAGTAAAACTTAACTCAAGCTCTTGGGGAGAAATCACATTTGGATCTAAGGGCTGTGTTACACTCTGGAAATCTACAGGTAGGAGTTGCAACAGATCTGGGTTCATTAATGAGCATGAAAGCACTGTGACATTCCTTTTGGCACCTAACCATGGAACTCTTAGGCTTTCAGGGTCACCACTCTGCTGTCCCAGTTCATAAGGTTCAGGATATTGTGGTTAGCTGAGGCCTGGTGCTGTAGTGCACTTGCTCCTGCAGGCGTGACCCTGCACCCTAGGAAGCCATGTAGAAGGGCTGGGCGGTCCCTCCATTCCACTGTCCAGTATGGCACCTGAGGGATTCTTCACCACTATTGAGAGTAGCCTCCATTGCCTCTGAGTTCAGGCCAGGACTAATGCAGAGAACAAAAGTGAGAAAATGTTTGCGGTCGTTTTATTTATTCCACGATCTTCCAAAGCTCCTACAAAA
>NW_006921624.1:14198626-14233032 GCF_000298275.1 Orycteropus afer afer
AAAAAAAAAAAAAAAAGTAAATAGGGAAAAATACCACCTTCTGTGATTTGGTGGGCTTTAAGGAATGTTGAGATGAGAGCAACAGATTGCCTCCCGGGTCTATGTCACGCTCTAGAGCACAGATAAGAAAGCCATGTGTATCCTGATAGCCTCAAATGTATCACCACATTTAAAGCAGAGACTGTATCAAGCTGAAGAAGCTGCTGATCAGAGATGCCCACTTCAGCCGTGCCCCAGGCAGGACGCCTTTGCAGGTCAGGACATAAACCACAGATGCATGAAGCTCCACCACAGGACTACGCTACACATGTGAAATCTGACATGTGTTGTGATGCTGGGCCCCTTTCCAGTTCCCTTGCAAGTCTGCATACATGAGAATGCACCGGTCAATCCCAAATGTGTCACATACTCTACTTTCTGTGACAGTTATTTCTTATTGTAAATTAAAAAGTGACTTGGATTTTTCTTCCCCTGCTTGTACCCTCAGTGTGCCAACACACTGTTTACAATCCCTGTGACAGTTACTTTTCTCATAGGGGGTACCCAACTCATATCTGTCACATCAGCAACAGAACGAATGTCAACTCAGCTGGTGTTCTGGGCGGTCCAGTGGTGGGCACGGTGTTTCAGGGCTGGGTTTTCCAGAGCTGTCATCTCTGGCCTTCATAGCAGACTCTCCACAGACACCTCCATAGACCCTTTTACCACCTCCATTCACCCCACTCAAGTGCAGCTGTAAGGGTGACATGTGTTTGCTGCTGGAATAAGAATAGTCACAGATTGTTTAAAAATATTTATTAAAATGTATTTTAATTCCCAAAGCTTAGGACCATCTTTTCACCTAGCCTGTGAGCTACCTGAGTGCAGATTTTATAGTATACAGGAGTGTGACCCTAGACAAGTGCTCTTCTCTCCTTGGATCTCCAGTTCCTTCTCTGTAAGGTGAACAGGTTCAGATGTCAGGAGAGTTCCATCTCATTATAAAAACATTAACAGCTTTGGTTTGACCACTTATTGCATCTTCAGTCAGTACTCCCTGTGGCTTAATCAGCATTAAGTGAATGAATGAATCAGTATTGAGTGAATGAATCATGCTTCCCACCAGATCACTGTGAGTGAGCGTAAGTAATAAATAGACGACATGACTAAATACTGAATAGGGTTCAGTGCACCAAGGACGTGAAGAGCTTCCCAGACATCTAGGGCCATTAGACTCTTCCTCCTGTAGACAGTGCAGTCTGCTGGGAGGACCTCCATCTACCCAGAGTAAGCCAGGAGCCTTGATAACGGACCCTGCTGTGTGCCTTGAATCTGCTTTCTCTCACTCTCCCCACCAAGAAAGGGAAACGGGTCTTAGCAGATGCTGCCATCCATCATAAATAAAATAATTTCATTCGAGATTTTATCTTGTGCAAAAATTGTCAACCAGAAGCTAAAAAAAAATCTTAGCATGTGAACATGATTCATAGAAGAGACAGTCTTCATGTATTCTAAAGGCAGAAAGGTGAGAAAAAGGAGCCAGCTTAGTCTCTGTCCTCAAAGACAGGTCAGGAAGTGCCATGGAATATGCTCCTTTAAGATAAGGCACAAATCAAGAGAGCAGAGAGTTTCTGGGTTCCCTGCCCTTCATCACACAGAACCCACATCACCATCTTGAGGATCTTTGGAAATTCTTAAAAAGTTTCGAGGCTCAGTGATCCTGCACCATGTTCTGCCTTTCTCCCTTTGGTCATGACAGCCTCCTTAAGGCACAAAGAGACCAGGCCTGGGCCCTATGCAGGCTGGCTGAGGAGGGAGGTAGCCTCTGAACTCCAGGGAGCAAGAGCTGACTTCAGCTGAAAGCTTCCAGAGCTGGGGAGCAAGGTGAGGAACGGCTGTCAGAAAAACAAAAGCAGACCAGGGGCTGGAATTCCAGTGTCTGGGGCAAAGGAGCCCCAGCCCCCTCCAGCCTTCAATGCCTGCACACCCCCTGCCGCCTAAACCGTGCTGAGAAGTGGGTAGGCTACATAGTAGCCCACAGCGGAGCCCAGGACCACGCCAAGGAAAATCCACGTGTTGTAGGACATGACAGCCAGCATCATGAAGTAGCCGATGACCACCTGAGCGACGTGGATTAGAGACTGGCCAAAGTGACACAGAAACCACCTGAAGAAACAGGAGAACCAAGTTAATGCTGGTGATGAGCTGGAGGCTGGGAGTCAATATCAGAGCCCAGAAAGGGCAGGTGAGTTACAGGAGCAGTTTGTTTATAGTCTATGTGCTTGACTGAGCATCGCTTTCTCTTTAGAGAGACGGAATCAGAAGCCACTGATAGGGAAAGGAGAGGAACTTGTATGAGGAACCTGACATAATCACTTTTATCACATTAGGTCTGAGCTTCCTAGCATCCTAAGCAAAAAGAAAAATGATGGGCTATGTAATCTAACTTGACTGATAAGGGACAACAAAGAATTATTAGTAGGCAGACTTCCATTGATCTGAATCATGGTGCTGACGGAGACTATTGGAAACACCATGGACGCCAGAAGAACAGACAAATCTGTCTTGGAAGAAGTACAGCCAGAATTCTCCTTAGAAGGGAGGATGGTGAGACTTCATCTCATGTACTTAGGGCGTGTTTATGTTACCAGGCCTGGGAGATGACATCAAGCTTGGTGAAGCAGAGGATCAGCAAGAGAGAAAGACCCTCAACAAGACGGACTGACACAGTGTCTGCAACAGGGGGCAGGACCAGGCAGTGCTGTGTTCTGTTGTACCCAGGGTTGCCATGAGAACCAGTTCAAGGCACCCAGCAACCACAGTGTGGGAGGCAATGACAACACAAAGAGCATGCACTGTGGTGACATTTCAGTTCCTAGTTCTGCCACTTACTAACTGTAGCCAAAAGTAAGTGTCTGAACCTCTCTGAACTTAGGTTTCCTCATCAGTAAAATAGGAGTAGGAATCCCTCCCTTCAGGGTAGCTGTGAAAATTTGAGATTACCCATGTAAGACGGCTGGTAATGAAGGACGCAGCTCAGTAAGGATGGATGAGGCTGGAACTCGAGAGGGTAGTAGGGGGACCCTAAACAGCCAGCCTATCAAAGTGGAAAGGGAAGACGGGAGAGGGTGCACCCCCTACCCCAAATTGGATATATTGTTGACAGCAATTCTTGTCATTTGCTTAGGGCAGCTACAGATCCCCCCTGGGCTTGGGAGCCCTAGTGACCTAAGGAAGCCTAGTGAGATTTGGGGGGAGTAGGTGGCCACCTGTTGCTAGAGAGGCCTGCACCAGAAGAACTGTACAGATCAGAGCCTCCTAAAGCAATGCTGAGCCTGCCAAGTGTCTGTTCACGGAACTGAGAGCTCTGGACTGGCCTCAGGAGACCCGAGTTCTAGTTCACCTTGCTACTTACCAACTGTAAGCACTTTGGCAAATCCTGGTCCTTCCCTGGGCCTCAATTTCCTTTCTGTGAAGTCGCGCTGACAATGCTGTCTGGGACCATCTACTTTTTGAGGGGAACGTGAGGACCCAGTGCCCATTCCCCACCCCCAGTGTCTGGTACCTGAGGCGGGTTCTGCTGACCGGGGGTGAATCGGAACATGTCGATTCCCCATCTGTCTCCGCAATGAGCTGCTGGTCGGCGGGAGGTGGCAGGCTCTTCAGAGCCTGGTGGAGCAGCTTGACTTTAGCAACCTTGATGCCTTCATACAACACAGCCAGGAGCAGGACCACCACCACTGAAAGGACCATGCCTGCCAGAGGAGGCCGAGTGGCAGGGACCTTCTGGGACACTGCTTCCCTCTGGTAGCCTCCCCTGGGGCCGGTGGCAGAGGGACCACCACCCATCCTCTCTGCAGCCACTCCATCTGCCTCCCTGGCATTTTCTTCCCCACCCTTGTTCAGCTTGGAACTTCAATGTCTTTTTTCCCCTCCAGGCCTTTTTTGGCGGGGGTGGCCTGCTGGGTGTGGCTTGGAGATCTAGGGAGAGAAGCTGCCTGGAAAAGCCAGGGGCTGAGGGTGAAGCGGAAGCCATACATCACCGCCTCCCCCTCCCCCCCATGGTCTACACACTTCCTAGTGGTCAGTGTCTAAGGCATCTGACTGCTAAACCCCAGCCACTCCAGAGAAGCAAGACTGGGCACTCTACTTCCGTAAAGATGTAACGCCTCGGAAACCCATGGGGGTCACTATGCGTTGGAACTGACGTGACAGCAGCAGTGAGTCCTGGATGTATGTTGTTGTTGTTGTTATGTGCCTTCGAGTCAGCCCTGACTCATAGCGACCCCTCCTTGGGTTTCCGAGGCAGTATCACTACGGAAGTAGGATTGCCCAACCTTCCTTCCGAGGAGTGGCTGGTGGGTTTGAACCGCCAGCCTTCTGGTGAGCAGGCAAGTGTCTTAGCCACTATGCTACCAGAGCTCCTCCTGGATGTATAGCAGAGTCCTTTTTCCACGTATGTACACAAAACCCAAAGGACTGAAGAATGAATCCATGGCAAAGGAGTAATAGTTATCTCAGCAAGGGAGAAAAGGTACCTGTTCACTTCTCATCACATTTTCTACAGGTTCTACAGTGAGCATCTATTACTTTCACAATAGGAAAAATCGAATAAGGTATCTTACAGGAAACATTAGGTGCTTACAAGAGCTGCTGTGTGAAATGAAGTGCTAATTGCTACATTTCTTTTAGAAGGACAGGGAGCAGTAAATGGTGTGGCCGTAGTGTCTTGTTGAGCTTCCAAGGGGAAATTTGCAAGTTTTTAAAATATAAAATTGTAAGTAATTGAGCATACATGGTAAAAGAAAAAAGATAGTGCAAAAGAGTATACAGTGAAAAGTCTCCCTCCCACCCATAGTCTCCCAGAGCCCCAGTCCCCTCCCCAGAGAAAGTTATGTTAGCAGTTTATTGTGTAGCCTTCCAAGGATAGTGTAGAAACTTCTGTCTGAACAGCAGCATCCTATCTGTGCATATTCTTCCATAGCCTGACTCCATCACCCAACTGCACCTTGTACACGGGTCCCCCTTAGCACACACCAATCTACCTTATTTTTCCACTGGCTTCATAGTATCTGTGATAGATTATATTTTCCAAAGATGGCCACCACAATATACCCTACCCCACATGGTCTTCTCACAATGTTATGTCAACACGCCTGCCATCGAGTGTTTTGCCCATTCCTTTAACCTGGGCAGACATTTGTGACTGCTTCAACCAGTAAGGGTGGAAGGAATGATAATGTGACATCCAAGGCTGGGTCTTAAAAATGCCATGTACTTCTACCTCGTTCCCTCGGGCCACCTGCTCCTGAACCCAGTCATGGCCATGTGCAAGCCCAGGCCACAGGACAGGCCAACAACCCCAGATGAGGTCCTAGCTGCCAACTAGCATCAACTACCACACGAGAGATGGGGCCTTCGAGGTGACTCCAGCTCCAGCCACTGTCTGGCTACATACACACGAGAGACCTCGCGGCAAGGACCACTTAGCTGAGCCCAGTCAACTCACAGAACCTTGAAAGAGAATAATACAATGACTGTTACTGTTTTCAGCCACTAGGTTTGAGGTGATTTCTTACTCAACTATAACCAGAATGATTTGACTGTAATTTATTTGATCAGCATCCACGATCATGGGCATTTGAGCTGCTTACAGAATACTTTTAAGAAGAAAAATAACTTCTTCATGGTTTAGTGTCCAACTCCACCTTTCCAAGTCAAAGGTGTTTCATTTGAGCTCCAAGCTCGCAGCAGCTGCCCTAGGCGTCTGAGCTGGCCAAGGAACTGTGGGTGAGGGAGGTGTCAGCATGCACCAGGAGGTCTAGATGAGTTCTGGCTCTGATAATTACTCACTGTGTGATCTCGGACGAGTCTCTGACCGCAGCCAGGTAACGGACCTGAGAGCCTTCTGCCTTCTGAAGGTTAGTGGTTGAAAATGGAATTTTTAACCCAAAGCTGCTGCTCAGTGTTTAGGCAAGAGGAGTCTGCTCCCTTGTATGACAAGGAGAACGTGGGCTCTCCACAGCTGGGAGCTACCAGGCCAGGTCTGGGCTTCCCCATTCTTACCTGCAGGACTGTGGACACTCCAGAAATCAAACAGAAGCACCACCTTATCTGAGAAGATGAAATGCATCTGAAAGAGAAGGGGCTCTGCATCACAGCGGGCTCAGGGCAGTGGAAGGTGGGGTCCCTAATGCTTTCCAGCAGCCTCCTCTGGGAGCCCGGGAACGTGCGGCTACTGGACTTAAGTGCCTGAAGGGCCTTTAGAGGTCATCAGGGCCAGCAGAGGCCAGATAGTCCCACAGTGAGTGGATCAGCAGCACAGCTTAAGTGAGCTGGCCCTGCTTCAGCTTTGTTCAAATAAAATTTTACTTGTAATTATTATATAAAACACACAACACAGGGTTCTGGGTGAAGACAGGTGAGGCATCGAAGCTGCTGAAAGTTAAGTTTGAAAAAAACCACCTGGTCCAACTCTGGCCTCCTCTACACCCTTATCTTACTTCCCAACAAGAAAATGAGTCCTAAGAGGGCAAGGGTTTGCCCAAGACCTGCCAAGAAGCAGCTTCTCACCTTAAGCAGTTTGTGTTCAAGGGGAGAGGATCAGGGGAGAAGCTGTGGGGTCTCATGAAGTCTGCAGGGCCAACAATTCTTAGAGAGAGGACGTTCAGGCAGAGTAGCCTGAGCCAGTGGATGGGCAGATTAACTGTCATTTTGTCACTTAGAACAACGTCTTTCTGCCTGGTGCTCAGGGATGTTCTATGGCCCCCTGGAAACCAGAGTCTGAGAGTGCCAACCTTATCTTTACAGAGGACAGCCCCAAACCGTGGGCTACACATGTTCTAGCCCTCTTCACTTCCCTTACTCTGAGTTTAGGATCACAGGGGACAGCAAAAGAATAATGAATTGACTCTAGGATTTGGGGTGAGATAGATCTGCCAATGAGGGCCTCTGTCCTCCTAGAGTTGCTGGGAGAAAACATCTGTGAAGCCATCCACACAAGGCGACTCACAGTAAGTGCTCCGCAAACCCACGTTTGCCCACACAGGCCCAAGCAGGAGGCGTTGACGGCATTTGTCAAAGTGTTCTATGGGAAGACCACAGGCTGTGGTCTTAAGAGGTACTCTGAAAAAGGGATTCTGGGGTCAAGTTTAGGAAATACCAGAATTAGGTAAGATAGAGCTTCACAAGTGTCTTTGCTCCTGTAGAACTTTGTTTCCTTTCTTGCTGTAGGAAAGTGCCTTGCAGAAGACCCTGGGGAGGTGTTGGTCTAGCACCACCTTCTCTTTTCGTATTTGAGGGGAAGTGAGATGAGCTAGGACTTACTGAGCACTGTGCCAGGAACCATTCTAAAAAATAAACTTCCACCTTGTCTAAGCCTTTATTTTTATGATTTGAAGACTTTATTACTTAGGGTCTCGTATGGCAGCCAAAGTTGTATCTTAGCTAATACACCCCACTAGGGGCATCAGGGCAGTTACAACCTCCTTCTTCTGAGACATGCTCCCACCTCACCTCGCGGGGTAGCTACTGATACTGGTGGTTCTACGTGTGCCTGTGTATCTGGCTGTGGCTGAGGGATTAGGAGGTCCCATTCTACTTCCACAAGAGCTCTGGTGGCGTAGTGCCTAAGGCATTTGATTGCTAACCAGAAGGCTGGCGGTTCAAACCCACCAGCCACTCCTTGGAAGGAAGGTTGAGCAATCTACTTCCCTAGTGATACTGCCTCGGACACCCAAGGAGGGGGTCCCTTGAGTTGGGGCCGATTCAACGGCAGTGTGTTTGGTTTTTTGCTTTTATCCAAGCAGGGCCAATCAGAGTGTCTCTGCTGCGAGTTAATTCTTTATTTTTGCTCATGGTGACCCCACGCAGGCCAGAGTACGGCTGTGTTCTTCCCTTCTCCCTCCACCCAAGTTAGTCTGTGTCTCTCCTCCGTCAGTGATTTACCCTCCTCTCCCCACCCAGCCCTGGTAACCATCAAAGAAGATTTCTTTTTCTGTGGAACTCTTTCCTTGACTTTTTACAATAAAGGTCTCATTCAGTATGTGTCATTTTGTGATTGACTGATCTCACTCAGCATCACGTCCTCTAGGTTCACCCGTGTTATGAGATATTTTGCAGATTCATCTCTGTTCTTTAACATTAGTAACATTCCATCGTGTGTATGTACCACAGTTTGTTGATCCATTCCTCCACTGATGGGCATAAAAATGTTACTTACATCTTAACTCATTTAATGATAAGAGGAAATCACTCCTCTTAGCCTCATTTTATAGATGAGAAATGGAGCCGTGGAGCGTTTAAGGAACTTGTCTGGCTAGGATTTCGCCTCAGCCATCTGGCTCCGGTGTCTGTGCCCTTAACCATCCTCCTACACAGCCCCTCAGGGCAGGACATGGAGCCCCAGAGGCAGCTGTGGCATGCCCCGTCACATGATGAGTCAGTGGCCGCATAAGGACTAGAGCCCAGGTCTTCTTAGCAGCCACTCCTTTGGTACAAGAGGAAAAACAGAGGCAGTAAGATGTGACGATGGGAACCCAGTGATCCTGCACTGCTGGAGACACTCTGGATGCGTGCTCGAGACCGTCTGTGGTGGTTCGTTTTAACACTTTGGAAACAAGATTGAAAAGAGCAGAGGATCCAGATACAGCCACTCGGGAGAAGAGAAGGGAAGAAACTGGGGTGGGGTGGGCTGTCTAAGGATGCAGGCCTCAGCCTTAACCCCACAGCCATGCTTAGCCCCTCTCCAGGACGGTCAATAACCGCAAATCAGCAGCTGGCTGGTATTTCCCGGAGGAAGACAAAGAGCTCCAAGTAAGTGAGCAAAGGAAACAAACAAGGACCAACCTGGGGATTGGGAGGTAAGGGCCCAGTCCAGAGGACTACAGCTGGAAAATGAGACAAAAAGACAAAGAGAAAGAGGTGGGAGAGAGGCCACGGGGTGGACACAGGTGTGCGTGAGCAGCTGCCGTGACACCTGCATGCACAAAGGCAGGCCACGGTGCAGGTGAATGACTGCATGTAGAGGAATGTGCCCTGACCTGGTAGGCCTGGGGCCTCTTCCTAGCTTTAGTGTGAGAGTGCGGGCCAGTACGAGTCCTGAATGACAAATGGCACAGTGAGGAGGTACAGTATAATCACCTTGTTAAAAATGCAGATTCCTGGGCCTCTCCAGACCCCCTAGATCAGAACTCAGGGATGAAGCCACCAAGGCAGGGGGAGGCACAACAAGGGATTTCGACGCTCACTACAGTCTGTCACGGCCGGAACAGAGGCAGCAAGGGCTGGTGGTCAAGGGCACGGACTCCGTGCCATACTGCCTGGATGTGCCTCCCAGCTCTGCCAGCAACCAGCTGCGTGACCCTGAGTTACTGCCCCAGAGCAGGCCCCTCTGGATCTCTGTCTCCTCATGTGTCGATGGGGACAGGACCCCAGAAGCCCTTTCCCTTGGTTTGTCCTCACACTCTCAGGCCCTGTTAAAACGGTGCAGACAGGCTCCCAGCTAGAGATCCACTCCTACCCTAAAACCCCAGGAAGGGAAAGAAAACAAATGGCCTCCAGTCAAAAGGAAGAGTGCCTCTGGGTTTCTGGGTTGGATGGGGACCTCATTCATGTGTCGCCTCAGTCCCTGAGTTCAGACACGCACACTGCAGTTTTGGGCTTGGGTGTCGGTAGGTCATTTTTAACTCCGAGCAACCCCGGTGCAACAGAGGAACTTCCCCACAGAATTTTTTAGGCTGCAACCTTTACGGGAGTAGGTCACCAGGTCCTCCTCTGGAACGGCTGGCTGGGTTCAACCTTTCAGTTAGCAGCCCGGTACTAACCCCTGTACCACCAGGGCTCCTTTAAGGCTTGATGGGAGTGGTGGTGTCAGGTGTCATCAAGTCAATCTCAACTCACAGTGACCCCAAGTGACACAGCACATATGGTTTTATTGACTATAATCTTCACAGAAGCAGGCTGCCAGCTCTTTCCCCTGCAGGGCTGCTGGGTAGCTGTGAACTGCCTTTCGGGTAGCAGCCAAGCTTGGTAGAGACCCAGAAACGGACCTGCCTGCTCTCCTTCCTGCACTCAGCAAATGTGCAGTTTTGAAATGGGTCTGCTCATGTCCTCAACCCCAGCCTCTGGCTACACAGGGCCGAGCGAGCTCCCTGGAAGTTCTGGATTGGCAGGACAGAGGCACACTGCCGACTGAATAGAACAGGCACGCAGCTGCTGTGTCCGCCGAGGCCTGCGTGTGCCTGCACTATGCTCACCTTCCAGCCTTGACCCCTCTCATCCCCGGCACCACGCACCAGCTGAGCACTGTTACTAATCTTCTTAAATAAACGAGGCAGCCACAGAGAGGCCCAGTGATCCACCCAAGGTCACTCAGCAGAGTGACCAGAGCCAGAGATCTTTCTGGAAAGCCTGTGCTGGGTCTCCAACCTCAGCAGGCGTGATAAGCACCCTGGGTGTTTCTGGGGCCACGCTTTGAGAAATCGTCTGAACCACGATGTCCCTCAAAGTAGGGACTGTTGTTATGTGCCGTCGAGTCGGACCCGACTCATAGCGACCCCTCCTTGGGTTTCCGAGGCAGTATCACTACGGAAGTAGATTGCCCCATCTTTCTTCTGAGGAGTGGCTGGTGGGTTTGAACCGCCAGCCTTCTGGTTAGCAGTCAAGTGCCTTAGGCACTTTGTTACCAAAGCTCCCCAAAGTAGGGGCTAGTCAAGTAAATTATGTCATTGTCTCAAAATGGAAACCTATGGAGTCATTGAAAAACTCATGCTGAAGAATTTAAAAATAAAACAGCTCTTGCCCGTAATGTTAAAGGGGGTACATCCTCACTGCAAAAAGCTGAAACAGTACCAAAAAGAAGGTAAACCTCATTCTGAGTGCTTATTGCCCATAGGTATCCCATTAGGATTTCCAAAAGAAGGATCTGTTGACATGGAAAAATGTTCACAAAAGTTGGTATGCAAAAACACAGGTATAGGAAGCAACCTAACAATGTCGGTCAACAGAGGAAAGGATAAACAAAATGTGCGGCATACGCACAATGGAATATTACACAGCCATGAAAAGAAATGACATCCTGATACACACTATGACATGACTAAACCTTGACAACATTCTGCCAAGTGAATCAGTCAGTCAGCTAAAAAAGGACAAATACTGTAGACTCTCACTTATATGAAACAGGTAAATGACAGAGACCAAAATTTCTCAGTGGTTATCAAGAGTGAGAGCCTGGGGGAAGGGAGACTCTGCTTCGGGGGCACCGTGTTTCTGTTAATTGTGGTGGAATCGTTTAGAAATGGATACTGGTGACACCTGCACAGTATGGTGAATGCAATTAATGTCACTAAACTGGACATATAAAACATGAATTGGCAAATGTTACATATATTTCTACCACGATAATAATAATAAACAGGTACAAATAATTCTGTGAAACTCCACTTACACTAGGGGTGGGCTTATTCAGCTTCAACAAAAGCCTCCAGCACCATCTCTGCCCGGCAGCTGAATGGGGTGGGGATCCCTAACTCCCTCTGAGTTCACTTGGTAAAGCAGCTGGCGTGAATGGAATATCCCCCAAATCAAACCAAACCCACTTACACAGAGTCAATCCCAACTCCTAACAACCCTATGGGACAGAGCAGAACTGCCCCATAGGGTTTCCAAAGCTGTAAATCTTTATGGAAACAGACTGCTACATCTTTCTCCCACACAGTGGCTAGTGGGCTCGAACCCCAACCTTTTGGTTAGCACCTGAGCACTTAACCACTGCACCAGAACTCTTTGGAATGTCCCCAGTGGCTAATTAACCAGACAAGTTCCATAACTGGGCTCCTCCAATCAGCCTTGGGCCTGGGCCAGCTATCTCTGCAGCCCAAAACAGTGAGACAACTGTTGCAGTAGACCCAGCCACTCAGGAAGCAATAGTTGCTTCAGCCCACAAACATGTACTTTGATTGTGCCAACGACATGCAGGCCCTGGAGATACACACATGAATAGACTGGTGCTTGGCCCTCATGGAGCTAACAGTCTAATAGGGGAGACAGCAAAGTGTCAACCTAACGAACATACTCAGAGAGGAGGCACAGAGCAGGCTGGGAGTGCTGAGGCTGAAGTTCCCTGGAGTAAATACCTAACTCAGCCAGAGAGGCAGGTGGCCAGGAGAGCCTGAAGCAGGAGGAACAGGAGTCAGCCAGGGGAAAAGGGAGGATCATAGAGAATGCCGAATGCCGCAAGCTGGAAGTGCCCCAAGGGAGTATCTGGTCCCACTCACTGGGAAGGCCAAAGCCCATGGAGGGGCAAGGACTCACTTAAGGTCCCTCAGCCTGTTGTTGTCAGTTGTTAGGTCCTGTCGAGTCAGCTCCGACTCATACTGACCCTATGACCTTTTGTTTTCTTCACGTATGATATTCTTGATGTCATCCACAACTCGTCTGGTTTTTGGTCACTGGTGTGCAATGCATCAAATCTATTCTTCGGATGGTCTCTAAATTCAGGTGGGATATAATCAAGGTCATAGTTTGGTTCTTGTGGACTTGTTTTAATTGTCTTCAGCTTCAGCCTGAACTTGCCTATGAGCAAATGGACTCTTCCATAGTCAGTCTCCCTTAACCTGGTGCCAGAGTCAATTCTGAGTCATGGTGGTCCCGAGTATGTCAGGGTACAACTGGGCTCCACTGGATTTCCAAAGGCTGATTTTTCAGAAGTAGATTGGCAGGCCTTTCTTCCAACATGCCTCTGGTGGACTCGAACCACCAACCTTTCAGTTAGTGCTGAAGGGGTTAACCACAGGCACCACCCAGGGACTCCCAGCCTACTCTACTCTAGCCTTTTCTCTAGAAAGATTCAAACCCATAAATCCTGGCTTGAGGGAAGGGACTTGGGGCTGCAGTTTTCAATTAAGGGTTTGTGGTCAGACCCACAAGTTAAGGCTCTAATCAGGCTTTCCCACTTGGGATGAACCTCAGCCTCTAGCAGCTGAGTGTAACTATCTGTGCTTTACTCAGGGCCCCACCCTGGGTGGGAGGAGCAGCTGTGAAAGGGAGCCTGCCCAGGACTGGTTTTCTTCTTTATTTTCTCTTTGGGGATCACTTAACATTTTGAGAAGAGTTTCATCATTTATAAAAACCAAACGTTTAAGGGAAGAGGAAGGTCTCATTCCTGCTGCTGACTGGCTGGGGGATTTTTACAAGCCCTTCGCTTCTATTTCCCCTTTTAAAGGACTAGCAGGGGCTGGGGTGGGCGTTCGCCTGAACCACCTGTATCCTTCTCCTCCTGTATCTTAAATTCTGTGACATTCTTCAAGGGGTGAAGGAAATGACACGGTTTCTTCAAAGACCAGGGAGTCCTGCGAGCTCTCCTGCCCACGTCAGATCAACCCCACCTAGAAAAACAGCTTATCCCTGCCCCAACTTGTAGGGAAGACAGCAGGCAGCTGGGTGTTTATTCCCCAAAGCACGGGCTGCGCACTTGCCAAGGGCAGGGAATGGGTCCGGGGGTGTTTGTGCCGGGCCGGCCGCAGGCTGAAATACCCTGGGGCTTTCCTCTGGAAGGAAGCCGCGGGATCTCCCTGCTCCCCAAGTCCCTGCGCTCCGGCGCCCCCAGACTCGTCCGCCTTCACCCACCCTCGCGCGGCACCGCAGCCGGCGCTCCAGAACTGCTCGAGCTGGATTGATACGGGCCTCGGCAGCAGCGACAAATAAAATGAAGCCCCCAAAGCCACCTGCGGAGTCCCCCCAACCCTGCTCCTGCGGCTGGCGAGGCTGCCAACGCAGCCCCTCGCCAGCCCAGTGCCCGGGCGGCTGCTGCAAGGGGCACCGCCGCCGCGGCTCATCCCGGGCTCGGCGCGCCCCACACTTACCGCCATAGTGAGCGCGCAGGGCGGTGCGGGCCCGGCTCCGCTCGCTCGCGCCTCCTCGCTCGCTGCCAGTCCCGCCGCCGCCGGGATCACAGCGGGGCAGTGCGGCCCACGTGGTGGGGGCGAGGCGGGCGCGCGGACGCTTGGGAGTTGTGGTCCCCACGGCGCGCCCCGCCCCGGGCACCTCGAGCGCACTCACTAGGTCGGGACCCAGGCGCGAACCCGAGCACCTGCGCCGCGGGGCTGCTTCTGTGTTCTGTTTGGACCCCTCCTGTTTGGCGTTGGCTTCGTGATTACCATAAAAAAATGTTTATTGCCCAGTAAAACATATTCAGGTACTAAACCACGTAGCTTCCTTAACACATTGCGTTGGAGATTGAAAAGAGCATTCTGTGCATACGAAAAACCAAGCCAAACCCATTGCTGTGGAGTCGATTCTGACTCTAGTGACACTGTCCCTGTAGAGCAGAGTAAATCTGCCCCATACGGTTGCAAAGTGGTCAATCTTTAAGTGCCTGGGAGGGCTGGTGGGTTCAAATCGCCTACCTTCCGGCTACCAGCCAAGCACTTTAACCACTGCCACCAGGGCTCTGTATTCCATGGATAAAAAAACAACAAATTAGAAGTAATTAAAATCATGCCACAGATGTAGCCATTAAAATGTAGCCATTAAAAGACACAGTACAAATTAATGTAATTGCTGCCAATAAATTGTACATCTTGAATTGGCAAAAGTTGTGTGATAGATATATTTACAACAAAACGGAAGAGTACCTACTGAGGTGGCTTATGTACAAACTCATGGGATTTGGTTCCTTTGTTTTGAAGTTTAGGATCACAGTTTCATGGGCCATCCCAGTTAACTGGCTTAATAACATGTATTATTCTGTCCTACTTCCTAGTTCATAGTGCCTAGGGTGATTCAAATCCATCAGCTGCTCCATGGAAGAAAGATGAGACAGTCTGCTTCCATAAAGATTTATGGCCTTGGAAACTTAATGGGAGTTGCTATGAGTTGGAATCAACTGGATGGCAGTGAGTTTGGTTTGGTTTGAAGGTCTTTAAATCTTCCAAGTGGCTAGCCCTCCAAAGCACAACACTCAGTCTCTATTCATCTGGACTAGCAGGAAGAAAGAGAGTCAGGATAAACCCCAAACCTTTTGCCGTAGAGCTGATTCCAACTCACAGTGACCCTATAGGACAGAGTAGAATTGCCCCATAGCATTGCCAAGTTTGTAAATCTTTACAGAAGCAGATTGCCTCATCTTTCTCCCATTGAGCGGCTGGTGGGTTCAAACCACCCACCTTTTGGTTAACAGCCAAGAGCCTAACCACTGCATCACCAGGGCTCCTTAGAGTCAGGAATAAAAAAAAAAAAACTCACTGCCGTCGGGTTGGATTCGACTTATAGCGACCCCTCTTTGGGTTTCCGAGGGGGTAGCACTGCGGAAGTAAAGTCAGGAATAGGAGGGTGAAATGGAATGTGTGGCTAATTGCCTCCATGAACAGCTGCCTCCTTTGTGGTGAGACCAGAAGAACTGGATGGTACTTGATGACCATTACTGAACGTTTTGATCAAAGCCCAATAGAAGAATTCTGATCAAAAGGGGAAAAAATACAGAACAGAATTTCAAAATTTCATAGATTCCAGACTTTCTGGACCCATAGAGGCTAGATGAACCCCTGAAACTACTGCCCTAAAATAAACTTGAAACCTTAAACCAAAAATATCCCCTGAAGTCTTCTTAAAACCAAACAGTGGTTTAGCTTAGTTGGCAAAGAATGTCTGCCTTGAGGATTGCACTCTTGTAAGATCTATCCACATGGCATTAGATTGACAACAGTAGAAAGGTTACCCAGGAACTTTAGAGGGCAGTGAGTTTATATTACTGGGGGAGGAATAACTCAGAAATGGAGGTGACAATGGTCACACAACTGGAAGAATGTGGTCAATGTCACCGAATTGTACATGGAGAAACTTGAATTGATGTATGTTTCTTCCACGTATGTTCTCAACAACAAAAATAAATAAATCATTTAAAAAGATATAGCAATTACATTCTATCTTATCTTCTTTGATAAACCAAATGCAACACACAGTTGGAATTTTAATTGTATTATTGCTTGGATTACTAGGACATTAAGCTTTTTTCCTTATTGGTATTTCTGTTTTTGTGTATTGCCTGTCCATTTCCTTGATCCAGTCTTTTATTGAGGAGTTCGTGAGGATAAGGGACTTTTGATAGTATTTAATTTTATAATATATTTAGTAACCTTTTGCCAGTCTTCCTAAGAGGGGCTCCTTAGAAAAACCTTACCAAAGACTTATTAGCAGACATTGAGCCTGGAGTCAAGTAGTTCTGGTGGTGCAGTGGTTAAAGCATTTGACTGCTAACCAAAGGATTCACCAGCCGCTCCTCAGGAGAAAGATGAGGCGATCTGCTTTCTTAAGATTTACAGCCTTGGAAACCCTTACGCAGCAGTTCTGTCTGCCCTAGAGGGTTGCTATGAGTCGGAACTAATTAGATGGCAGTGGGTAGGCGATGGTGGAGTCTGACCCTAAACTGTCAAGTATTGGCTATGGGACTTTGCATTTCTGAACCTCAGTTTCCTGGTCAGTACACTGGAAATAATAACAGAATGTATGTCAAAGGGGTATTGTAAGGCTTAGTTGGGAGAATACCTGTTCAATTCTTAGCATGGACCCTGGCAGTAGGGTCTGGCTGCTGGCTAAAGAAATGGTAGTCACTGTTAGCTGGTGGTTCAAACCCACCAGCCACTCCTCGAAAGGAAGTTTGGGCAATCTACTTCTATAGTGATACCGCCTCAGAAACCCAAGGAGGGGTCGCTATGAGTCAGATCCAACTCCACAGCAGTGGGTTTGGTTTGGTTTTATTATCATTATCCCCGCACCACTGCAAAACCACTGCCATAGGGTCAGTTCTGACTCATAGTGACCTCCCTAGGATTTCTAAGACTGTGAGTCTTTACAGAAGCAGACTGATTCATCTTTCTCCCACATAGAAGCCGGTAGGTTCAAACCACTGACCTTTTGGTTAGTAGCCCAATGCCTTAACCGCAGTGCCACCAGAGCAACAAACATTTCTATCCTGTTGGAGGAAGCAGGCTGCAAAAGTCAAGCAACATGCTTAAGGTCACACAGTTTCTAAGAGGCTCAATCTGAAACTGTTGGGAGGGTGAGGGGGCAGTCAGGGACTAGGACAGCCTTGGAGACAGAACATGGGAAGGGCACTGTGAAGGGGCAAGGAGGAAGAGCCGCTGCTGTAGGGTGAAGAGCTAGGCAGTGTGGCAGCAGCTAGAAGTGCCGTGGGCATATTTGAAGACTCTGGGCCCTGAAAGCTGGAGGGATTTGGTGATCTGGGGCTCCTTTGTTACCTCTCTGGGTCTCACCTGGGTAGCAAGAGTAAGTAGACTTGACCTTCCTACAAGTACCTCCCCGGTTGAAGGGCCTTTAACACAGCCTTATTCATTTGACTGTTTCTGTTGGCTGTGTGACAATCTGATGACTTTCACACTTGTTTCTAACTTCCTCATGTGTGTTATGGTTACAACACTTGACCCCAAAGTCCTAAAGTATCGTTTTTCTTTCTAAGCCACCCAGACTTCCCTTCTCCAGGCCCCCAGCAGAGAACTGGGCACGGAGCACAGAAGCCCAGCTCATGAGGTCACACCATCACTGGCCACGTAACTTCCTTCCAGATTCACTATTGTGGTGGCCCGTGGACCCCCTCCTCCTGAGGAACAATGAGGTTCCATCCGGGTCTTTCCAGCACGACTGAGAGCCCCTGGGACAGAATGCCCAGTCAGGAAAGACGGTACTGCTGCTGATGTCATTGCAGAGACCAGGAAGACGACCTTCAACGTGGGCGCCCAGCTCATCCTGTGATCAGTGGGTTGAGTGGAAATCTGACTAGTCATTTCTCCTGAAGTACAATAGGGGAACTCGTAGTCTTACAAAAAGACCACAGAACATTGCACAAAATGTTATTCCCGCAGAATAACTGTCCCTGGTGTGCAGATAAGGCTGGATGACCCCAAGAACAACACTGTCCCTCTTTGAGCCCCAGTTTCCCTGTCTGTACATCAGGAGTGGAATGGAGGACTTCTGATTGCCCCTTCACTTGCCGATAATCTGCAGTTATACGTGAGTGTAAGGGTGGGGGTGAACACCTCATGGTCAGGACTTTTGCATGCTCTCCATAGAGCTAGACCTCCCATGTTCTCCCACATGATGCTATTATCTTTATGCCATGAGTGGCATTATATGTCTACTCTGTGTGGTGCAGGGAGAGTGTACACAGTCAATTGGCCAGAACATGAAGACCGTGTGTGGAGTGGGCTTTGTACCGCTGAGGCTGAAGAAAGCAGGGGCCCAGTTGCTCATAACCCGGAGGCCATGTTTGAAGTCAGGACTTTATTCTGGGACAAAGAGGAACCACAAAAAGGTTTGGGTTTTTTCCCTCTCAATTGATTTGGGTGTGAGTGTATGTGTGTGTTTAAGGTTTGAATGGCACACAACAACATACTCCCAGGATTTTTTCTTTCCCAAATATCATGGCTTCAGTGAAAACCACCCTAACAAGCCTATGTAAACTTAATTTAAATTTAAATTAGCAATCCCCCTGGCACCTCCTGTCCCTCTTATTTTGCTTTATTTTTTTTCTGTCATACTTTATCACCTTGTAGCATTCTAGTTAATTTACTTATTCAGCATCCCTTTCTCTCTCCTAAGGAGCTCTGATGATGCTGTGGTTAAGGCATTGGGCTGCTAACCAAAAGGTAGGCAGTTCGAACCTGCCAGCTACTGTACAGGAGGAAGATGAGGCAGTCTACTTCTGTAAAGATTTATAGCCTTGGAAACCCAATGAGGGTCGCTATGAGCAGAATCGACCCAATAGCAGTGGGTTTGGTTCTGGTTCTCTCTGCTCAGATGGAAGCTTAATGAGAACTGGGATTCCTGCTTCTTTTGTTCAGGAGGGCATTCCTGGCCCACAGAATAGTGTCTGTCCTGTGTACACTGTCAACAGATGTTTGTTGAGTGAATGAATGCGTTCAAGCAGGCGGCTGCTCTGTGCTTCGCTGCTTCAGAGGAGGGAAGAAGCGGATGAAGCCGAAGCAGCCCCCCAGATGAGGTGTCTCTGTTTCCCATGAGACTTGGGGCAGTTGGGGGCTGTTTGTAGAAGTGAGAAGAGGATTTATGGAGAAGCAGGAGGAAGAGCAGGGCTGTCTGCCCTCTTTGCCCTCCCCACTCCCATCTGCCCCCAGACTACCTCCGTGTGGAGGAAGGAGCGAGAACCGCTGACTTTACAGCAGCACGGCCAGCGCCAGCTCTCCAGCACGGCCCCTGTAGGAAAGCCTAAGGAGGATCAGTGGTAGGGCGGTCCCAGGACGGGCAAGGGGCAGCAGAGACACCAAGAGGCCAGTAGCCCAGGGCAAAGATGAGCAAACACGGGCGTGGCATCTGCCTTATGAATTCACAGACCCAGGGGACAGACCAGACACAATCAAATCCGTAAATAAAGAAATGATCTGTTTACAGGGGGTTAAAAAATGAGAGCTCCTCCAGGAGGGCCCATTCTTTTTCTTTTTCTTTCTTTTTTTTTCAATTTTATTGTGATGTGGGTGAAAGTTTACAGAGCAAATTCATCTTCCATGCAGCAGTTCCCATACACTTTGTCTCATGACATTGACTGTAATCTTCCCACAATGCAACAGATCTCCCCCCACTTCCTCCCCAGAGCCACCTCTTCCCTGTGTCCTTCCCTCTCATGCACTCCTGCCCCTTGAGCTGTCTCCCTGTGTATACACAGCCCTTCTATTCTCCGACGATTGATCTCCAAGGAGTGTATGTACTTAATGTAAATGTTCAGCTCATTATGCCTGTCTTTGGTTTGGCTGGAAGCCACAGGAGTGGGTTCAGTTCCAGACCTGAAGGGCAGCTAGGGGTCATAGTTTCAGGGATTTCAACAGGATCTATCAGAACAGCAAACCTGGTCTCCCAGGTTTTTTTTAAATTTTATTTTATGATTTTGAGTTTTGTTCCACATTGTTCTTCCACTCTCTCCAGGATCTCCTACATAGATCCCCCTCCGAGTGGTTGACAGTGGTAGCCAGGCACCATCCGGTTCTTCTGGTCTTATAGTCATATAAGCTGAGGATTGCATGGTGTACCAGTGGCTTGGACTAACTGTTTCCATGCGTCTTTGGTTTTCTTCATTCTTCTTTGCTCTGGAGGAGGAGAGACCCATCGTTGCATCTGGATGGCCACTTGCAAGCTTTTAAAATCCCAGTCGGGAAGGCCCCTTCTTGAATCGTGAGGGCTTAGGACAACTCAATTACAAGAGAGGCAGGTGGGTGATCAGACCCCGGGGAGACTGCCTTCGGCCCTCTTCCTCTTCTCTGTCTGTAAAGAACCTGTGAGTATCTTGCAATGCTCACTGAGGGCACTGAGACTGACCTGCTTCCTCTTGTGTGAGCGTGGAGCTGAGCCCACACTGACAATTCCCTGTAGCTATTTCTATTTGCAAAGGCTCTTGCTGGCTCCCTGGATCCTTACAACAATGCAGGGACCAGGGGGAAAAGGTGGCCATTCCAGAGAGAAGGTGGAACTTAACAGGGAGGGTCCACAGTGAGTCAGTGGCAGATCCAGGCCTCCCAACCTGCCCCTGACCCAGTGCTGTGGCCAACTTTGAAAGGCTGTCAGCAGCTACTGCAGCCTCAAACTAGCATGTGCAGGATGCAAGATGAAGCCACAGTTATGGTGGGGAAAGGGGCAGCCCCTGCCCCCCAGAGAGCTAATATTTTACCAATATGTACCTGAAACACTTCCTGGAAAAACTCCAAACATGACCTTGAGGTCTTGTACCTCACTTACATGGCAATTTTAAAATATATCCACAAATTCTCTTACACCCCTCCCTTTGGGAAGTGGGAAGTCTCCATTCTTCTTGGGCCAAACTTAATGACTCATTACCATCAGTAGAATGCAGCCAAAGTGTTGCTGTGTAACTTCTATGTAGTTACATAGGTCTTGGGACCTATGCAAGTGCCAAGGGAATGCAATTTCCACCTTGTGCACAAGGCCACTCACTTCTGGGGCACCATGCTGTTAAGTGAAAAAAAAAAAAACAAAAAACCTGACTTCTCTGAAACCGCTATGCTGAGAGGAAGCCCAAGTTACAAGGAGGGGCTAAGGGCACATACTCAGTTAACCACCCAGGAGAGTTCCCACCCATGAGACAGCATCAGCTGCCCTACCCCCGACCCAGGTGAGTGAAGCTGTCTTGGATGTCCAGCTCAATCAAGCCTTTGGATCATAGCAGCCTCAGTCAGCATCTCAATTAAACTACATGAGATAATCCAAGCAAGAACTGCTCATCCAACCTCTTCCTGAATACCTGTCCCACTGTATCTTGAGCAAAATAAAATGTTTGAAGTTGCTAACTCTGAGGGTAGTTTGTTAAGCAATAAGAAAGAACTGGAACACTTATATCCAGTGATTTCTTCTTCACTCCTTGGATCCATTCAGTGAAGGTAAGGGGAGAAGAGAGGTGGAGAGTGTCCTTAACCTTTTCTTTTTCTGAAGGATTTTTCAAATTGACCATTTGATTGTTTATTAATGTACCTGCCCCCACACAAAGGTTTTGAGGCAGCTCACAGAGATAGTAAATAGAGCATAACAAGAAATTAAATAAGTAAGGAAAAGATTCAGAATATTATAGAAGACAAGCAACCAAGTTAGCCACTGAAGCCCAGTGGATACTCAGCCACTGGCAACTGGGGCAGGGCTGGGGTGTAGGGTCGCTAGGCTCTTCTGCCGCCTGTCCCTGCGAGGAATCCCAGGTTGCCTCAGGGAACAGCACAGAGGAGTTGCATGTAGTCAATCGTCCATCATCTTCAATCCTGGGGACTTTGCCTCTTTCAAGGGTCAGGAGCTTTTGTTCTGAGCCCTATTGTTTCTAAGATTAACGGTCAGAGTCCAAGTTTCTCCCAGCATAAGACATCTCTCTGCACTGATTCTGCTACCACCAGAGTCTTGACATTTTCATTGGCTCCAGAAAATGACCCTGCTCATCCTGGGTCTTTGAGCATCCAGAGGGCAATTGCTCAGGATTCCTGATGCATGTTGCCTAGTTCTCAGGGAGCTTGAACTATCCTGGTGGTCTTTCTTCCTGCTGAGAACTTCCCATGTGTATCCCCCAGGCCTCTGCTGTTCTAAGTTCCAGTAAAACCCCTCAGGAATGCAGGGTTCACTTAAGTACCTCTGTTCCTGGGAGTCTGAACTCCCCATCCATCCTCTTCTGATGGCTCTGACGCCCACCCGGAAGAAGGAAGGAATCAGCCAGCCAACATTCCTTGGAGAAAGGTGTATTACTTTCCTGTGGCTGCTGTAACAAATTACCACAAACTTGGTAGCTTAAAAGAAGCACACATTTATTTTCTCACAGCTCTGGAGGACCGAATTCTGAAACTAGTTTCACCGGGTTGAGATCAAGGTGCCTGCAGGATTGCACTCCCTCCAGAGGCTCTAGGGGTGAATCTTTTTTTCTTGCCTTTTCCAGCTTCCAGAGCTACACTTCTTGAATTTCTTTCTTTTTGAACTTCTTATTGTAGTTTGGGTGAAAGTTTACAGAGCAAATTGGTTTTCCATTCAACGATTTATACATGTTTTGTTTGGTTGGTCGCAACCCCCTGAGGGTAACAGCACCCTTCCCACTTCCTCCCTGAGTCCCTCTGAGTCTCCATTCTTCTTCCCTCTCTGCGCTTTCCTGCCTTCTGAGCTTTGCTTTTGGGCAAATGCTGTCCTTTTGGTCTCGTATGGTTCATTGCAGATGACACAACTTTGCTTTCTGAAAATGACGATGACTTGAAGCACTTACTGATGAAGATCAAAGACTACAGTCTGCCGTATGGATTATACCTCAACATAAAGAAAACAAAAATCCTCACAACTGGGCCAAAAAACAACATCAAGATAAATGGAGAGAAGATTGAAGTTGTTAAGAATTTCATTTTACTTGGATCCACAATCAATGCCCATGGAAGCAGTAGTCAAGAAAGCAAGTGACATATTGCATTGGACAAACCTGTTACAAAAGACCTTTTTAAAGTGTTAAAGAACAAAGATGTCACTTTGAAGACTAAGATGCACCTAACCCATCTTCTTCTTCCTCCTGTTTTTTAATTAGTTAATTTTATTATAATTATTTTATTAATAATAAAATATTATTATTTTTATTTTTGAAGAGTTCCCTCCCCTCCCCTCCTATCCCTGGTAACCAGCAAATATAAATCTTTGCTTGACTTTCTACAATAATGAACTAATACAATATTTGTCCTTCTCTGATTGACTTATTTCACTCAGCATAATGTCCTCCAAGTTCATCCACATTATGCTGTGTTTTGCAAATCCTACATTATTCTTTAGTGCTGCATAGTATTCCATTGTGTGGATATACCATAGTTTGGTCATCCATTCTTCTGTTGATGGGCACCTACATTGTTTCTATCTTTTTGCTATTGTAAGTAGTGCTGTGATGAACACAGGTGTGCATATGTCTGTTCTTTAAGCCATGACATTTTCAATCACCTCATATGCATGCAAAAGCTGGACAATGAATATGGAAGACTGAAGAAGAATTGAAGCCTTTGAACTTATGGTGTTTGTTGGCCAAGGATATTGAACATACCATGTACTGCCAGAAGAATGAACAAATCTGTCTTAGAAGAAGTACAGCCGGAATGCTCCTTAGGAGCAAGGATGGCAAGACCTTGTCTCTCGTGCTTTGATCATGTTATCAGGAAGGACCAGTCCTGGGACATCATTCTTGGTGGAGGGTCAGTGAAAAAGAAGACCCTCAAGGAGATGGATTGACACAGTGGCTGCAACGATGGCTTAAACATAGCAATGATTGTGAGGATGGTGCAGGACCAGGCAAAGTTTCTATCGTAAGTAGGACTACTATGAGCCAGAACTGACTCCACAGTAGCTAACAACAACAACAACAACATGGCTGTCCTGAGGGGCCGTTCTTCCTTGGTGTTATTATTCATTTTGTAGCCTGTCTATCGTTGGTCCCCAGGGGTGGCATTCCTTGCATTTCTTGGCTCATGTCTCTTTCTATGTCAAAGCTAGCAGTATCACATCTTCAAATCTCTCTCTGCTGAGATTGCCCTATCACCTGCTCTTCTGGGTCAAATCTTTTCCTGCCTGCCTCTTACAAGGACCCTTGTGATTACATTTAGAACTCTGGATAATCCAGGATAATCTTCCCATCTCAAGATCCTTAACTTAAATACATCTGCAAAATCTCTTTTGCCATATAAGGTGATATTCGTAGGTTCTAGACATCAGGACCTGGCTGTCTTTGGAGAGATATTATCATTATTGAAAAAAAATCCTAAAACCAAACTCACTACTGTCAAGTTGACTCCGACTCACAGCAACCGCTCCTTGGGTTTCCGAGGCAGTATCACTATGAAAGTAGATTGCCCAGTCTTCCTTCCAACGAGTGGCTGGTGGGTTTGAACCACCAGCCTTCTGGTTAGCAGTCAAATGCCTTAGGCACTATGCCGTCAGAACTTGTATTATCATTATTGCCTTGTGAAAACAGAAATGTATTGCCTCACAGTTCTGGAGGCTAGAAGTCCGAATTCAGGGTGCTGGCAGTCATACCAAAGGCTCTAGGGGACAATGTTTTCTTATCTCACCCAGCTTCTAGTAGGCACAGACATTCTTTGAATTACCAGCTGCAGCATAACTCCGTGGTCATGTGGCCCTCTTCCCTTTCCGAGGGCCATTATTTAGCCTACAACAGAGAGTACCTACATTTATAGCTGTTCGGATTGTCCATAAGGGCCGCTGGCCAAAGCAGAACAAGTATCACGACTACAGACAGCTGAGAAAGAAAGAATGCCTGATTTTGGCCTCACTGGGAAGGCAATTCCTGTGGGGATCTGCTCACTGTTGAAGCCAGGGCTGAGGGTAGAAACACCCCTAAGAATCTGCAGGTACAGACAGGAGCATCACTAGGGAAGAGAGAAGAGAGAGAGAGAGAGAGAGGTGTTATGGAACTCACTGGGTGACACTGTCAGAGGGGATAACCCCAAAATGACTGTCTATAATATTTCCCTGCAATTTTTCAGCAGAATTTATTACTTTCAATAAAAATATCCCAGTAGTTAATTGTAACAACAAAACTATTTTTCATAAGCCTAGCTGACTTGTATCAAAACACCTACAAGGCTAAAACTCTATGTTCATTTATTTTTGAACTTTCAAATGTTCTCCAGTCAGAGCTGTCGTTATGACCCAGTTACGATGACTCTTCAGATCACATAATTTTGCAGCATGAGTTGTTTTCGTTGCTGCCAGTGTTTTCACAGTTGCTGATTTGGTCAAATTTTCTGGTGTTTTAGCTACAATATTGTGCTAATCAGTATTTATGAACCTATATAAATAACTTTTTGAAGATGAAATAGTAATTAAAGGAATGAATTCACTGCCATTGAGTCTATTCCGAATCATGTTGACCCCCGTTGGGTTTCTAAGGCAGTGACTCTTTACAGAAATAGATTGCCCCATCTTTCTTCAATGGAGCAGCTGATGGGTTTGAACTGCCAGTCTCCTGGTTAGCAGTCAGATGCTTTAGGCACTGTGTCACCAGAGCTCCTTCATTAAAGGAATAGACGGAGAAAAGTTTTAAAACAGTCTTCTGCTCAATTGCTAATAATGCTGTAACTGATAACGTTGTTCTCCAATCTCTGGAGAAGGATGTCATACTTGGTGAAGTGAAGGGTCAACAAAAAAGGGGAAGACCCTCAACAAGATGGATTGACACAGTGACTGCAACTTGGGCTCAAGCACAGCAAGGACTGTGAGGAGAGTGCAGGACTAGGCAGTGTTTCATTCTGTTCCATAGGGTTGTTGTGAGTGGGAGCCAACTCAATGGCACCTAACCACAACAACAATGTTGTAATTCAATGTAGGAAGATTTTACAAAACCATTTTGTTGTTAGTATTCATATAATCTAAGGAATATTACATTTAGACAATTTAAAACTATATTATCACATATTGGTCTATGATTAAAATTGATAATAAACATTATGAAAGATTCTGTATGGTCTGGTACATGTATCAAAACACCTACAAGGCTATGGGGGTGGGGGTCGACATCATGAGTTACTGCACTGAGTGACATCACCCCTAGTGGGCACAGCCTCTCTGCCTGACTTCATAGAGACTCTGACTTTTCTTTTTTAAATGTATTTGGTTGTTGTGGTTGAGAATATACACAGCAAAACATACAGCAATCAACAGTTTCTTCATATGCAATTTGACTTGAGTATTCTTGACAAGTTCTTTCCACGCCTGCTGCCGAGCCGTCCACTCCAGCCTCCAGAGCCTCCCAGGCCCTGAACACCTGCCTCCTGTAGGGAAGACCGAGGGGCTTTCCAACAAAGCTGCATCCAGCTCTGAAGGCGGGGCCCGCAGCCTATCCCACATGTATTTGCAGGGTAAAAAGGTCTGAAAAGCAATTGTCCGTGTCCCATCCGGCTGATGACAGCAGATTCACCATTGCTCTTTGTGTGTGTGTGGTAAGAGTGTAAGTAACAAATGGTGTGCCATCCAATTCAGTCAGAAATTAGTTGAGTCATCAATGCTTTTGAAAGTGAGTTTTTGTCAAGAGTCTTAACCCTATACTGCTAGTGGTCACAGAGAGAGGCGTGAACTGATCCTGTCTCTGTTATGGACCAATCATGACCTTCCAAAATAGGTGTTGATGTCCTGGTCCCTGTACCTGAGGATGTGGTCCTGTTTGGAAAAAGGAATTTTCTTTTGTATGTTAATGAGGTCATACTGGAGCCAGGTGGGTCCTATACTTAATCACTTCTGAGTTACAAGAAGAGCAGAATAGACACAGACACATAGGGAGAAGACCGATGCTACATCGTGATCCAGGACTGACTGCTGGCATGCACCAGAAAACAGGAGAGAGGCCCCCAAAAGAAGTGATGTGGCTGACCCTGAGTTGGACTTCTAGGCTCTTGAACTGTGAGAAAATACATTTCTGTTCTTTGGAGCCACCTACTTTGGGTATTTTTTAAATAGCAGCATTAGGTAATTAAGACATTCTGTCCATACGTAGGGTGCCTGCTGTGTGCAGAGACCTGCATGTGTCCCTAGAAACCTCAGCCTTCACCTCATTGCACACGAGTCCCTAATTTCAGAGCTGTCGGCACTGAAAAGGACAAAGTGAGTTTGTGTGTGGGGACTTCCCTCTACGGCTGGTTTTCTTCCCTTGGTACAAGAGAAACTGACCTTCACTCTTGTGGCTGTTCTTGTTAGTTGTCATCAAGAGATTCTGACTCATGGGGATCCCAAATGTGCAGAGTACATCTGCTCCCTGGGGCTTTCAAGGCTGGGACCTTTCAAAGCAGATCGCCAGGCCTGGCTCTCAAGGCTCCTCCAACTGTTCAGAGAGTAGTGGAGTGCTTACCTATTTGCACTACCCAACAACTCCCATTTTCACCCCTAAGTAACCTTAAAACAGGACAAACAGTAGCAGCATGTTAAAATCTACTTGTGTATCTACTGTGCCTATTTTGGCCTCACTTGTATTAGAAACCAAATATCACCTAATACCGGAGGCAAAACCCAACCGGAACAATGCTCTGACATCTCCTGAAGTACAATGAAGTATTTGTTTGAACAGATGAAATTGCTGATACTGGACCATTTTTAACTTGCAAAAGTGGCAGTTTCATATAGTTCAACCAAGAGCTGAGCCAATTTTAGGTAGACCTATTTTCTCTGCCTGGGTCTGAGGAGAAAGGAAGGTAATGAGAGACAAGTCACCTGGCTCTGACACAACTCCCCTGGAAACTTGAAGCTGGTTCTGCTAGGATGACAGAAGGTGCTGGTTTGGAAGGACACTTGAAAGTGCTGGGGCTCTGGTTACTGTTTAGGGCTGCGTGGTATCAATCTGGCCATCAGGATGGTACTTTTGAGACATGCCCTTATCCCTTCGATTCTCTCAGGATAGGGAAGATGGGACTCCAGCAGCCAATGGATGGCCCAGGAAGAACCTTTTGTAGAAAGCTGTTTTGAATCACCTCCATCCTAAGGGGAAGCATGCCTAGACCTCAGCATCTACTCTGCAGCTGCAGATCAGGACTTGGAAGGCTGCTCAATCAGTGTCATTTCTATCTTTTTCTTTTTGATTGATGTACATCATGTATTAAAAAAAAAAAAAAAAAAAAAAACTCACTGCCATTGAGTCAATTCTGACTCACAGTGACCCCCATTAGGTTTCTGAGGCAGTAGATCTTTACAGAGATAGATTGTCCCATCTTTCTTCTGTGAAGAGGCTGGTAGGTTTGAACCATTGACTTTCTGGTTAGCAGCCAAATGCCTTATCCACTACGCCACCAGAGCTCCTTATACCATGTATAAGTTTTTCTTTTTTAAAAGTCATTAGTGTTAAGAAATACGTAATTTAGCCCAATGATTGAAGTTTGTGGATTTGGCAGTAAATTACTGAAGTTACATGAAAACAGTGACTCAGAAGTAAACCCAAAGACACAGATGGTAAACAGCTAATGCTTCATGTATTCACTCAGCAAACACCTTGCAGTGTTAGGGTCCCAGATACTGCAGGACAGAGAGCCACGTGCAGGTGGCAGGTCAGGGAGAGTTTTGCCGTGAGGTCCCACAGGTCCAGGCATCCTTCTCAAACATGCCTGAATGTCCTTGGCTGAGAAATCGTGGGCACTGGCAGGGGGACGTTGGCAAACCATCACACCTGGGGAGCCCCCTGCACGTGAAAGATATGAATGTGTGTGACTGTGATGGTGAGTGTGTGTACACATATGTGTGAATGTTTTGGTGGATTTATGATCCTGTACTTGTGAGTCATAGTGTGGGGCATCTGAATTTGTGTGAGCTCATGTGGGTTGAGAATGTGGGTAAGAGAGTGTGGTGGTTAAGTTTGTGTGTCAGCTTGGCTAGGCCTGGTTGAGTGGCTGGGCAGCTGAATGTAGTTATTCCCCATAGTGAGATTGCTAATTAACTCCGTGGTGGACTCTATTGGAGCAGCTGAGTAGCTGCCTTTGGGTATGTGGTCTGCTTTCTATATAATAAGAGGCAGCTTTGGGAATGGTCTCCAGCTTATGGCATGCTTGGACCCTGCATGTAGTCATGTCGTTGTTCAGCAGCCTGCCATGCTCTGCCGACTTTGGGACTTGAATGAGTTTAAATTAATGGCCTGCCATGTGGTTTGGTAACATCGGGACTGTGCCATTTTATTTGTTGACCGTGGGCTTGTTAGCCTCAGCAGCCGGTAGCTGCCTGAGTGATGAGATGCCCCTAGCTTCAGTGGGCCGGCAACAAGAGGCAGAGCTGAAGCCCAAGGGCAAGGGGCTTTCACACAGACCTTAGAGCCTGGCACTTTGAACTCAGACTTCTAGCCTTCAAAAATTGTAAGAATAAACTCCTGTTTGTTAAGGCCATCCCATTTGTGGTATATTCCTCTCAGAGCGGCACTAGATAACCAGAACAGGGAGTGATGCTTATGAGTGAGTGTTGTGGGTCCATGTCAGTGTGGGACTTCACACCCAGAGGTAAAGAAGAAATGGGTGGACTCACAGCTGGTCGTGAGAGAACCCTGGACAGCAAATGTGAGGCAAGAACGCTGCAGAATCCATGGGCAAGCCAACATTCCTTGTCACTCACAGGCAAACAGCAGTGCTGGCACCGCTTCCAGCCAGAGCCAGGGCTGATTACCATCGGCCTTTCTAGACCCTGGGCCAGCCTATTTCAGTTTCTATGCTAATATCAACTCTCAAAAAGTTCATCCCGTTTCTCTGTGCCCTGAGAAGCTCCTCTCCAGACCTCTTTATCTTAGGCCCCTGCCTGATTTGCCAAAGGACTTGTCAGCTTCCAAAAAGCAGCCCAGTGTTGCTTCTGATAAATGGACTGAGCACAAGGATCTGTTAAGGAGGTCACCCAGCCTGTCCCCCCAGTCACTGAGAGTCAACTTTTCCCAGCAAACTATAATCACAGTTCTAATCACATGGTTCTTTCCCTCAGAGGGAAAAACACCAGACTGAGACTCGGGAGGTCTGAGCCAGGCTGTACTCCCTGTTGCTGGAGGTTCAGAAAGCCGTTGCCCTCCTCTGGGCCTCTTGGACTAGAGATCTCTACATCTGCTTCTTTGTCCGAGTTATTAGCACATGATATTGTAATGATGTGTCGACCTCTCTGTGCCCCCAACTAGAATGTGGAGTTTTCTTCTGAGTTTCCGGGGCCTGCCCGAGTTGCTGGCATGTGTGAATGACAGCATTAACAATAATGGCATCTAACAATGATTGCATTTACTGTATACCTGATTCTATGCTGACCACTTCACATGAAGAGTTCCATCTAATGGTACAATTACCTTACAAATAGGTGCCATGAGTATCCCTAGTCCCCCCTCCCCCCAGAGAAGTCAAGCAACTTGCTACAGGACACACAGCTAGTACAGGGCAGATCCCAAGCAGTCTGATTCCAGAGGCCCCCCTTGTAGGGGAAGAAAAAGTGTCTTCCTTGGCATGTAATTATGTTTGTGTGTCAGCTTGGCTGGCCCTGGTTGAGTGGCTGGGCAGCTGGTGGTAGTTATTCCCCATGATGAGACTGGCAATCAACTCCATGGTGGGATCTACCACAAGCAGCTGAGTAGCTGCCTTTGGCTATGTGGTCTGCTTCCTGTATAGAAGGAGAAGTCTTGGGAATGGTCTCTAGTTTATGGCACGTTTGGACCCTGCATGTAGCCGTGTCTGCTCTGCAGCCTGCCATGCTCTGCCAACCTTGGGACTTTCAATGGACTTGAGTTAATGGCCTGCCGTGTGGTTTGGTAACATCAGGACTGTGCCTTTTTACTTGTCAACCTTGGGCTTGTCAGCCTCAGCAGCCAGCAGCTGTCTGAGTGAAGAAAAGCCTCTAGCTTCAGTGGGCCAGGAGCAAGAGGCAGAGCTGGACCCCAAGGGTGAGGGGCTTTCACCCAGCCCCTAGAGCCTGGCACTTTGAATTTGGACTTAAAGCTTCCAAATTGTAATAATAAACTCCTGTTTGCTAAGGCCATCCCATTTGTGGTCTATTCTTGTCAGCGGCACTAGGGAACCAGAACACTTGGGAAGCACTAAAACTGTAGGAGCTCTGGTAGCATAGTGCCTAAGGCACTTGACTGCTCACCAGAAGGCTGGCGGTTCAAACCCACCAGCCACTCCTTGGAAGGAAGGTTGGGCAATCCTACTTCTGTAGTGATACTGCCTCGGAAACCCAAGGAGGGGTCGCTATGTCTCGGGGCCGACTCGACGGCAAACAACAACAACAACAAAGCTGCTCGTTAATCAAGGAGTAAGTGTTGGTTCCATCACCCATCCATCAGTTTGCTGTACAGTGGTGGCTTGTATGTTGCTAAGATGCTGGAAACTATGTCAACAGTACTTCAAACACTAGCAGAGTCACTCATGGTGAATTAATAGGTTTCAGTGGAGCTTCCAGACTAAAATAGACGAGGAAGAAAGTTCTGGTGATCGAATCCCAAAAGTGAGCCAGGGAGACCCCCATGGGTCACAACAGAATGTGGTGCTGGAGGACGAGCCCCCTGGGTTGGAAGGCACTACACACAACAGTCACAGCAATGAACTCAAATACACCGGTGGTCGTGAGCCCAGGGCAAGACCAGGCATAAGCCATAAGGTCACCATGCGTTAGAGCCAACTGGATGGCAATGAACCACAGCACAGGTTGGTTGGGGGACGGGAGCTGTTCTCTGTGGCTGCTCCTCTCACCCCTAGAGAGCCCATTCCAGGGCTCAGTGTCTCTGCCTGCCAGTCAGCATGCCTCATCGTCTGTGCCCAACAGTTGACTTTGAAAGAACTTATTTATTGTGTTGCTGTTGTTAATACACACGGAAAAATATACACCAATCCAGCCATTTCTACACGTACCATTTAGTGACACTGATCGCGTTCTTCGAATGGTGCAGCCATTCTCACCTTCCTTTTCAGATCTGCCCCCGCCCCCCCATTAACGTAAACGCACTTTCCCCCTTAGGTTCCTATCTCATCTTTCAAGTTGCTGCTGTCACTTAGATCCCCAAGTGATTTAAAAGAGTGTAATGTTCAAGGCAGACTTTTTTTTTTTTTTTTTTAGTTAAGCTAAATTGTTGTTTGATTCTAAGAAGACTTCAAGGGATATTTTGGTTTAAGGTTTAAAGATGATCTCAGGGCAATAGTTTCAGGGGTCATCTAGCCTCCATGGCTCCAGAAAGTCTGGATTACATGAAAACTTGAAATTCTGTACCAGCAGCAGACTTTTTTTTTTTTTAATGACTTTTGATCTTTTTTCTCTTTCTTATGCTAGTGATCTCTGATTTACTTTCTGTGTGCCAGTGTGAGCTCCTCCGGGTTGTCTCATTTACTTCTGTAGTCTCCTAATCCGCTACGTCTGTGTGTCCCCATGTGTATGGCAGGTGCCCATTCCATTTTGGTTGCTTAAATAGCAGAAAACTACTTCTGAAAATCTTTCCCAAGGAGACCACATAACATATATAAAGCTGTATTTCTGTAGGGTTATGGAGAAAATACATTTTCCTAAAGTGGCTCTTACTTTCTCCCTATTTTGGACATTTGAAAATGAGGTATGATTTAATAACTTATAATTAAATGAGTAAATAACTGAATGAAGCATAATGTATACTTTGGTGACTTATGACAAATACATACCTCTATAAAACCATCACCCCTAGAAAGTTACTTAGTGTTCCTTTCTGGTCAGTCTTTCCCACTATCGCTTCTGCCTCCCAGCAACCACTTTTCTGATTTTTATCACTGTCTTTAGTTTTGCCCGATACAGTGCTTCATAACTAGATTTACTCAGTATGCACTCTTTTGTGTCTGGCTCCTTTGGGAAACTTATTGTCTCTGAGATTCACCCACATTCTTGTGTGATACTTACTTTTTTGGACTGCTGAGAAGCGTTTCCCTGTGAGGGTGCCTTACTTCCTGTTGACCGACATTTGAGTTGCTTCCAGCTGTGATGAATTCCCACATACAAGTGTTTTCATCTGGGGGAGGGGGTAGATATCCAGGAGTGAAGATGCCATGTCAGGCAATGTCTTCAATACTATATTCCTCTATAATGGTTATAACTACTATTTCATTCTGAAATGTGACCACTTAAAGCCATCATTACAGGATCTGAGGATTTCCTGGAGAACAGGTGTTTGTGCATCTGCGATTGGGATATTGAGAGGCTACCTCCCAGCACACCAGGCAGGAAACGCAGGGGCCCGTTGTGACGCCATAACAGCCCAGAGTAGGCATGAGAGAGATGAACAACACAGAAAGAAAATAGTCTTCATACCGAACTGTATGAGGCTTCTCAGAGAACTTACTGTTTGAGTAGAGCAATGAGGAAGCTAAAATCAGCCAGTGTTGTCTCCCCAAGGCCCTTGAGCCACTAGGGAATGGTGCGGACATGTGATAAGCAGGAAATCAGGCAACCCCTTACAGGTTCACCCATTTGCTCATCAGGAGTGAAGAGAAGAATCCACAGGGATTGTGAGACATTTTGACCTGATAGCGCCTTGGGGATTTGTTAAATACGTGCCATTTGCTGGAAGAGGAAACTGATGTCAAGAAGGGTAGTGCTTTCTCCAAAGATGCCTACAGAGTGAAACAAGAGCTGGAATTGCAGCCTGGCTCCCTGAGGCCAGGGAGACTCTTCAGGACACACCCAGGAGCTCGGGAGCTCCGTGTGCAGAAGAGAATGCTGGGCCCCATTCTCTGCCTGGGTTTGGTGTGTGTGAACTTGTATAAGCCACTAAACTCTCTGTGTCTGAGGTTCCTTAAGGAGCTCTGGTAGCATAGTGCCTAAGGCATTTGACTGCTAACCAGACGGCTGGTGGTTTAAACCCACCAGCCACTACTCAGAAGGAAGGTTGGGCAATCTGCTTCCGTAGTGATACCACCTCAGAAACCCAAGGAGGGGTCGTTATGAGTTGGGTACAACTCTATGACAGTGTGTGCATGTGAGGTTCCTTAACTATAAAATGGGGGAAATAATAGAATACCTATATTCTAGGGTTGTTGTAATATTTAAATCAGGTGATGTAAACAAAGCTTTCTGAACACTGGCTGGCATACAGTGTACTCTGCACACGTGTTAGTCATCTTCTTATGCCTGGATGTGTTGTTAGGCGCCATTGAGTCAGCTCTGACTCGTAGTGACCCTACCTACAGCAGAACGAAACACTGCCCGGACCTGCACCATCCTCATAATCATTGCCGTGTTTGAGCCCATTGTAGCAGACACACTGTCTATTCATCTCATTGAAGGTCTTCCTCTTTTTCACTAATCCTCTACTTTACCATGCTTAATATCTGTGGTAGTTATATTTGTGTGTCAACTTGGCTGGGCCTGGTTGAGTGGCTGGGCAGCTGGATGGAGTATTCCCCATGATGAGACTGGCAATCAACTCCATGGTGGGATCT
>NW_006921624.1:14234327-14267034 GCF_000298275.1 Orycteropus afer afer
TTGTTATGTGCCGTCGAGTCGGCCCCGACTCATAGCGACCCCTCCTTGGGTTTTCGAGGCAGTATCACTACGGAAGTAGGATTGCCCAACCTTCCTCTCCCCCATAGACATACTTAATTGTTCAGCCTATCCACCCATCTATCCATCCTTCTGTCAATGTTTGCCTTCACTGACAGTGCAGTACTCTGTGTGCAAAAGGGTTCGTCTTTGTTGTCTGTACCTCCCATGCAACTCTCTCTGTCGTCTTCTTCAGATGAGGCTGTATTAATGGGCACTGGCTAATGAATAGAGCTGGTGCTCATTTTGATCAGTCCTTGAGAAAAGTCTGACAGTGGGATAAGGCCAAAGCAAGGTAATTTATTCCTCCTGATCCTTGCTTAGCCCTCTCGTTCAGCCCTTTCCCTGCCCTCAGAACCCTTACAAAGAACGGGTTTAGTCACCAGTTTCCAGGAGCACAGTAGATGATGTTCTCATATCCTCTTGGATGGCTGGGGTGGGGGCAGTTCAGCTGAGCCTGATGTGGGCAGGGGTGCCAGCTGGAGCCAACTTCCGTCAAGTCCTGTGAGGCTTCCAGGTTACACAATGAGAGGTGCTGTCCCGTGGTGCCTGGGCGTGGGGGAAGCTTCTGTGCAGGATTTTATCAAGGAGTTTGGATAGCCAAGCTGATGTTATCAAAGCATTGCTAGGCAAAGGCAGTGTATACACCTGTGACCCATTTGTCTAGAAAAACATCTGAAAAGCACCCTGAGGCTAAATAGGCTGGTAGGAAATTCTAGCTGAGCACATGTTTTTCAGAGTTTTAGTTAGTTTCTTTTCTTGGGCAAGGTTTACAAACAAGATTTATTATTATTTTTTATTTTTTTTATTGTGATTTGGGTGAAAATTTACAGAGCAAATTCACTCTCGATACAGCAGTTCACATATACTTTGTCTCTTGTCATTGACCACAGTTTACCACAATGCAACAGCTCCCCTCCCACTTCCTCCCCATAGTACCACTTCCCAGTGTCCATCCCTCCATACTCTCCTGCCCCCTGAGCTGTCTCCCTGTGTATAAGCAGCCCTTCCTCCTTCCATGACTGTTCTCTCGAGGGCATGTGTCTACTTGAGGTAAATGTTCAACTCACATGCCTGTGCTTTGTTTGGCTGGAAACCACAGGTGTGGGTTCAATTCCAGACCTGCAGGGTAGCTAGGGGCCATAGTCTCAGTGGTTCCACCAGGCTCTATTGGACCAGCAAACCTGGTCCCAACCATCCCCCTTTTTTTTTTTTTTTCCCCTCCAAATGATTTTGAGTTTTGTTCCACATTGTTCTCCCTCTCTATCCAGGATCTCCTATATCCCTTCCAAGTGGACGACAGTGGTAGCCGGGCACCATCTAGTTCTTCTGGTCTCATCGTTGTATAGGTTGCAGATTGGATGGTGTACCAGTCGTGGGGACTGATTGTTTCCATTAATTTTGGTTTTCTGCTTTCTTCTTTGCTCTTGATGAGGAAAGACCCATCGTTACACCTAGATGGCAGCTTGCTAGCTTTTAAGATCCCTGTTGCTACTCACGAAAGTAGGAGGTGGAACAATGTTTTGTATAGTATGTTATGCCAATTGAGCTTGATGTCCCCTGTGACCATGGTCCCAGGCCCTCAGGATCAACTACTCAGTCGCTCTGGGTAGCTGGCTGTGACCAAGCAGTGACCACAACCTAGCCCCTTGTCAGCTGTACTATACACCTGGGGATTCTGATCATTCACATAAACTTATAGGACCATTGTCTGTCAACTCTATATATGATCCTGGATACACTCCCTCTTTCATAGACATAGTAAATCGTTTAGCCTGTCCACCTATCTATCCATCCATATACCCATGTTTACCTTCACTGAGAACTCAGTGCTGTATATGCAAAAGGGTTCATATTTGTTGTTTGTACTTCCCATGTACCTCTCTATGTCTTTCTCATCCTCAATGCTGCCATATTGGTCATTCACATTTGGTACGTTGCCTTTCTCTTCGCCTAAATCAATGTTTATCACTTTCTATCTAACGGCAGTCCGTCCCCTCCCCTCCCACCACTGGTAACCAACAAAGAAATTTTCCTTCAATAGATAAACCTTTCCTTAATTTTTACAATAACGGACTAATACCATATTTGTCCTTTTGTGATTGACTTATTTCACTCAGCATAATGTCCTCCAAGTTCATCCACGTTATGCGGTGTTTTGCAGATTCTACATTATTCTTTAGCATTGCATAGTATTCCATTGTGTGTATGTACCATAGTTTGGTTATCCATTCCTCAGTTGATGGACATCTAGGTTGTTTCCATGTTTTGGCTATTGTAAATAGTGCTGCGATGAACATGGGTGACGATGATGATTATTATTATTTGCTCTGTAAAAGGAGTATAGAAACTCATTGCAACCTATTTTACATCTGAGAAGACTAAGCCCAGAGTTGTTGGGGTTTACCTAATTTCACCCTAGGAGAGAGTGTTCCACAGGAACTTCATTACTCTCGTGCTAAGAGTGCAGGGAATGTGTCAGGAGCCTGGGGATTCATACCCATCTTGGCAGAGCACCAGATATGAACTGAATGAAAGTGCTGAAACAAGGGGCGCTTCCCAGGCACTCTGCCTGTGTCCTGGTCTTTCAGGAGCACTCTCCTTCCAAGCTTCTTACCTTCCAAGTACTGACCCAGTGCGAGTTCTGAATCTGCAACGGGACACCGTAGTGAGGGCAGAGTCCAGTCATGTCCCATTCCTGGCCCATTTAGAAATGCTTTTGAGTTCTGGTGCTGGCGAAGAATACTGAAAGTACCATCGACTGCCAAAAGAACGAACAAATCTGTCCTGGAAGAAGTGCAGCCGGAATGGAAGCAAGAATGTCCAGATTTCATCTCACCTACTTTGGTCACATTGTCAGAAGGGACCATTCCTTGGAGAAGGATATCATGCTTGGTAAGGTGGAGGGTCGATGAAAGAGGGGAAGGCCCTCAAGGAGACGGGTTGACAGAGTGGCTGCAGTGATAGGCTCAGGTACATAAGGATTATGAGGCTGGCACAGGACTGGGCTGTGAGTCAGGGCCAACTCAATGGCACCTGTCAACAACAACAACACGGGACAGTTGTCACCATATGTGAAAGCAAGGACGATGTGGGCTCCTACAACCCATACCATGAGCCTGCTCTGAGCCTCGTGGATCTGCTGAGAGCCCCTGTTCAAGCTCAGTTCTCTTCGAGAGAACTTGGTGTGACCTCGGTGTGACCCTACGGATGTGGCCCTGCAGGTGGGCCCAGGATGTTACAGCAGAGAAGGAACCTTGCAGAGGGAGGCATGCTGGCCCAAGATCTTGAGGTCAGGGTTGCCAAGGACCCAGGGGGACCGGTGGCCGAGCGGAGCTGCAACTCAGCCCTGATTTATCACCAAAGGCCTCCATGGGTCCGTGCTCCTTCTGCATTGCATTCACCCCACCCCAGTGCAATGAGTCAGGGCCAGTTAAGGGGGTTTTAGGAACAAGGAGGAATGAGGAGAGTGAGGAAAGAGAGATTGGAAGACATGGCCTCTGCCGAGCCGTCAGCTTTTCTAGGTTTGAATTGAACTATTCCCTGGAGATGCACCAAAACGTAGAAGTAGAGCAGGCTATTGATACTATCTAGACCTACTAAGGTGCTCTGGGGCGTGGTGGTTAAAGCATTGGGGTGCTAACCAAAAGGTTGGTGGTTCAAGCCTACCAACCGCTCCATGAGAGAAAGACCAAGGTAGTCTGCTTCTGTAAAGATTTACAGCCTTAGAAACCCTATGGGCAGTTCTACTCTGAACTCATAGGGTCACTATGAGTCGGAATTGACCTGATGGGTTTGGTTTTTGGTTTAGCCCTGCTCGGCCAGTGTGATAAGAGATAATAATCATGGCTTCAAGACATTTTGAGTTCAAACATTCCTTTTCTGGATTTTGTCACCTGGGACCCACGGACTTCTGGGTATCACACAGCCACAGAAATCGTGCATGTTGTATGACTGCAGGAGCATTTCTCCAGAGAACCTTAGTTTTCACCAGATTCACAGAAAAGAAAACAGGAACATTTCCTGCATTCATAGTCTCTGAGCAGAGGGAGAGCTGATTTCCAAGGGTTTTAGGAAGATCACTCTGAGAACGGTTCACGTGGAGAATGAAGTTCTACAAGTTGGGAAAGTGTGCTTCCAGGCTCGACAGGATTCAAACCCAGTGAGACCCATGAGAGATGGAACTCAGCGACACTGCCTTGTTTCGGTTCTCACAAGTTTCCTACCTTCGTCAGGAGGCTTACTACCTACTGTCGCTATTAAGAATCCTTCCTAGTTTTAGTTCTGAGTTTTCCTTCTCTGACAGGTTTCTGCCTTACACAGGTTCTGGCTTTCACAGGTCTTATTGCATGTAGGGTTCAAAAACCTTAAGCCTAAACTTAAGGTTCCTTTGCATGTTTAGCAAGGGAACAAGGTTTTACATGCATTGTCTAACTGACCATCCCACGAATGACAGCCCAGAGGGGTTAAATGTTTGCTGGAGGCCAGTCTCCAGGTGTCCTGACACCACGCTCAGTGCTGAGACCTGGCCTCCTTCCTCCTCTGAGCTATAGCTGGCCCTCCTGCTCCTGACTGTGAGGCAGAACCAACTTTCCTTTCACCCCGAGAGACATCAAGCAGTGAGTGGCCTTGGCCAGGGACTTCCTGTTGAGGGCTCTGCACTTGTGAGTTAGAGACCTGGAAGTGCCCAGCATGGAGGCAGCCACTTTCTCTTCAGCAATTCTCTCCCCTGCATGATGGGGAGGCTGCCTGTGGCTGATACAGGAATGTGATCACATGTGTGCTCCTGACAGGGGTGGGGGGGGGCTGGGTTAGGAGATGGGGGGACGTGAAGGAGGGGTATTGGGCTCTCTGCACACCTGTGTCCCCCAGATGAGCTTGCCTTAGCTCACACAGCTGAAGGTGTCCGCCTAGAAACAGAGCAGCTTCCCCATCTCTCAGGCCATGGAACTCCCCCTCCTTCTAAGCCACCCCTCTGGCACACCCCTCCAAACTCCCTTTAGTATAACTAGGGGAATGTGTGAGGACCTCTGAGGTGCACGAATATTCCCCACAAGGGAAAAAGGGCAAAACCAGATCATGAATTAAGCTGAACCCACTCTCAGTTTTGTAAGTGTCTTTCATTTCTAAAACAGGATTTTAGAGTTGACAAGATATGTTCATATGTTTAAAAATTATCTGCTGGAATTTACTCTGTAAATCTTCACCCAAATCCTAATAAAAAAAAAAAAAAAAATTATCTGCTGACTGTACCTATGACACTCCTTGGAAGGAAGATGGGGCAATCTACTTCCGTAGTGATACTGCCTTGGAAACCCAAGGAGGGGTCGCTATGAGTCGGGTCCGACTCCATGGCATACAACAACAACAACAACATACCTATGACAAGCACGGTACTGAATAATTAGAATTCAGCAACGAACCAGACCCTCGTGGTCCGTGTTGCTTTGGATTTGCATCTCAAGAGTGAAGCCTAGATTGTTATAAGGACACCACTATGTATCTCAATGCCATTGTTTTCTATTCTGTTTGATCCAGGAAATCTATTTCCTGTGGAATGCCTTTCTATTTGGTTGTAAAATAAAATTCTATCTTCCTAATTAGATTAAAATTATCCTAACATGTTGTTGTGATGTGCCGTCGAGTCAGACCCGACTCATAGAAACCCCTCCTTGGGTTTCCGAGGCAGTATCACTACGGAAATAGATTGCCCCATCTTCCTTCCGAGGAGTGGCTGGTGGGTTTGAACCGCCAGCCTTCTGGTTAGCAGTCAAGTGCCTTAGGCACTAGGCTACCAGAGCTCCCTATCCTAACATGGGGTGGGGTGGGGAAGAAGTCTAGAGGAGGAATGGCTGGGCACAGTCACTGAATTAATTGCCAGGAGAGACAGGGACACCCTCCCAGGGCGGACACATGCCCATGCTGATTCCTTTTCCGGACTGATCGGACTGAGACAGTTGGGTCAGAGGCTCTACCTTATCTGCTCCATTATGTATTTCGCAGGCTAGAGAAAACAATTCCCATGAAATACAGTGTCAGGGGGTGGGGGTGGGGGAGCACAGAGGCCAGAGATGGCACTCCCCACTCAGGCCCTGTGCTGGGAACTGGGGCTGAACAGGAACAAGACACGACGTGCCTGTTTCTGTGAAAACAGCATTCATCCTGGCAAGCCCTAACGGGTTTTGGCAGCTCACTGGGGAACCATGTGGCCTCTCTGGCTGGCGTGGCTTCTCTGTCTCAGTCCAGCTGGCACTCCCCAGCCATGCAGTGTCCCAGGCGCCAGGTAAGGGGCGGCACATCACTGCAACAGCACCTGCACTGTCACTCTGGGGCCCAAATACGTGCGACTCCTGCACTGGCACCACGTATGCAACTTCATTAAAACGCTGTATTTAAATTTCTGTCTCTCTCCCTAGACTGTGAGACGCTAGAGGAAATGTGCTGCACACACCTTCATAACCTGGGCGGGGTACAGAGCTCAGCACTGAGGAAATGTCCTCCGCTTCAGTCAGAGAGATGTGTGTTCTCTCAGCATCACAGTGACAGGGGCGGTTCAGATCAGTGGTGCACTAGGGTTCATTATGTGCTTGGCACTATGCCGGATGATGCAGCTGCAAAGAAGGATCCAACGTATTTCCTATATTCTGTCGTGTGGAGAGGCAGGTATTCACACGACTGTATTATAGTGTATCAAACATAGGCACTGGAGCAGAGACGCACCAAGAAAGGAACGGCCAATTCCAGCATGCGAGAAGGGAAACTGGGACAAGTGAAGGAAGTCCCGGAGCTTTGGACTAATTGTTTCCTGAATTTTTGATCTTCTTTGCTCCAGACAGAGAGAGGTCAATAGTTGCACCTTAGACGGCCACTCGCAAGCTTTTATGACTCCAGTCACTTCTCACTATGAGTAGGATGTAGAACATTGTCTTGTGGACCACATTATGCCATTTGACCTTAGTGTTCCTGAGACTATGGTCCTGAGTCTCCATGCCCAATGACTCATTCTCTCAAGGCGTTTGGTTGTGACTAAGACGTTTTCTTAACTTTGTCCCCTGTATGCCCTATTACATTCATGGATATATTTGCAGCACAAATAAATACACAGGTGGAGATAGAACCAAAAAAAGCAAAAACAAACTCACTGCCATTGAGTTAGTTCCAACTTATAGCAGCCCCTCCTGGTTTCTGAGGCAGTATCACCACGGAAGTAGATTGCCTGGTCTTCCTTCTGAGGAGTGGCTGGTGGCTTTGAACCGCCAGCCTTTGGGTTAGCAGTCGGATGCCTTAGGCACTACACCACCAGAGCTCCTTGGGTAAGGATGGCCTCTGTTAAACCTATGTATATCCGTGGGTGTTTCCCTATTCGCCTTCCCACCCCTGTTCAGCTTGAGTGTCCGTTTGTGCATCCACTCCTAAATGAGTTATTGCTATTGTTGCAGGACTGTGTGTATAATAGTGTTCAGCTTTGTTGCTTTTAATTCTTGTGTTCCTATCTCTTCCACTGTCTTAATCATTTTGTGCTGAACTTCCCCTTACAAAATATAGATCTTATATCATACCAACCCATCCAACCAACCAACGCACTGCCATGGAGTTGGCTTATATCATAGCCATATTAAATTCACTTATTAATTTAACTAATTTATCTGTTTTTTATTTATTGCTTTCACACCTAATCATCTACAATGTTGTTGTTGTTGTTATGTGCCGTCGAGGCAGACCTGACTCATAGCGATCCCTCTTTGGGTTTCCGAGGCGGTATCACTACGGAAGTAGATTGCCCAACCTTCCTTCCGAGGAGTGGCTGGTGGGTTTGAACCGCCAGCCTTCTGGTTAGCAGCCAAGTGCCTTAGGCACTACGCCACCAGAGCTCCTCATCTACCAATAATAACTGATTTATTGACACTGATTTTTAAAATTCTTTTCTAATTCTTAGCTTTTCTTTGGTTCTTCTATCCCTTCCCTTCTTCACTCCTTCCTTTTCACTTCTCTACACTAGCTAGATCTTTCAATACAATAATGAATACAAGAAAGGGAAATATTTTGTCTTATTCCCGAATTTAAGAGGAAAGGTTTCTAGTTATTGTCAGTTAGTATGATTTTTGCATTAGGTTTTTGTAAAATAAGGAAGTTCCTTTCTATTCCTAGTTTAAAAGACTTGTTAGGAATCAATGTTTAATTTTATCAAATATTTTTATGACTCTGAGATAGTTATATGTTTTTCACATTCATTATGCTAATTTGCTGAATTATTTTAATTTTTGAATGTTATACCAATCTTGTGTTTGTGAACTAATCCCAACTTGTTCATACAAAGACTCCTTGTGAAAATAGAGAAATAAAAGAGATAAATTCAGAAATTGCTGCAAAAAATTTTTGAAGTAAAGATGATCAAATATTCAGGTTAAAAAAAAAATGTGTTGATCTAAAAATAACTCAGACTGAAAGACAATTCTGATCATGTAGAATTGCAAGACTAGGTAATAACAGAATGAGGGCTGGCGTGGGGCAGGGGACAAGCTGTACAAGTGCATGCTAAACTCTTTCATCTCGTTGAGGAGAGATGAAGATACAACATCAAGAAATTTAAAACAGAAATAGACACACTAAATTAAAATTTAAGATGGTAGAAACAGGTCCAAGGAGATAAAAATTATAATAAATGTCAGTGAACTAAATCCACCAGTTAAAAGACAATAGCAATCAAAAGGAATGAACTACACCTTCACACAAAAAGATAAACAAAATTGACTGATGTAACATTTAGTGGGAAAAAGTGAACCCTCAAGTGCACCTTCCTGTCTTTTTTTTTCTCATCTTAGGGAGAAAGCAGGAAATGTGAGGAAATACACATATACAAAAAACCAAACTCACTGCCGTTGAATCGGATCCAACTCATAGTGACCCCTCTTTGGGTTTCCGAGGCAGTATCACCACGGAAGTAGATTGCCCAGTCTTCCTTCCGAGGAGTGGCTGGTGGGTTTGAACTGCCAGCCTTCTGGTTAGCAGTCAAATGCCTTAGGCACTGCACCACCAGAGCTCCCGCATGTATACACTAATTTTCCATTTACAGTGGGGTACTTTCTGATGACTTCATTGTAAAACCATTCTGACCTAAAAGAAATGCTTTTTTTTTTTCTTTTTAGTTTTCATAGCCTGCTATAAGGCAGTGTTTTGAACAATAAAAACTGAACATTTGAAAATGGTAACTTCAGCAAATTACACGCTGCAACATTGCTTATAGTGCATATTACTAACAATAAGATACACAAACAACAAAAGGTGGTCAAGTGCAGTTTATTGTAACCTGAATATGGTACAAGTCAGGACTACCTGAATATAGATAGTATTTCATTTAATTTGCTGCTGGCTGTTTGCCACCAAGTGGATTCCAACTCCACAGAGTTTTCTAGGCTGTAACCTTTACAGGAATGGCTTGCCAGGTCTTTTCTCCCGTGGTGGGTTTGAACTGCTGACCTTTCAGTTAGCAGCCAAATGTTTTAACCATCGGGCCACCAGAGCTCCTTTCATTTAATTCAGTAGCATTCAAATTCCCAGTATAATAATGATAATGTAATGGCAATTTCTTGTATCAGTAGGACACAATACAAGTGAACATAAGTTTTCTAATTTTCAATGGGGGTAATGCCTTTTATCTAATAACTTTATTGTAAAGAGTAACTGTTACAATACATGAACATTTTCCATCATTTAATAACTATCAATGAATTTTCTCTTTTATATATTTCTTTAATTCTCACAAGAAGTTTGTGAGGTAAAAATCAATGAAAATAAATTGTAAGAGAAGTTTACCTGGGCAACTTGGAATTTTAATGTATGTTATAGGTTGGAATGTGAGTTTAGTGGAAAAAAAAAGTATGTTACCCATTGATTATGGATGAACTTTATTTAAATAAAAAATTCTTTAAAAACATTAGCTTTAAACTAGTACAATGTAAACGGAAATAAGTTCATATTTATTAAAACTAAGGACAAAGAGGAGATAGAAAGGTAATAAAATGATGTTTGTAAGGTGTCTTCCTACAGAGAAAAGAAAAACAAAAATCAAGCAAACAAACCAAAAGAGCCTCTCTCCAATATAAAGGGAATTTATTGGTATTTATGGTCCAAAACTGAAAGCAACAATAATACACATTATGAGAATTAAGTATAGACCAAGACATTCTCTAATTCATAATGTAAATGATACTGTATAATCTCAAATAAGGAATAACCTATAAAAACAAACTGCTAGTGTTGTCATATACATGTCCATATGTCCATGACATCATACATACACAGGTCTTCTTTATTCATTCCCACACTTAGCTACAAGTAAAATATTTCCCTTAGGCATCTATGGGGCTACGTATCAACATTTGGGAGCTCTGGTTGCATAGTGCCTAAGGCACTTGATTGCTGACCAGAAGGCTGGCGGGTTCAAACCCATCAGCCACTCCTCGGAAGGAAGGTTGGGCAATCTACTTCTGTAGTGACACTGTCTTGGAAACCCAGGGAGGGGTCGCTATGAGTCAGGTCTGACTCGAGGGCACATAACAACAACAACAACAACAGTGAATGAATTATTGTTGGTATCTTCTGACTAATATCTGGCCTTTGCTTGCTCAAAATGAAGACAACGTGAAATGCTTCCTGGAGAAGGTCAAAGACTACAGCCTTCTATATGGATTATACCTAACATGAAGAAAATGAAACTCTTCATAACTGGACCAATAAGCAATATTGTGCTAAAAGAAGAAAGTAATTGAAGCCGTCAGTCATTTCATTCTACTTGGATCAACAATCAGTGTCCATGGAAACAGCAGTCAAGAAATCAAACAATACATCACGTAGGGGCAAATCTACTGCAAAAATGTAGAGGCAGAAAGGTCGCTTTGATGACTAAGGTGCACCTGACCCAAGCCATGGTCTTTTCAATTGCCTCATATGCAAGGGAAAATTGGACAATGACAAAGGAAGACAGAAGAATGGATACATTGAATTGTGGTGCTGGCAAAGAGTATGGAATGTACTGTGGGCTGCCAAGAGAACAAAATTAATCAGGTTTAGAGGAATAAGCAGAATGCTCTTGAGAAGCCAGCATGGCAAGACTTTGCTTGCTTACTCTGGACATGTCACCAGAAACGCCAGTCACTAGAAAAGGACATCGTGTTGAGTAAAGTCGAGGATCAGTGAAAAGGAAAGCACGCTCCATGAAGCGGATTGACTTCATACCAACCATGAAGGCTGAACACAGCAATCATGGAGTCGGCACTGGGCGAGGCCATGTTTCCTCCTGTTGTACATAAGATTGCCATGAGTCAGAGCTGACTTGTCCGCAACTAACAATAAATATGTCCCGGGCTCAAATGTGACCCTTCCACTTGGCAGCTGTGGCCCTTGGGCAATTCCTTTCTCTACACTGAACTTCAGGCCGCCCCAAGGGTGCTAAGCTCCAAAAGAGAGCTTAAAACTCAAACCATCTACAAAATGCTATATATGCAGTTTTGTGGTTATTCTTCAACACATGTAATTGCATTTTAATTGGATTATTTTTCCAGCTTGCTAGGATATTCGATACCATGGTTTAGAAGACAAAGGATGTGACTCTGTGCTAGGGAATCACAACCTTTATCCTCTAAATTGGAACCCACACCTGCCTTTTGCCAGCTGTGTGATGTTGGCAAGTAGCAGCCCCTACGTTGTCTAGCTTCCTCCTTGAGGATATGAGCATAGTGACCACATTCCATTCATGGGGCTAGTGTGAGGACTGAATGAGTGAAACAACAGGAAAGGCATAAAACTGTGTCCAGCAGAATAACCAGGGCTGGTGGAGGCCAAGCAGGAGAAGGTGACCTTTGGGGTGGAGGTGGAGTGGGATGGAAGATGTGGCTACAGTGACTGCAGCCTCAGGAAGGCCTCTGGGTCTTGGGAAATCAGGTTCTGACAGGTAAGGGAACTTAGGCCCAGCCCAAAACACTACTGACACTTATGTCTCTTCTTTCTCTCTTCCAAGGAGGAGTCAGGCTTGGAATGCTCAAGAAAGCCTAGGGGAACAGGTTCAGCAGGCCCGAAGTCCGCATGGGTACTGGAGCTTATAGCCCAGTCTCACAGACCACAGAGCCCTCTGCCATCTGGGCTGCTATCCTCCCAGCTTGGAAGGCTCCCTTGAAAGGCACTATGATAGCACAGGACCAACTTTCCCTATAGGAAAGGGGATGATCCGTCCCCATTATTTCAAGTATACCTCATCCCAGCTTGTCCCACAGATACTCATATCATGGCCTTAGATGGAGAAGCCCACGTTAAGTGCATGCAGAAGCCAGCCTAGCAGAGAGGGATAAAAGAAACATCATGGTCAGGGATGTGGGGAAATGGGACTCCTAAAGGGATGCCATTGCTCCTGGGTGCACTTGGGGCCTCCTGCCTCCTGCAGACACCTGCACAAGCCTCCTTTTGAGGATGACTTGCCAGAGGAGGTACAGCAAGGTCTGTGCTCTGGGGGGGTTTCACAGAGAAACCATGGACGTAGACACTGTGTTGTGTGGGAGCCTGGGGAAGATTCTGTTCTATTTTTGTCACCATAGCAACCATAGAGTTGTCATTCTCCCTGGCCTCTTTACCTCTGGCCTCCATGCTCCCATTGGACTATATCAACCCCTCACATTCCATTTTATAACCACCACCAATAGGTCCCTCTCTACCTCCAGATGCACTCGTCATTGGAGCCCACATTATCAGGGACCCGTCCATGTCCACTACCACCCACTTCCTTCTCTCAGAGTACAATCATCCATCCACTTGTCCTCTGACCTGCACTCTCTCAGGATCACAGGTTTGCACAACAATTTTTCCATCTCAAGGATTCCACAGCCATGACAGGGTCCCACAACATTGCTCATAGTCTCACAGAGGTCCCTCAGACTGGAGAGAAGTCCCTCAGACTGGAGAGAAGAGAAAGAGGATCCTAGGAGACCCTTAGCAGGCAAGGATCAAAGAAGGGAGGGCAGAATGGGGACCTGCCACCTTAGAGAGAAGAGGCCCCTACCGAGGCCCAAGATTAGTAGAGACTCCTGGGAAAATATGCCCCAGTTTTTAACATAAGCCCACCAAAAAGATCCAAAAACAAGCCTTCTGTCATCAAGTCGATTCCGACTCAGAGCAACCCCATTGGGTTTCCAAGGCTGTAAACCTTTAGAGAACCAGACTGCTTCATCTTTCTTCCTCAGAGCAGCTGGTGGGTTTGAACTGCTGACCTTTTGGTTAGCAGCCAGCTGCATGGCTTAGCCATGGCACCACCAGAGCTCCTTTAAGTGTGTCAAAGGATAAAATAAAAAAAGAAAACAGGATGAGATAATTGTTTCATCCACAGAAAAGGTGAGGGACCAGAAACCCATGTCAGAAAGCCAAGAGTGTGTTCAACTCTGTGCAGAGCCCAGAACTGCCAGAAGTCAGAGCTGTTTCTGTGGACAATGGCGACATTAAAAACTCAGAAGAATAATACAGTCATTGACCAGACTGAAGTTACAACGTGCAGGTGCGGAATTAATGCAAGGAGGAAAAGTTGACCTGAGGATGAACTCAGGGCCCAGGAGGAACCCAACTATAAAATAAATGTCAAAATTCCTGTGATTACAAGGCACCCTCCCTCTTCCCTACAGGGGGATGGATGTCATATCCTGCAGACTCCAAGCAAAGTCCAAGAGGTTGAGTTTAACTAGCAAAAGAAGGTCAGAGCCAAGGCCACAAATGCCACAAGCACTGAGAGGGTCCCAGACAGCAGCTGTATTTGAGGCCACCACTTTCAAGCTCCCCAGGGATTTCCTACCTCAGAGAGAAGAGTTCCCCTGCCCCGGGGCAAGGTTAGCTATGACCCTTGGGAACAAGATGCCCCCGTTTTCACCACAGGTTCCATTTAAGGGTGAAATAAAAAAAAAAAAAAAAATGAGATGAGATGAGGTGTTTCAGTGGCATCACCCACGGAAAATAGGGGACAGTCAATGGGTCCATGGCTCCCACCTGGACAGTGTCAGCCCGTGCGCAGGGCCCATGATCCCTAAGCTTATAGCTGCCCTGCTGAGCGACTCACTGAGAACACAGTGCCTCAGGCGACCCCCCCCCAACTCCACCTGGCTTCATCTTAGGAGACATTTGTCATGTGGCCGGCCAGCAATCACCCTGCACCCCCAATGCCCTCAACGTGGGAAATGTCTGGAAGCAGCGTTTGTCTCCATATGGACGAAAGCAAATCGTCCGAACGCTGGCAACCCTGTGAAGAGGAAGGTTTCTGTTTATCAGGAGCAAGGACTGCTACCAATGTCTGTTTCTTCTAATGAAAAGTGCTGGCTGAGCTCTGCTTGGCATGTATGTTTAAAGTATCCAAGGATCTGGGGATGTGGAAGAGGCCAGCTTCAGCTCTCACTGAGAGAGAGAGCCTGCTTTGGCTTTTCAAAGATGGCCTGGGAAATGGGGAGGGTGACAGTTACCCACCCATGTCTATGTTCCTTCATCATACCTGCTCAGAGTTCAATACTTTTCATAACATGTACATTTTGAGAGAAAATGTAACCACATTACCATAAGAAAGTCAGGAACTTTGCACAATGAAAAAAATAATAAAGACACTGGCCTAAGGACCTGGAGGAACCAGCCCTTCCCCTGCTCCCTCACAACCTCTAAATTTACACGGCTGTAGATGGGGGTAGGGGTGGGATTACAAAAGCACAACACAAATGGAAATGCTCCCACAGAGCTTCCAGTGTAGGTGGGCCACAAGGGGCTTCAGAGCTCACGCGTTTGGGGTGGACGTTCGAGACAGGTGAGCTTGGACATCTAAGGAGGGGTGACAGGAATCCAGTGGTGAGGAACAGCTGCCAGCTGCCCCCAAGAACCTGCGGTCGTCTTGCCAGAGGCTGTGAAGACCACACTGCTTCCCTCTCATCCAGCACTGTCTCCTTCCTCTGCCCACAAACTGTAGCTCTTCAGGGTACAAGAAACACCCAGCTCTGTGAGTGCAGACAGGAGCAGGCAGGGAGGCTGCTGGGGCCCCTCTTCACACGCCAGGCTCAACAGACACGTGTCTCTGCTCCCTGGCCCACTGAGGGTGCCCGGACTTCCTTTCCGCTCAACCTGAGAGTTGGCACATGGCCTGGGGGGAGTGGTTCAAATGTGTGACTGTGTGTGGAGTGACCTTGGCTAGCTGGCTGGTGGGGTCCTGAGGCCCAGGGCAGGGCTGGGGGTAGGAGTACAGCAGGATCCTTTACTCCTCTTCCTCCCCTGACAGGAGGAGGCCAACGAGAAGGGGAGGAGGAGAAAGGGCCTTGTTAGTTACACTGAGAGAGGAAGGAGCTACTTTAGCTTTAAAGGAGGAACCAAGAGCATTCAGAAGAAGCATGCGGGTTGCTCTCCAGACACCAGTGGGAGCTTCCTTCAAATCTAGATACAAGGTAATAAACCCCTGGATGGGGCCACACCCCCTCTGCACCTGACCCTGAGAGGGAAGTCAGGGAGAGGAACAAGTTCTGGTGCCTTGTGCACCCAAGGCGGGGTTAAGCATTGCATGAGGGTGAGTTTGGGGATACTGCTGTTGTTGAGCCCGTGCTGACCTGCACGTGTCCTAGTAACAAGGGAGGTGAGTGTAAGGATCTGTCGTGTCTGCAGCTTGATGCTGAACTGGACAACGAGGTCTCCTTGCTGCTTGCATACCTTGAGGGAAAGTCTTCATGCTGATTGGCTGATGGCATTACCAAGCCTCCAGAGGTCAGCCAGCCAGCACTGGTAACGCTTCCTTTGCAGCCAAACAATGTGCCTGGAAAAATGAGGCTGAGTGTGAGGGTAGGTTTTGGGTAACAATGTAACCTTTTCATGAGTGATGAAGATACTGTCGAGCGCAGTGGTTCCATATCAGCAGACGTGTGCGTGAACTTTCTCCTAGAACGTAGACAATGTGTGTAGGGATGTACTCAGGCCTGGAACGTCTCTTTTTGGGTGAGTGAGTGACATTGGTGCCCTCCTTACAGCCATTTTTCATGACATGATGCAGCCTCTTGTCCCTGGTGCAAAACGTTGGCTTGCCAGAGTTGAGGCACGCCCTGTGATCTTCCTGTGCTAATTGGAGCCCAGGGAAGAATCCTTCAAGGGCACACACAGCTCACGCAGCACGCGTGTGTCCTGCGATTTGTAACAAGCATGGAGTGTTCCTACGCTCGCCCTCGACCACTCCTCAGTTCATTGGCACCAACTCTGCCAAGCCGTTGGCGAGTCTCCTCTCCCTCCATGTTTCATGTCATCTCGGTCACTGCCAATAAAGGGCATGTGGATTGATGCTGAAAAAGAAGAGCCACAGTGGGGTTACCAAAGAGGAGGCACAGATGCCCTGGGGGACCCCATGAAATAAGTGGAGGAAAGAACACCTGGAGGTGCCTGATGCAGCGTCTACACCCAGAGGGGAGTCGGGCCATGCTGCACTCCAGGCTCTTTGCCCTCCCTGAGCCCCCAGACCAATGGGCCTAAGGAAGCAAACTTTATGTCCTATTGAATGGTCCAGAGTTACAGAGCAAGTAAACCCGGGAGGACTAGTGTCGGGTCTATTACACAGCTAACAAGATTCTACATTTACCTTTCATTTAATTGTCCCAATCTGAAGCTCAGAGAGGCTGAGTCACCCGGTAAGTGGAAAATCCAGGAAGAACAAAGGGGAGGTGACTCTCAAGCCAGACACCCTCCTCGCGCTCTGTGGCCAAAGGCCACTCGTCAAGGTTGAGGTGGTGGCTCAGAAGTGCCGAGTGCATGGTCACAAAGCAAGCCCTATGTTGCTCCCAGATCGATGCTTTTCTCCAGACACAGACATGGGTTGACACAAACAGACAGGATGAACACACTGCAGGGGCCTACTAAGTGATGTGACCCAAATCAGGTGCAATCAGACTACAGGAAACCAAAAAACCAAACTCACCGCCGTTGAATTGGATCCGACTCATAGCAACCCCTCCTTGGGTTTCCGAGGCAGTGTCACACAGAAGTAGATTGCCCAATCTTCCTTCCGAGGAGTGGCTGGTGGGTTTGAACCAGCAGCCTTCCAGTTAGCAGTCAAGTGCCTTAGGCACTGCGCCACCAGAGCTCCTATACTACAGGAAAGGCCCTGATTTCAGCTCCACCTCCAGCCCTCTTTCCCCTCCTCTAGCTCTAGCACACTTAGGAAAACAGGTGGGCCACCCCAGGGAAGAAATCCCATCAACTGGATGATCGTGGGGAAAAGAGGCCCTATCTCATGAGAACAGTTTCCAATATTTGTTCATTTTCCTCTTGTGAGCTACTCCTGTTTTAAATGGATTGTGTAGTCCTCGTCTTTCCCTTACCTTGCTACATCTTTCTTTCCTAGTTTCCTCAGCTTTAAAACAAGAATGAGAGGACCCATCTTACAAAGTTGTGCGAACTGAGTAAAGTCTATGAAGCACTGGGGACACAGTAAACAAATGCATGACAGTTGTTGCTCTAAAACTGCCTGATGCTCTTTGAAGAGGCTATAAGGAGCCTAGGAGAGGATGAACCGATTGCCTCACTCATTCAACATTATGTGAAGTTTGTGAAAAAACTCATACAGTGAAAAAAAGAGAGACTCATTTTAATGAAATGTCACCAGAAAAGGATAGCCAAGTTGAACAGGGCTTTCTAGAATTCTTCACTAAAATTATAACTTAATTACAATCCAACTTCAATTTCACCAGTACAAATTACTTCTGTGGTTTAAAACTGTTTTTTTTTTTTTTTTTTTCCTAAAAGAGTTTAAATCATGATGACATCCAATGTGCTTCAGACTTTTCAAAAAGTATGGTCATTTTAGACCTGGATAGAATTTATAGATGAAATGGAACTGGTTGACGAACAGCTGGTCTACCAAATGAAATTGCACATAGGAAGTGGGTAGACATTTTTGGAGAGCTGGAATGTAATTCCTGCAATTTGACGAAGTTGTTGTGGCTAGTAAGTAAAATGCTAAGTATTCTAGCCTCAAATATTTTGTACAAGTAACACTTTTTTGCAAAAGGTAATAGAAATACAAAAAAAAATCTATGGAATGAGAGCAAAAGGAACACGTGATTGTGTGTGTGTTTTTTTTTTTTTTAACCTTTTATTATGATTTGGGTGAATGTTTGCAGGGCAAATTGGTTTTCCATTCATCAATTCATAAATATTTTGTTTCCTGTCACTGACTGCAATCCCCACAATATAACTGCATACTTTTTCCATTTCTTCCCTGTGTTTACTCTTTCCCTTCCTGGCTTCTGAGTTTCTCATCCCCAGGCAAATGCTGCCCTTTTGATCTCTCATGGTTGATTGTTCTAAGAGGTGCATATCTCTCTGGTGTTACTGTTCACCTTATAGGCCTGTGGATGCTTTGGCTGAAAGTTGAGTTACAGGGGTGAGTTCTGTTCCAGGCTTTAAGGGTGACTAAGGCTCATAGTCTTAGGGGTTCCGCCAGCTCTATCAGACCAGTAAGCCTAGTCTTCCTATTATTTTGAATTTTATTCCACATTTTCCTCTGACTCTACCAGGACCTCCTACTGTGATCCCTTTCAGAGTGGTCAGCAGTGGTAGCTGGGCACCATCCAATTCTTCTGGTCTCAGGGTTAGGGAGGCTCAGGTTTGCATGATCCATTAGTCCTTTGGACAAATCGTTTCCACACATCTTTGATTTTCTTCACTCTTCTTTGTTTTGGGTGGGAAGAGACCAACAGTTGCACCTTAGATGGCTCATTGCAAGCTTTTAAGATCTCAGTAGCTACTCACCAAAGTAATATGTAGAACATTGTCTTTATGGACTATGTTATGCCAATTAACCTTGATGTCCCCCAAGACTATGGTCCTGAGCCCCGAAGCCCAACACCTCATTCCCTCAAGCTGTTTGGTTATGGCTAAGAAGTTTTCATAACTTTGCCCCTATGTGCTCTACTATATTCAGGGATATATTTGGAGGACATATAAAATACTTATATATCTTCTGTCAATCCTATATATATTGTGTGTATAGTTTCAATCTCCTTCCCACCCCTGTTCAGCTTGGATACCCATGTCTCCAGTTGTAGTTATTATTGCAGGATCATTGTGATTTTTTAATTAATCATAGTTAATGTCTGTGTAACTAGTCCTTTTATTAATTGTTACATTTAAATATTTTAAGAATATACAATGATATACCTTAAAAAAAAAAAACAACTCACTGCCATCTAGTCAATCCCAACTCATAGCAACCCCTCCTTGGGTTTCCGGGGCAGTATCACTACAGAAGTAGATTGCCCATTCTTCCTTCAAGGAGTGGTTGGTAGGTTTGAACCACCAGCCTTCTGGTTAGCAGTCAAATACCTTAGCCACTACACCACCAGAGCTTCCTTATATACTTTATAAACTTTAAATATCCATTAAAGAATTACAGAATGAATTAAAATAAATTTCTGTATCTGGGGAAAGAAAGAAACATCGATATATTGTTATGTTGTTCTCATGTATATTTATCTAATTTTGTTGTTGTTATGTGCCGTCCAGTCGGACCGACTCATAGCGACTCCTCTTTGGGTTTCCGAGGCAGTATCACTACGGAAGTAGATTGCCCCATCTTCCTTCCGAGGAGTGGCTGGTGGGTTTGAACTGCCAGCCTTCTGGTTAGCAGTCAAGTACCTTAGGCACTATGCTACCAGAGCTCCCAACTGTAAATTAGATCTGTAAATTAGAACATGGTATATGATTTCAAGCCTCCAAACCTCAGTAAATGGATACATTGTAAAACAGGTCTTGCTAAAACATTACATGAGAAAGTGAAAAATAAAATACGTAGGAAAAGTGCAGAAGACGAAAAGTTGTGCGCTGAGTGTTTAAGAAAATTGTCTTGGAGAAGCCTCTTCAGCGGTCAGGACCCGCAAAGGGAAGCTCACTACTCACTGTTTTCCAGGCACCAAGGTGAACACAAAGCCCCGAGAGCGCCTCCCTCGGGAAGTCGGTCCTCCAGTAAAGCTCTTGTTCCCGTCATGTTAGCAGAGCCAGCGTCTGCACAGCTGAAAACCCAGACCCTCCAGCGACCGTTTGAGACGACGGTTGGCCTCAAGGGAGTTCAGAGGCGCCCTCTTCTGGCGGTTGGCGCAGCGAAGGAAGCCTGGCGCTCACTGTTTAACTGCAGCCGCGCGCGCCTCGCCTGCAGCCTCGTGGAATGACTGCAGGTCTCAGTGCCCTGGTCTCTGCTGATGGCCCCGGGGATGTTCTGCACCAGCCTCTCCTGGTTTCGTTGCTGGGACTTGCCTTAGCACCAACGCCTGGAAAAGAAAGCAAGCTTCAAGCATTTGAGACATCTGAAAATGATCCCTTCAGCTCTCGTCATGCCTGAATGACAAGACCTGCCTCAAATAGGCACAGAAAAGAGGAGATAGGATCAAAAACCAGATGACCGAGACATTTGTGTCTGGCATTGGTTCTCCAGGAGATCTTCAAGCTAGAAGACTTGGGATAACATTGCCCTGAGTAAAATCACCCTCTAGCCTCGATCACAATCAGTAACAGCTGCAGCAGGAGAGAAACTTCTTCAGGCCTTTGAACCAGTTCATTCCAGTTTAGTCCCCTACGGAGAATTTGTATTTCCACTCAGATATACTGAATCAGAATCTACACTTTAACAAGATCCCCAGCGATTCTTCTAGCTCCCCACGTGGAAATCTCATTAAATGGTAGATTCTGATTCAGTATATCTGGGTGGAAATGCAAATTCTTAGTAGAGGCCCTAAACCAGAATGAACTAATTAGAAACTCTACTTTCTAGTTAATTAACTATTGCCCAAGTTCAGCAAAGCAATCTTGACTCCAATTTCTGCTGCAACTGAAAAATATCAGGAATCAAAATTATGGAATTATGCTCACAGTAGATTGCACATTATGAGTCACAAAAAATGTTTCAAGAGCTCATGATCTATTTTCCTTAAATAAATAGGATTTACCATATTCACTTATCTCCATAGCAGTGAGTTTGGTTTTTGGTTTTTGATGTCAATATTTTAATAGTATTTTTCATTTCAGTGTTTGAAATGGAATTTAAACAAACAAACAAAAAACCCTTCAGAACAGTGTTTTGTTAAAGATGTCATCACTTAAGATAATAGTGAACCCAAACCAGACCTACTGCCAGTGAGTCTATTCCAATACAGAGCAATGCTATAGAAGTGCTCCATAGGGTTCTAAGCCTATACATCTTTACCCAAGCAGACTGCCACTTCTTTCTCCTGTGCAGCAGCTTGACTCAGCCCGCCTGATTCCCTTCCTGTCTCAGCTGATTGAAATAAAAACTGAAAGGATGGCAACAGTGATGGGACAGACAATGTTGTGGACACAGAGTAAACCAAAACTTTCAACAAGGGATTCCAAAGTGACTGATCCAATAATCATCTATAGTGTAAAGACTTAACTTTACCCAAAAAATTTGGCTCTTGTCTCCAGATCTTGGTAAATCAAAAACCCACTGCCATCAAGTCAATTCTGACTCACAATGACCCTATAGGACTGCTTCATAGGGTTGCCAAGGCTGCAAATTTTTACAGAAGCAGAGGCCTCATCTTTCTCTCATGGAGCAGCTGATGGTTTTGAACCCTCTGACCTTTGGTTACTATCTGAATGCTTTAACCACTGCACCACCAGAGCTCTTTAGTTTCTGGGAGGTAACTGCTAGTCCTTTGGAATTTCCTAAATGATTGAGTGTCTGTTTTTCTTAGAGGGCCCCAGAGCACACCTGAGAGTTTATGTAAATGAGATGACTGAGCATTGGGTATGGCCATACCAGGAAGGCTCCCATTTGCTAACAGCCAGACTTCCAGGAAGTGGAAGGGGGCTAGAGATTGAGTTCAATCATGTCGCCAATGATTCAATCAATTATGACTGTGCAATGAACCCCTAATAAAAACTCTGGACACTTAGAGGTACAAATGAGTTTCCTGATTGGTGATGGACACTGATGCACTTAGAATTATTTCTCATTGTCATAACACTCCCTCCACCTACACACACACACACACACACACACTCTTCCTAGGTAGATGTAGCAATCTGCATCAATATGGGTGTAAGATAATTATTGCAAGAATATTGTGGTATCTCTTAGAATCCAAGTAAAGGTTAAACATACAAGCCTCAGAGAAAGTGAGAACCACATAAACTCCAGCATATAGTAGGGAGAAAGAGGCCCCAGATTCAAACATGCTCAATAGAGACACTTTTATTAAACCTCAGATGGGACAAAGACAATAATCCAGGATGAGGGAAACCAACAGCATGGACACAGTACAGAAAGCTGAATGGAGTCTGCTGACTCATGGCCACGGGGTTAATTATATATGCTAGAAAACAAAAGGATGCCTTACAAAATCATGATTGGTGGCAGAGATGAGGCAGTCTGATTCCATAAAGATTACAGCCTTGGAAACCCAGTGGGCATTGCTATGACTTGGAATAGACTCTGTAGCAGTGAGTTTGGTTTCTGGTTTATACAGCACAAAGGAAGCTCTCGTGCACAGTGGTTAAAACACTCGACTGCTAATCAAAAGTCTGACCGTTTGAACCCACCAGGCACTGTGTGGGAGAAAGATGAGGCAGTCTGCTTCCATAAAGATTTATAGCCTTGGAATTCTACTCTGTTCTATAGGGTTACTATGAGTCAGAAATGACTCAATTGTAGTGAGTTTGGTTTTCGGTTATATAACAAAATGTACACACGCATAAACATGTTGTTGTTGATATATAAACACACACACACAGAGCAGAATATATATTTATATATACACACACACACATACACACAAGAAGTTCTCGTGGCACAGGGCCTAAGGCATTTGACTGCTAATCAGAAGGCTGGTGGCTCAAACCCACTAGTCACTCTGAGGAAGGAAGAGGGGACAATCTACTTCTGTAAAGATTTACTGTCTCAGAAACCCAGCAGAAGTCACTATGAGTCAGAATGGACTCAATGGCAGTGGGTTGATACACACACACACATGATTCTGTTGAATATGTGGTCTCTAGGAGTCAGAGATGAGTGAGTGGACAGCATCTAGCAATAGCAGTAAGATCTGTGGATGCAAGTAATCCCATTTTAGGACTAGGCTTTCCTTTGTTAGGTTAATGAGGCCATTATCAGTGCGGGGTAGATCCTAAACCCAATCACCTCTGTGTTCTGCAGAGCAGCAGAGACTTAGACGGGCAATAGAACAAACAATGGCCGGGCCTGCACCACCTCCACAATCCTTGTCATGCTTGAGCCCACCGTCACAGCCACTGTGGCGATCCATCTCACTGAGGGCCTCCTTTTTCTCTGACCCTCTACTTTTCCAACCCTGACATCCTTCAGGATCTGGTCCCTTCTGACAACATAACCAAAGACTGAGAGACAAAGCCTGGCCATTCTCAATTCTAAGCATCCCGGCTGTATTTCCTCCAGGACAGATTTGTTCATTCTTCCAGCAGGGCATGGGACATTCGACATTCTTCACCAACACAATTCAAATGCATCAAAAAAAAAAAAAAAAAAAAGTGTGATGATGCCAGCCATTGAGTATATGTACTGATGCATACACAGAAATGAAGAAAAGTCTCAATGTTTATGCAGAAAGCAAAATAAAATACCACACTTTTTAAAATTTTATTGTGCTGAAAATATACACACCATGACAATCGCCAACATAACAACTTCCACATTTACAGTTCAGGGACATTGAGGACATTTTTCATGTTGTGCCACCATTATTGCTACTCTTTTCCAAAACATTCCACCACCATTAGTGTGGAAGGCTGAAATGGAAGGCTGAAGGGCCCCTCACTGAAAACTGTAGAATGTTCACAGGCTAGCACATGTGACGAAAGTGGACATTAATCATAGTGACTAACTTGCTGTTTTTCCCTCCCTTTTGCTTTCTTTTTGTTTTCACTTTCTTTTCAGTAAATACAACAGCCAACTTTTTTTTATGGATGCTGAGTTCTTTAGATTTGTTATTTTCAATTATGTATTCTTCTAAGCATAATCTTCTCCCAGAACTGGTTTCAGCTGAGAACCGTAGACTGTGAAGCAAGGCGACCCTGGGAAGAGGGACGCTGAGTCTGGAGCAACCAGGGAAGAGAAGAGTAAAGCCATTCCTGGATGTCCAAGGGATCTTCAACCCCCTTCCCATTTTTATTTAATAATAAATAATCCTATATAATTATATTATATTATAATCCTAATAATATATAATCCTGTTGACCCCTTTGCTCAGGGAGACAGACATTTTGTAGAAATGACTCTCTCTGTCTCCTTGGGTCTCAGTACTCAATAAAGCTTTACTTTGCCTCTCCAACCTGTTGGGATCCTTGGTTCTTCATGACAGGGGGTAAGAACCTTGTTTTCCTACAACATTAGCATAAACTCTGTGCCGGAAATCAAAAGCCAGCACCACCACCACCACCCCCGCCGCCATCCCTCCTACCCTTAGTAACCACTAATGATCTTTGGTATATATTCTTAACCTCTAACAACTTTCTCTCCTTTCCACTCCCATCCATGGTAACCAACAAAGAAAGTTTCCTTCCATATATAAACCTTTCCTTGACTTTTTACAATAGTGGACTAATACAATAGTTGTCCTTCTGTGACTGACTTATTTCACTCAGCATAATGTCCTCCAAGTTCATCCATATTGTGCGGTGTTTTGCAGATTCAATATTCTACTTAGACTACACCTTCTTTTGAAAAAAAAAAACTGACCTCTTTATTACGTTATACAAGGAGCTCTTGCAGCACATTGTCTAAGGCATCTGATTGCTAACCAGAAGATTGGTAGTTCAAACCCACCAGCCACACTCTGTGGAAGCAAGACTGGGCAATCTACTTTCGTAAAGATTTACCACCTCGGAAACCCAATGGGGGTTGCTATGAGTCGGAATCAACTCGATGGCAGTGGTTTTGCTTTAGTTTTTGTTTTATTATGTTATACAGGCAAAATGGTTCAGAAATTAATATGCAAACAGCTGGAATGAAGAAGGAAAGAAGTAGAGTACCCAAAACACATCAAATCCAATCAAGGCCACTCTCAGCAATGCAACCACGGTATGCCTCAGAAAAGCCAGGCACACCAACACATACGTGGGCAAAACCGAAGAGCAGATGACCAAAGAACAGTTATAACCGTGTGAGCACAGGTCTCCTTAGTTGCTGTGACAGTGAAGGTTGTCTGTCAACTTGGCTGGGCCATGATTCTCAGTGGTTTAGCAGTTGCAATTGTGTATGATGTAGTTATCTCCCATTTTGTGGCCCAATATAATGAGAGTTGATATAACATAATCACTCCGGATGAGATTTGATATAATACGATCATCTCCACGATGAGCTCTGCTGTGAGCAGCCAATTATTGAAAGGGAATTTCCTCGGGGGTGTGGCCTGCATGCAATATATAAGGAGGTTCTGGCAAAGCTCTCTGGCTGTTTTGCTCCCTCTGGATCCTGCATCCAACTCATCGTCATCTCGACTCTTATTCGTGGCCTGTTGTATTGCCTGGTGAGCTTGATATTCATGGACCTCTGAAGCCCTTGAAACAGGGGCCTGCCATCTGACCTGCCGATCCTGGGTTCTTCAGCCTCTGCAGCTACACAAGTCAGGAGGAATCCTCCAGCCTGAGAGCAGACACACAGACTTGGGACTTACCGGCCTGTACCACCGCGTGAGCCATTTCTTAGAGATAAATCTCTCTAAACTTCTTTAATGTTTGATGAGGAAATTACCAGGACTCTTTGAATTGGAGTGAACAATAAAGGTGAAACTCCACAGAGGGAGCAGGTGGCCTCCTATAAGCCAATCTCTTGGCTCACCTAGTTCTTTCTCAGTCTGCCCATCAGGCCTGCAGACAGGTAGTGGCTCAGATGGGAGACAGGGTTGAAGAAGTGGCTACAAGTAGCATGAGCCTCGGCCATCAGAGCTTGAAGAAACAAGATTTCTCCCAGAAGGTATACAAAAGCTTGTGCTCCAAGGGAACCCCGACCTTTGAAGAGAAGGGGGACCAGCAAGGATCCTCTGATGGTAGGAGGAAGATGGGCTCCTTGCACACCCAGAGTGGCTCTCAGAGAAGACAAGGTAGGGTTCCTGGTTCTTCTCTGTGGAGGTGGGGAGAGGGAGGTGGCTGGGTGAGTTTGGAGACACAAGAGTTTGGAGTGGAGATGGGCCCAGCAGGAGGGTCCAGACAAGGCCAGCTCCTTACAGCCACCCTGGGGGTGGGTGCAGCCAACTGAAGTCAAGGCCAGACTCCTCTGGTCAGGAACCTTGCCAGCTGAGCCGCCCTCTGCATCTGGATCTGAAGGATTGTTTGGGGTGGACTGCCAGGTGTCACAGGCATATCAAGAGTCTGGAAAAAGGGGCACTTGGCAGCTGTGGTTGGAGGCTAGAGGCAGGTAGAGGACTCCAGGCACTCGGAGGCGGTGCCACACTTTACTTCTGGTGCCGCTTAAGGGCACCACTTTGCAGCAATGTCCCAGAGATAGGGCAAGGACCGCTCACTCTTTGTCCATCTCTCCACCCACAGCCGTCTCCAGGCAGAGCACGGTGGCCGCGGAGGCCGGGCACAAGCGGCAGAGAAGCCCCGAGGGCTCCCCTGGCAGTCGCCACAGAAGAAACGGAGAACATGGAGTGAAGGGGAAGGGTCAGCTATGGCCGGCCCAGAGGGGACGGATGACCACGCCTCAGTGCAGCAGAGCAGACCGCCGTCGCAGAGGAGGCAAGTCACTGGGCTGGGTGGCTGGGGGGCTGGCGCCGGGCGGGAGCGGCCGTCTCCGGAGTGCGGGCCTCGGGGGAGCCCCTGGCTCTTGGGGGCCTGACCTGGGGAGAGGGATGGGAGCCCTAAGGCGCTGGGAGGAGGGCAGCGGGCTTGGCACAGCTTCGCACGAGAGTCACGCAGGCAGCGCCGGAGCTGCGCGCTAGGGGGGCGTCGGCGGGGTCGCGGGGTGGGGGAGGGCGGCGGCGGGGGTGGGGAAAGGGTCGCCAGGGGCAGAGGTCACAGTCGCACCGACACCTTCCACTACTTTTCCGCAGGTCCCGCAGACGCCACCCTGCGCCCTCAGGACTCGCAGACCAAGCCCAGATCTCGAAGGAGGACCACCAGCCGGGGACGCTGCGAGGAGAACCGCCAGGAGGGGCGCAACTCCCCAAAGCGCCGCCGACACCTGTCGCCAGAAGCGCCCGGTCCAGTGCCCGCTCCGGTGCCGGATCCCGTGTCGGGGCTCTTCACCCACATGGGCGCGCTGTCTGTGGCCTTGGGCGAGCTGTGCGCCCCTGGTGGCGCCTTCCTGAAAGGGCCCGCTGGCGGCACGGAGCCCTCGCCGGAGCAGCGCGCCTGGCTCACCTGGCAGCTGGGCCACGCGGGGGCAGCCCTGCACTGGGCTGTCGCCACGCTGGACGCCGCACTCGCTGCGCAGTCCCTGCCCTCGGGCCTGCCGCCCTCCAGGCCAGGGACTCACTTCTTCTAAGGACCCACTCGCATCTGACGTTGACACAAACTGGACTGTGCGCTCCATAATGTCGCCATAATTAAGGAGCTCTGGTGGCATAGTGTCTAAGGCACTTGACTGCTAACCAGAAGGCTGGTGGTTCAAACCCACCAGCCACTCCTTGGAAGGAAGACTGGGCAATTTACTTCTGTAGAGACACCACTCGGAAACCCAAGAAGGGGTTGCTATGGCAGTGGGTTTTATCGCCATAATTGACACAGTGTCTAATAAATGGAACAAAGGGTGGGTGGGGGAAGTTTTGAGTAATATTATATTCTTGCCATGCTGGTTAGAGTAGAGGTGCTTAAATTACAGCCCTCGGACTGAATGTGGCCTGCTGTCTGTTTTTGTAAATAAAGTTACTTTTGAACATAACCACACTTGTTCCTTTACTGATTGTCTTGGGCTGCTATTATGTCACAATGGCAGAAATGAGTAGTGGCCACAGAGACCCCATGGATGAACTAGCCTAAAAGATGTCCTATCACACCTTTTACTCAAAAAGGGTGGCGAGGCTGGTGTAATACCACAGAGTGCAAGTATTGATACTCACACAGATAGGCAGAGATGTTTCAATGTTTAGACAGAGAGCACCATGAAACACGGTCTTTTACAATAAGCATGAGGCATTGAACAAATGGCCTGTGCATTATGTTGTAGAGCCCATATGGTTCATGAATTAGTATGCAAACATCTGGGATGAAGGAGAAAGGAAGTGGAATGCCCAATGGACATCCATCCAATCAAGCTGCTTCCCATGATGGCATCATGGCACGGCCTCTGAAAACCATGCGTACCCAGTGCAATACTGTTCATTATCAAAAGACTTCAGCCTTCAGTGAGGATTACACCTCAACCTAAAGAAAAGAAAATGCTCACAACTGGAGAAAGGATTGAAGTTGTCATTTTACTTGGATCCACAATCAATGCCCATGGAAGCAACAGTCAAGAAATCAAAGAACAGATTTGCACTGGGCAAATCTGCTGCAAAATATCTCTTCAAAGTGTTAAAAAGCAAAAATGTCACATCGAGGACTAAGGTGCATCTGACCCAAGCCATGGTATTTTTAATTGCTTGCTATGCATTTGTATGGGAAAGCTGGATAAGGAATAAGGAAGGCTGAAGAAGGCTTGATGCACTTGAATTATGGTGTTGGCAAAGAACATGGAAAATACCATGGACTCCAGGAAGAATGATCCAATCTGTCTTTTAAAAAGTATAGCCAGAATGCTCCTTAGAAACAAGAATGGTAAGACTTCCTTTCCTGAACTTTGGTCACGTTAGTAGGAGGGACCAGTCCCTGGTGGACAACTGCTTGGTAAAGCAGTGGATTGGCACAAATGAGGAAGACACTCAATGAGATGGATTGACCCAGTGGTTGCAACAATGGGCTCAAGCAAGGCAATGATTGTGTAGATGGCAAGGGACGTGGCAGTGTTTGTTCTATTGTACCTGGGGTTGTTAAGAGCGTTAGAACCGACTGGATGGCATCTAACCACAACAATAAACCTTTAATTCAAACGAGCAAACAGGAGCATCTGGAGGATGCTCTCGGTGTCATCAAACCAAAGCCACCGCCATCGAGTCCAGTCTGACTCACCGTGACCCCCACTGGGTTTCCCAGGCAGTAAATCTTTACGGAAGTAGATTGTCCCATCTTCCTTCTACAGCACCTGGTGGGTTTGAACCACCAACCTTCTGGTTAGCAGTTAAATGCTTCAGGCACTGTGTCACCAGAGCACTTTCTAGGTTTTATAGATCAACAATAAAATGACATGTTCTTTAATTTATAGTCCATTAACTTCTTGGTGTGCCAAATAACTTCCTTTAATTGTTGATATCTTTATCATTGTGAAGAAGTCAGTGTTTTGCGAGTGTTCAGTTACTCTCCTCAATCTGTTAATATTTTCATTTTGTTCCTGATTTGCATTGTATTTGTTTGTATACTTTCCTTTTTCTTGGTACCAAGTTTACAGATTGACTTTACATACATAAAGTGCACACAGTTTAAGTGTACATATTGAAAACATTTTTATATTGTATACAAAGTTACGTGACCACCGCCCCAAACAAGATGTACACTATTTATGACATTCCTTATTGCAGTTAGTACTCCTATCTCATTGCAAAAGCTCTGAATGTGTCTCACTTCTTTTAAAAGTGTTTCTTTGCACAATTATACTGTGATTGCTTATTTTCATTGCGCTACCCACTTAGGAACTTCTCTGCTGCCACAGCACACGGTTACTTCCTGTATCTTAACCTCATTCACTTCCTCTTAAAACAATGAATGTCCCAAAGCCACATTTTTAGATGCCAACTCTGTGCTTAGCAATAAGCCTATGTTCACTTCCTTCTCTACTTTCTCAACTTTTTAAGCAGCTGATTTCTGTTTACAATGGAGAAAACAGACTCTGAAAAGCTAAATGACACACTGAAATCAGAGATGATAGGCCAAGAATGTTGACATCAGGAACTGTTCAGTTCCACTGGAATTGAACAGTGTCTCTATCTTCCATTTCCATGATGGTTTAAGTTGAGTGTCTGGCTCCAAACTGTAACTATTCTTATCATACAAGTATGAGAAGTTTTATTTCCACTTTGGATAAAGATAATTAGCAAACACAAATGGCCACCCCATTACCAAGTGAATTTATAATAATGAAGTATGTGTGACAACTGGTGCTATCAAATTATCTTTTTATTTAATGAAATTGGTTACATATACTTGGCTGTCTAAAGGGTCTTTTTTTTTTTTTTTTTTTAACTCTCTGCTATCCCTTAACAGAGTGCCTGGGATGCATCGCATCTGGTTTAACATTTATTCAACAATAAAATTCTTTTTGTTCTCTAGCGCCTAATGCACTTGCCTGCTAACTAGAAGGCTGGCAGTTCAAACCCACCAGCCACTCCTTGGAAGGAAGATGGGGCAATCTACTTCTGTAGTGATACTGCCTCAGAAACCCAAGGAAGGGTCATTATGAGTCAGGTCCAACTCGACGGTACATAACAACAACAACCTTTGTGGAGAGGTTTTCCAGGTTGAGAACAAGTTTGGTTTTAATTGTATTTCTCCAACACCCAGCACAGCATCTAGTTTACAAATAGTAAAAGCTCAGCAAATAATTGCTAAATTAATGACATAGAGCATTGAGAAATTATATCCTGCTCCAATTGCTTTATTATGGGTGGAAATATCCCAGCAAACCCAGACTCCCACTGAGGAATGCTGCTTCATTTAACGTGCTACTTCATGTTCTTACTGTTATTGCCCCATACGTTTCAAAGATTAAAACGATGGTATCTGCTCAACCGGGAGCTCTGGTAGCATAGTGCCTAAGGCACTTGACTGCTAACCAGAAGGCTGGTGATTCAAACCCACCAGCCACTCCTTGGAAGGAAGGTTGGGCAATCTACTTCCATAGTGATACTGCCTTGCCAACCCAAAGAGGGGTGGCTATGAGTCAGGGCCCACTCAATGGCACATAACAACAACATCTGCTCAACCGGGAGCTCTGGTAGCATAGTGCCTAAGGCACTTGACTGCTAACCAGAAGGCTGGTGGTTCAATCCCACCAGCCACTCCTCGGAAGGGAAGTTGGGCAATCTACTTCCACAGTCAGAAACCCAAGGAGGGGGTCACTGTGAGTCAAGTCTGACTTGATGGCACATAACAACAACAACATCTGCTGGACGAGGTATTTCTCCTTTCTCCCTCTAATTTTCTTAATGATCCTGGCTCTTTGGGATCCATGCTAGGCATTGCAAGTCTGTTTCCAGGTAGCTAGCTGGCTGCACTGTCACTGCCATAGAGTCAATTCTGACTCACAGAGACCCCCGTTAGGTTTCTAAGGCTGTAAATCTTCACGGAAGTAGACTGCCTCATATGCCTTCTGCAGAGCACCTGATGGGTTTGAACCGCGGACTTTCCTGAGAGTAGCCACCAGGCCAGCAGAGCTCTAACTCCTATAGTCCACAACAACGCAAGGCAAATGCACTGCCATGGGGTCGGACCCGACTCTAGCGACCCCTACTGGGGTTTCCGAGGCGGTTTCACTATGGAAGTAGATTGCCCAACCTTCCTTCCGAGGAGTGGCTGGTGGGTTTGAACCGCCAGCCTTCTAGTTAGCAGTCAGGTGCCTTAGGCACTGCGCCCCCAGAGCTCCCTGGAGTTCTCCAAGAGGTAAGAACTTTGAGCACCGGGGATGGAGCATCAGGCACAGCTGCCTTCCAGCTGTGAGGACGTGAGCCCTGTCTGTGGCCGGTCCCATCTCCCCACTAGCCCTCTCGCCGCTCCTACCTCTCCAGCCCGAGGGAGAGAGACCTTCCCGGCTCCGCTGTACGGCAGAGCCATTGTCAAGATGGCCGCACCCGCAGGAGAGCGTCGCAGGGTGCAGCCATCGCAGCGGCGGGACAGGCTGGGACCGCGATCCTGCCCGCTGCCTTGTCGGCCTCCGTCTGCAACCCGAGCCGGCAGAGCCAGAGACAGCGACCCTCCGGAGGCCCGGCACGGGCGAGCGGGCCTGGTGTGCAGCAGGGATGGCTGCGTCCCAGCCCGGGAGCGGGGCCGCGGTGAGCGCGCTGACTCGGGCAGGGGCGGTCTGGCCGTGAGAGAGGGTCACTAACTGGAGGGTGGTTGCAGTGTGCGAGGCGCTGTGGTGGCGCAGCGGCTAAGGCACTCAGCTGCTAGCCAGAAGGTCGGCGGTTCGAACACAGCAGGCTTGGAAACTGTGGGGCCGTTCTAGCCTGTCCTATGGCGTCGCTATGAGTCGGAACCGACTTGGCGGCAGTGGGTTTGGCTGGGTGGGGGTGGTGTTAGAAGATCCGGGAATTTAGGAATCAGTGGAGGCGGGGCTGCAGGGTTAGTGGAGGTTTGGAGGATTAGTGTTCTTAGGGATCCGGGGGGAAATGGGGGGCGGGGTCTGTGGGGTCCGTGAGCGCTACGGTTTTGGGAAATCATTGTGTTAAGGGATCTGTAGAGACAGGGATGGGGTATCTGTGGAAGTCACAGAGGTATCGGGTTGGAAGGCTATAGGGATCGTGAACGGGGGCTTTGTGGAGAGACTGGGGAGGTTTATGGGGTTGGCAATATGGGACGGAGCTCTGGTAGCATAGTG
>NW_006921624.1:14267134-14299191 GCF_000298275.1 Orycteropus afer afer
GTTGGGCAATCCTACTTCCGTAGTGATACTGTCTCGGAAACCCAAGGAGGGGTCGCTATGAGTCGGGGCCGACTCGACGGCAAATAACAACAACAACATAACAGTTATTGTTATTGTTAGGTGCCATCCAGTGGATTTCAACTCATAGTGACCCTGCCTACCACGGAACCAAACACTGCCTGGGCCTGCCCCGTCCTCACAGTGCTGCTGCTTGAGCCCACTGTTGCAGCCACTGTGCACCTGTGTCCGTTAGAGGCTTGTTCTTTCTCGCTGGCCCTCTGCTTGACCAAGCAGGATGTCCTTCCCCAGGGACTGGCTTCTCCTGATAACATGTCTAAAGTTCCCGAGATGAAGTCTTGCCATCCCCGCTTCTAAGGAGCATTCTGGCTCTACTTCTCTCAAGATGGATGTTGTTTGTTTGTTTGTTTGTTTGTCTGGCAGATCATGGTATATTCGATCTTGTTCACCAATACCATATATTCAGTGCATCACTTCTTCCTCAGTCTTACTTATTCATTATCCAGTGCTCATATACATACAACACAATTGAAAATAGCGGGGCTTGTGTCAGGCACACTTTAGGCTTCAATGTGACATATCCAAGGAAAATGAAGTCCCTGACAACTTCGATCTTTTCTCCATTTATCATGATGTTGCTTTTTGGTCCGATTGTGAGGATTTTTGTTTTCTTTCTGTTGAGGTGTAATCCATAAAGAAGACTGTAGTCTTTGATCTTCCTCAGTAACTGCTTCAAGTCTTCTTTGCTTTCAGTAAGCAAGGTTGTGTCATCTGTATACAACAGGTTGTTAATGAGTCTTCCTCTGATCCCGATACCCTGTTCTTCACATAGTCCAGCTTCTCAGCTTATTTGCTCAGGATTGAATAAATATGATGAAAGGATACAACCCTGATGCACACCTTTCTGATTTGAAACTATGCAGTATCTTCTTGTTTTGTTTGAAGGACTGCCTTTTGGTCTACATGTAGGTTGCTCATGAGCACAATTAAGTGTTCTAGAATTCCCGTTCTTCACAATGTAACCCATAATTTGCTATGATTCATGTAGCTGAATGCTTTTGCATAGTCAATAAAACACAGGTAAACATCTTTCTGGTATTCTTCACTTTCAGCCAAGATCCTCTGACATCAGTAATGATACCTCTTGTTCCACGTCCTCTTCTGAGTCCAACTTGAGTTTCTGGCAGCTCCCTGTTGATGTATTGCTGCAACTGTTTTTAATTATCCTCAGAAAAATTCTATTTGAGTGTGACATAATGATAATGTTCAATTTTTCCTGCATTCTGTTGGATCACCTTTATCTGGAATGGACACAAATATGGATCTCTTTCATTCAGTTGGTCAGGTAGCTGTCTTCCAAATTTCTCAACACAAACAAGTGAGCACCTCCAGCACTGCGTCCATTGGCTGAAACACCTCAATGGGGTCTGTCAATTCTTGGAGCCTTGTTTTTTGCTCAGGCCTTCAGTGCAGCTTGGATGTCTTCCTTCTACACCATAGATTCCTGATCATATGCTACCTCCTGAAATGGTTGAATATTGACCAGTTCTTGTTGGTACAATGACTTTGTGTATTCTTTCCATCTTCTTTTGATGCTTCTTGAATCTTTCATTATTTTGCCCATAGAATCCTTCAGTATTGCAACTCTAGGCTTGAATTTTTTTCTTCATTTCTTTCAGCTTGGAAAACATCAAGTGTGTTCTTCCCTTTAAGTTTTCTAACTCCAGGTCTTTGCACATTTCATTATAATGTTTTACTTGCCTCTCCAGCTGCTCTTTGAAATCATCTATTCAGTTCTTTTACTTCATCATTTCTTCCATTTGTTTTAGCTACTCTACATAAGAGCAAGTTTCAGAGTCTCTTCTAACATGTTTTGTTTTTTTCTTTCTTCTCTGATTTTAATGGCTTTTTGTTTTCTTCATGTATGCTATCCTTGATGTCATTCCACAACATATCTAGTCTTTGGTCATTAGTGTTCAGTGTGTCAAATCTGTTCTTGAGATGGTCTCTAAATTCATGTGGGATATCCTCAAGGTCATATTTTTGGCTCTTGTGGACTTGTTTTAAGGTGCTCTGTGGTGTAGTGGTTAAGGCATTTGCCTGTTAACCAAAAGGTCAGTGGTTAGAATCCACAAGCTTCTCTGTGGAAGAAAGATGAGGTAGTCTGTTTCTGTAAAGACTTATAGCCTTGGAAACCCAGTGGGATCACTATGAGTTCTAAAGCTTCAATTTCAGCTGGCACATGAACAATTGATGGTCTGTCCACAACCAGTCGCTGGCCTTGTTTGACTGATGGTATTGAGCTTCTCCATCATCTCTGTCTACAGATGTAGTTGATTTGATTCCCGTATATTCTGTCCAGTGAGGCCCATGTGTATAGTTGCCATTTATGTTGTTGAAGAAAGGTATTTGCAATGAATAAGTTGTTGTTCTTGCAAAATTCTGTCCTGCAATCCTTGGCTTTGTTTCTATCATCAAGACCATATTTTTCAACTACCAGTCCTCCTCCTTTGTTTCCAACGTTCTCATTCCAATCATCAGGAATTATCAGTGCATCTTAATTGCATATTTGGTCAGTTTCAGACTGCAGAAGTTGGTAAAACTCTTCAATTACTATATCTTTCTTTTTCTTTACTGGTTTATGTGTAAATTTGAATAATCATTGTATTAAGTGGTCTTCCTTGCCTGTGTTTGGATATGATCCTGTCACTGACAGCATTGTACCTCAGAATTGATCTTGAAATGTTCTTTTTGATGATGATTGTGATGCCTTTCCTCTTCAATTTGTCATTCCCAGCGTAGTAGACCACATTATTATCCGATTCAGAATGACCAACACCAGTCCATTTCATCTCACTAATGTCTCAGATATTGATCTTTATATGTTTCATTACAGTTTTTCACAACTTCCAATTTCCCTAGACTCATGCTTCATACATTTTACATTTTGATTACTTATGGATGTTTACAGCTATTTCTTCCCACTTTGAATCATACTACATCAGCAAATAAAGGTCCCGAAAGCTTTACTCCATCCATGTCATTAAGGTCAACTCTACTTTAAGGAGGCAGCCCTTCCCCAGTCGTATTTTGAGTGCTTTCCAACCTGCGGGGCTCATCTTCCGGTACTGTAACAGATAATGTTCCACTGCTTCTCATAAGGTTTTCAGTGGCCAATTTTTTTCAGAAGTAGACTGCCACATCCTTCTTCCTTGTCTGTCTTAATCTGAAAGTTCTGCTGAAACCTGTCCACCATGGGTGACCCTGCTGTTATTTGAAATACCAATGACATAGCTTCCAGCTTCACAAACATGCAAGCCACCACAACATAACAAACAGTGCACAATCCGAAGTTCATGGAGGTAATCAGCCATGCATTCCACTTCCTCCTCCTATTCCTGGATCTCCCTCTCTCTCCAGGCAATCTGTAATCAGTGTCATGGAATTATACTTGTAGAAATTGTTGAATTTGCATATTTTCTGCCTGTGTGTATTCTCAACAATAACAACTGTGGCAGTCAAGGTTATGTGTCAACTTGGCTGGGCCTGGTTTTGAGTGGCTGGGCAGCTGAAATCTGTGAACGGCTAAGTAGCTGCCTTAGGGATGTGGTCTGCTTCCAAGGTACAAGAAGAAGCTTTGAGAAAGGTCTCTGAGATTTTGGCACATTTGGATCCTACATTTGGCCGAGTCGTCATCTCAGTGGCCTGTCGTGTTTTCTGCCAATCTTGGGACTGTTGTTGTTATGTTGTTGTTATGTGCCGTCGAGTCAGCCCTGACTCATAGCGACCCCTCCTTGGGTTTCCGAGGCAGTATCACTACGGAAGTAGGATTGCCCAACCTTCCTTCCGAGGAGTGGCTGGTGGGTTTGAACCGCCAGCCTTCTGGACAGCTTAGTGGACTTGAATTAGTGACCTGTTGTGTTGCTTGATAATTTTGGGAATTTGCCACTTCACTTGTCAACCTTGGGTTTGTCAGCCTCAGCAGCCAGCAGCTGCCTGAGTTAAGAGAAGCCTCCAGCTTCACTGGGCTGGGAGCAAGAGGCAGAGCTGAAGCCTAAGGCTGAGGAGTTTCCACCCAGCCCCTTCAGCTGGCACTTTGAATGTGGCTTCCAGCCTCCTAAACTGTAAGAGGCTAATTCCCATTTGTGAAAGCCATCCATTTGGGGTATTCTCTGTTAGAGCAGCACTAGATAATCAACACAACAACAGAAATAAATTATTTAAAAAAAATCAACATAGCTACTGCATGGAAGATGACTGCGAAGGAGCAAGAGTAGTCTCAGGGAGGTTAGGAGTCTGTTGCAATAGACAAAGACAAGAGATTGTGATAGCTTAGACTAGGGCTGAAGAAGTGAAATGAAAAGAAGTCAACATCTAGGAGGCATTTCGAGATGGGTTGATTGATATAGAACAGGAAGGAACAGAAGGATCAACATTTATGTTGAGATTTTTTGCCTGAGGAACTGGATGGATGGTGATTCAGTTTTCTGAGAAGGGGTGACTTTGGGGAAGACCGTATTTGGTGGATAGATATGTCAACCAGTGTAGATGAGTTTGGAAAATTGTTAGAGTGAAGGTACTATACAGAGCAAGTTGACAGGATAGGAAATGATGGTCAGAGGGTTAAATTTTTTTTTTTTTTTTTTTTTGGTTGTGATTTGTGTGAAACTTTGCAGACAAATTGGTTTTCCATTCATCAATCCACACACATTCTGTTTTGTGACTTTACCTTCAATCCCCACAATGCAACAGCACTCTCCCCATTTCTTCCCTGCACCCACTTCTTCCCTTTGACTTTTCTTCCCATCCCTTTCTGCCTTTCTAGCTCTTTCCCTGGGCAAATATTGCCACCTTGATCTCATGTGGTTGATTGTTCTAATGAGTACATACCCTCCTGGCATCACTGTTCACCTTATAGGCCTATCTATTGTTTGGCTGAAAGTTCAGCCATGGGGGAAGTATTAAATGTTTTAAATAGAAGTGTTGGAGGTAGTGTGGTGATGACAAGATTTAGGGTAAGGATGGATGATAAGGAAATTTGTTGATTCAAGAAAGAGAAAGACCATGGTGTTGAGTGGCCCTTCTACATGGATGTAGAGGCAATGCAAAATGATAGCAAGAGCTGTAGTGTAGAGGAAATTGGTGCTAAAGTTTCAGTGAGGCAGGGGGACTATGCTGAAAAACATCCTGAGGTTGCTCCTTAGAAAAGTCTTCTTGCACAGTTGACCCTTGGCTGGCATTTGGGAACTTAGATGCAACCAGTATTCCTAGAACTGATCAAATAACTTACTAAACTGCTTGTACAAACAATGTGGCTTATGCTGAACACCTGCTTTCCTTCTGGGACTCTGGAACTTTTGTCTGTGTGAGGTAGAGGATGCCTATATGACGGTTGTTGTTGTTATGTGCTGTTGAGTTGGACCCGACTCATAGTGACCTCTCCTTGGCTTTCCAAGGCAGTATCACTACGGAAGTAGATTGCCCAACCTTCCTTCTGAGGAGTGGCATGCAGGTAATTTATTGGTGCCCTGTAGGATATATGTTTGAATACATTTATTATATCAAAATTCTTCAATAGCTGTTCATTCCCCTTTTCACATGCCTAACAATATAATTTAACAGGCTTTAAATTCTCCTCTGTACCCTTCCAGTTATAGTAGGAATTGAAAATTGTATTGCTGATTATTGTTCTTATCTTACATTATACTTCTTGTTTTCAAGGATACATTCATAACAGCTGCACAAGCACGTTGCCGAGTTACTTAGATTAGCTAGACATGTTACTGATTTCTTTTAGTCATGTTGTTGTTGTTATGTGTCGTCAAGTCGGACCAACTCATAGCGACCCCTCCTTGGGTTTCCAAGGCGGTATCACTACGGAAGTAGATTGCCCAGCCTTCCTTCTGGGGAGTGGCTGGTGTGTTTGAACCGCCAGCCTTCTGGTTAGAAGTCAAATGCCTTAGGCACTATGCTACCAGGGCTCCCTAGCTCTCTCTAATCGTGGTGAAAGTATACACACCAAAGCATTCACCAGTACAACTCCCACACAGAGCTCTCTCTCTCATGTACTGTTTTTATCAATCTTGAAATCTCTATTCCAAGTAAACTTTCTTTTAAAAAATCTCTCCTTTTCTCCTTCTCCTCTTCCTTCTCTTCTGCATCCTGATCTCCTTCTCTTTCTTTATAGGTAGACAGGTAGCATACTTTCTGCATCTTTACAGGCTTAAAATGTCTTTCTCTTGCTCTCGAACATGAATGATTTTTTGACTCATGATAAAAATCAAAGGTCTCTGGTGGAACCCCTGAGACCATGGCCCCTAGCTGCCCTTCAGTTCTGGAATTGAACCCATTCCTGTAGCTTCCAGCCAGACAAAAGACAGGTGTATGAGCTGAACATTTACATTAGGTAGATACACTCCTTGGAGAGATCAATCATGGGAGAATAGAAGGGCTGTGTATGCACAGGGAGACAGCTCAGGGAGCAGGAGTGCAGGGGAGGAAAGTACACAGGGAAGAGATAACAATGAGGAGGAAGTGGGAGGAGAGCTATTGCATTATGGGAAATTGCAGTCAATGTCATGAGACAAAATGTATGTCAACTGCTATATGGAAGATGAATTTGCTCTGTAAACTTTCACCCAAATCACAATAAAAAGTTAACAAAAGGAAATACACACACACACACACACACAATCAAAAGTCTCAATTTTTCTACTTCAGAAATCTGTAAACACTTCTCCACAGCCTTTTAGCATTCAATGCTATAAAAGAAAAGATAATAATAATTAAAATAAAATAAATAAACCTGAATATGTTTGTCTTTTTTTTTTTTGGTAAATTGTCTTTCTTTCTGATATAGTTTATGTTAGGTACTGTCAAGTTGGTTCTGACTCATAGTGATACTACATACAACAGAATGGAACACTGCCCAGCCCTGCACGATCCTCTGTCATTGTTATGCTTGAGCCCGTTGTGGCAGCCATTGTGTCAGTCCATCTCGTTAAGGGTCTCCCTCTGTTTTGCTAACCCCACTCAAGCATGTCGCCCTTCTCCAGGGACTGGTCCCTCTGACATCAGTGTGATACTTTTATTTATCCTCTTATGTAAACAAATTAACAATAGGGTCATTTTTAATTTTTTTTTTTCCAAAAAAAGAAAGGAAAAGAAAAATAGAGTAGAGAATAGATATCATCCTAGCATCCTGGTTAACATTGCGTGGTCAAGGTAAGAACAAGTTATTCTTTTCTTGTCCAAATCACCTTCTGACTCTGGATAACATTAGACTGAACAAGCATGTAATGTGCTATTACAGGGAGAGGTAACATTCAAAGATGTGATGATGGCCTTTACACAAAAGGAATGGGAACAGCTGGATCCTGTTCAGAGAAACCTGTACAAGGATGTGATGCTGGAAAACTACAGCAACCTGGCCTCGATGGGTAAAGACAATTGCTTTGTAATTCAAAATGTCTCCAGTGTGATACCACCTCTCTGAAGTCCTTGATAAGTTTGGCCTTGATTTTTATGGGTCAAAGAGTTTTAATCTCTTTTGGGTATTATATAGGGTATTTGTGTCCCCAACTCCAAAAAGGAAGACCGACTCAGTTCAGGTATGGGGATATCTGCATTGTGAAACTTTAGAAGCCACATCTTATCCTTTAAAGGCCCTGAAGCTCAAATATCAGAGCTTGATTTCTGGGATATTTGTTCCTCTCCATTCAATTTCTGGCATTTCCTGTGAGCAGGGTATGAAGCTCCCAAACCAGACATGATCTCCAAACTGGACCAAGGAGAAGAACCATGGTTGAGAAGGAGGAAGAGACCAAGTCTAGGTTGTCTGAGTGAAATAGTGACACGTAAGCAAACGGAAGCCAATGGAGGTAAGTTCCTAGTTCAGTAACTTTGAAAGTTTTCAAAGAATAATTCTTAAATTCTTTTTAAATACCCAAGATCTTTCTTTATTAACCAAGAAGTAGCAGTAGAAAATTATCAGCATCCCTTGAGGGAAGTGTGATTCAAACTACAAGGAGTCCCTAACCATGGAGATTCTGCTATCTTTTTCTTCTGTGAACCTCTCTGTGGGACAGGTTCCCATGGCAGGTTCACTATATAGTGAGAAATTCTTACTTATGGGAGCTTGATTATACTGCTTACATCAGTCAGCTTAAGCTAAGATATACCCCATTAAGAAATGACCCCAAAATCTTAGTAGCTTACAACAAGAAAGACTTAATTCTTGCTCGAGCTACAGCTCTGTTCCACATTATCTTCATTTGGAGACCTAGGCTGAAGGAGCAGTCCCTATCTGGCACATGCTAATCATCTAGCAATGGGGAAAAGGGTATTTGGAATCCCATGATGACTCTTGCGATTGCTGATTTCAAGTTGTAGTTCTCTCTTTCTAATCATACATTATTGATCAGAGCAGATCTCCTTGCCACTTCTGAGTCCAAGATAGCAGGAGTGTACAATCCTTCCAAATGGCCCACCAGTGGGGTCCAGAAACAATTATACAGTCTACCACACTACTCAGGCTATAGTAGGAAAAAAATAGAAAACCAAGGCTCCAGACTCTGATAGTAATATAAATTAGTCGCCTAACCTGACAAGAACAAAGGCATGATCCATAGTAATCTATTGGAAAACAAGTTGCAGGTGATGCAAAGTTTGTTTGCCAAGATGATTGCTGTGAATTTTATCATTTGGTGAAAACATCAGGGATTTCAGAATAATTGTAGGTTACTTATGTATTTATTTAAAACACAGCTTGTCGTTAGTATATTGGTCATGAGGGGTACGGTGAAGCATCCTTTCCTGCTTATTTGCTGCAAACCAAAATCAACAAAATCAACCCACTGCCGTTGAGTTGATTCTCACTCATGGTGGTCCTTTAGGATGGAGTAGAACTGTCCTATAGGGTTTCCAAGGCCGTAAATCTTTACCAAAGCAGATTGCTTCATCTTTCTCCTGTGGAGCAGCTGGTGGGTTTGAACCGATGACCTTTGGGTTAGCAGCCAAATGCTTTAACTACTACACCACCAGAGCTACTTCTTATTTGCTCACTTACCTATAAACTGCTCAATACTCCTTGGTGGACTCACAATATTTTCTCTATTTTAGTATTTTGTTTTTAAAAACACAACTTTACTTGATTTAGCCTAAGTAGAATAGAGGAATTTTTTAAAATCAGGACATGGGTTTATCTGTTATAACCTAGGGGGAGGTACTTCAGCCAAACCTCCCCAGGAACTAGAACCAGGAACTGGGAAGCCATTAGCATTTGAGGTTCTGCAAATGGTCTCATTGGGGACACATGGTCTTACAGCTCTGCTTTTCTGCTTGTGTAAATTTCATTTTTTTTTACTGATGAGCTTTCTGTTTACATAGGAAAAATATAGCTATACTAGAATCATCTTAAAATGAGCCCTGGTGGTGCAATTGTTAAGCACTTGGCTGCTTACCAAAAGGTTGGCAGTTTGAACCCACCTTGTGGCTCTGCAGGAGAAAGGAAAGATTACCCCATAAGCCAGTTCTGCTCTATTGCATGGGGTTGCTGTGAGTCAAAAATCAACAGCACCTAATAAGAACAATAGAGCCATCTTATGTAACTTCTTAATTTATTCATCCAGTGGAGACTAGAGTCTAAACTCTTAGGTGGAAGAGGGGTCGCTATGAGTCGGGGCCGACTTGATGGCAAACAACAACAGCCCAGATTGCAGATTGATGTTTACAAATACTCAAAACTATTTCTAATCACTATTGTCAATTTTCTTTCCTTGTGTTTGCTGTATAGCAGGTCCAAGACTATAGGGCATTTTCCCCTTGATATTTCTTTCACTTTGGGAGACTAGGCATGAATAAAGATTCAGCCCCCTGACAGGGAATTTCATTATCAATTTTAATCCATAACATGAGGGTGGAAAGAGTCACAAGACTAACCCCATGAATTCCATTTTAGAAGAAGCCCAGAGAGCTGATGGCCAGGCGGAGGAGCACCAGGAATCTCGAAACAGACTCTCCAGGGAAGTCGCGTTCACGAAGAAAATCGTGACTGAAGAGAAAGGCTTTGAGCATAGTTCATCGGGGAGAAAAAATAATGTGAGTGCAAAACATGTTCCTTCCAAAAACAGACGTCCTGAATTTGGTTTACATGGAAAAAGTTTGAAACAGAATTTAGACTTAGCTGTTCATGAAAGAAACCATGTGAAAAAGACACCTGACGCAGCTGAAGAACACAGGAAATCATCTAGTCATAGCTTATCTGATACAAAGAAAGACAAACGTCAAACTGGGAAGAAACATGAGAAATTATCCAGCCGTAGCTCATCTGATAAGCACGACAAAACTCAAACTGGAAAGAAACATGAAAAATTAACCCATCATAGCTCATCTCATACTAAGCAGGATAAAATTCAAACTGGGCAGAAAGATGAGAAATCATCCAGCCATAATTCATCTTCCACTAAGTGTGACAAAACTCAAGCTAAAGTGAAACTCTATGAATGTAACCAGTGTGGGAAGGTTCTCAGCCATAAACAAGGACTCGTTGACCATCAGCGAATTCATACTGGGGAGAAACCGTATGAATGTAATGAATGTGGGCTAGCCTTTGGCCAAAAGTCTCACCTTGCTGTACATCAGAGAGTTCACACTGGAGAAAAACCATATGAATGTACTCAGTGTGGCAAAGCCCACAGTCACAAACATGCCCTCACTGACCATCTAAGAATTCATACTGGCGAAAAGCCCTATGAATGTACTGAATGTGGGAAAACCTTTACACATAGCTCAAACCTCATTCAACATGTAAGATCTCATACAGGTGAGAAGCCCTACGAATGTAAGGAGTGTGGGAAATCCTTTAGGTATAACTCATCTCTTACCGAACATGTGAGAACTCACACAGGTGAAATACCATATGAATGCAATGAATGCGGAAAAGCCTTTAAGTATAGCTCATCTCTTACTAAGCATATGAGAGTCCACACAGGTGAGAAACCCTTTGGATGCAAGGAATGTGGGAAGGCATTTAGCAAGAAGTCACACCTAATTATACATCAAAGAACTCATACTAAGGAGAAGCCCTATAAATGTAAAGAGTGTGGAAAAGCCTTTGGACATAGCTCATCTCTCACTTACCACATGAGAACTCACACAGGGGAAAGTCCCTTTGAATGCAATCAGTGTGGGAAAGCTTTCAAACAAATTGAAGGCCTTACTCAACATCAGAGAGTTCATACTGGAGAGAAACCCTATGAATGTAATGAATGTGGGAAATCCTTTAGCCAAAAATCACACCTTATTGTACATCAGAGAACTCACACTGGGGAGAAACCGTATAAATGTCATGAATGTGGAAAAGCCTTCAGTGCAAAGTCACAGCTTGTTACACATGAGAGATCCCACACTGGAGAGAAGCCCTATGAATGCAGTGAATGTGGGAAATCTTTCAAACAAAATGCATCTCTTACCAAACATGTGAAAACTCATTCCAAAGTGAAATCTCATGAGTGACATTAATGTGGGGAATTTTTCAACTGAATTGGAAAACTGAAGGCTTTAAGTTAGAAATATTTTGAATTTAATGAATGTTAGAGAGTCTTTAGCAAGTACCCACACCTCATTGCACATGAAAGAATTTGAAAATGGTTCTTTGCATAGAAGCATTGGATGGAAATAAGAGTTCAATGTTCTTACCAAATCTCTTAGAGGAAATATTGTTTTAAAGACACTGAAGTATATAAATGATCTGTATGTTCAGTTTGAAATATAAAGCTTTCAAAATTGTAAATAAATTGAACAATAAATCGGAACAATTGAGGAACGAAATTACCTGTATCTACAGTTTCTGAGTTGCTTGGATGTTGTGCATTTAAGCACCACCTACTAGAATTAAATTTGAAAATCTATGCATTGCCATGTATAAATGGATATGGCTATTAGTATGAGTGTCTGCTTTTATATCAGTTCCTAGATTTCTTTCTGCTTCTGCAACAGCAGAAAATTTAATAAAGGGGTTATTATTCATGTAAAAAATGTTAACCTAAAAATGAGAAAAAATGAAACAAAGCAGGTGAGAAAGCACCTATGCTGGTGTAGAATCATGTCTGAGATATATTGTTGTGACAAAAGCAGGTTGCAGAACCGTGGGTATGATATACCCCTCTGTTTGTGTATGAAAGAGTGTGTGTTTGTCTCTGTATCTCTTAATCTCTCTGTCTCTCCATATTTGTTTGCAGGTGTATTCATATATTTGTATGTACATAGACTGAAAAAAAATGCAGAAGAAACGTAAATGTGATTGCCTTTGTGCAAAGGAGTATAGGATTGGGGGTCTGGGATGAGAGGGAGACCTCTTTTTTATTGTATACTGTTTAAATTGTATTATCATGTACATATATTATTTTCACAATTAATACTTTTAATATGCATAAATCACTAATTAAAATTTTCACTGAGTTCACTGCACTATGTTGTTTGTTAAAGCAAAAAAGTTTCTAGGCTAATTTATACATGATGATGAGTTTCAGAGGTATGTGCCATTACATTTGATACTTACTTCACAGATTTTTCTTATCAAATACAAGTTGTCTCATTAAAATAATGAATTGCAACTATAACTCAGTGCTGTGTTTTTTCTGTTTGCCATTTTTCAGGAGCTTGAAGATGAATTGTGATTGCAGGTGAATGAAAGTGATTTTCTGAACAAATACTACATTTTGTCTCATATTTAGAGTACTAATACACAGTTACCCGAGTCGGATTTCAAATGTATTGCAACAAATGCCACCACTCCCTGTTCTTGTTCAGTAGCAGGCCTGTTAGTGGACCACTGCAGAGGAAGCCCAGACTAGGTCTCAAAATAATTCTCAGTCATTCTCCAGAAGGTACAATGAGTTCATGTGGGTTTGCATGGAAGATCTATTTGCCATTGCATACTAGGTATTTTTCACTCTTGAGTCATACATGACAAATATGCGTGCTGCCATTGAGTCGATTCCAACTCATAACGACCCCGATTGGGACTCCCAGGCTGTAAATCGTTATGGAAGCAGATTGCCTGCTCTTTCTTCTGTGGAGTGGCAGGTGGGTTCAAACCACTGATCATTTGGTTAGCAGCCAAATGCCTTAACCATTAGACCACCAGAGCTCCTTATGACAAATATAGCTGAACTATTAAAAAAAAAAAAAAAAAGAAAGAAAGAAAAAATTATTGTGTTTTTGGTGAAAGTTTACAAAATAAATTAAGTTCCCATTTAACAATTATAGTTGACCCTTGAACACTGTAGGGGTTAGGGACGCCAACACCCTGAGCAGTCAAAAATCCACGTAAAACTTTTAACTCCCCAAAAACTTAACTGCTAGTAATCTACTATTGACCAGAAGCCTTACCAATAACATAAACAGTTTCTTAACATAGTTCTTGCCCTATAATTATTAGATTTTGACATGAAGATACCCAAACACATACACAACAGGTAAGTTTATTAGTTTACAGCATGATAATTATTTACTGTTCACTAAGTAGGGAGTTCTGGTAGCATAGTGCCTAAGGCATTTGACCGCTAATCAGAAAGCTAGTGGTTCAAACCCACCAGCCACTCCTCGGAAGGAAGGTTGGACGATCTACTTCCGTAGTGATACTGCCTAGGAAACCCAAGGAGGGGTCGCTATGAGTCAAGTTTGACTCGACGGCATATAACAACAACAACAAATGGAAGTAGATCATCCTAGAGGTCTTCATCCTTATCATCTTCACCCTGAGTAGGCTGTAGAGGGGGAGGAAAAGGAGAGGTTGGTCATGCTGTCTCCGGGGTAGCAGAGGTGGAAGAGATGGAGGAGGTGGAGGGAGAGGCAGGTATACTTGGTATACCTTTACAGAAATACATGAAAACAATCCATGTGTCAGGGTCGTGTACAGTTCACACCTGTGCTGTCCAGGGATCAGCTGTACTACACAAATTGTTCAGAGATAATGGTTACATTTTCCACAATGAGTCAACATTCTCATTAATTCATTCTGGATGTCTTGTTTCCAGTAATCTAGTTTCCCTGTTCTCTTACCATTTCATCTTTACTTTAGAGAAACTGTTGACTATTTGGCCACATAAAGATGATCTTTAAAGTTGTGCAGTGCACACAGGTAATATTCTTTATTTTTTGAACCAATCTCTTATTTAGCTAAAAGGTGACCTCAGGGAGTTGTTTCAGTTCAAAGATAGCTAAACTATTGAAAATTTAAGTTGCTACACTAAAAACAGAGACCTAGGACAAAAAAATGATTTTGTAATATAAGAAAATAATTTTGGCATATCCATCACCTTTTTCATTTTTCATAGCATATTCACATTATCTCATTTGGTTTACAGAACAAACATATGAAACAGTAAGCAGGATTTGTCTAGTCATCCTCAATTCTGTTCAATAAATATTTCACCTGTTTCCTTTAGTAGAGGATGACCCCAAGGAGGGTCACTGTCCAGCATGCACAGAATCCAATCTCTGGACACTGGCCTTGCAGAAAGAGAATAGTTTTATTTATGTAGCACTAGGTAAGGAGCCAGGGGAATCTCCCTCAGATCTGATTCCCCAAGGTAAGTGTGAGTTACAGCTTCATAGGCTTGAAAAGAGAAGTTGTTCATTGAAATTCTAAGAGATCTAACACAGAAATTTTTAGGGTGGTGCAAGTGTGCATGCAGTAGTCATACATCACATGTTCGGAAAATGGCGGCCTTAGCATGATCAGCAGGGTCGTTTTCATGGGGGATATATCACTAGGTTATTTTAGGACAAGGTTGCTGTCTTCTGGGCGTGTTCCACTGGTCAAATCTGGTAGGAACCAGTGTACTCTTGTCTCCTGCTTGCAACTGCTGTCGGGGCATGGGCCAGTTCCATTTCCACTAACATATTAGTGTAGCATAATTATAGTCCCTTAAGTTTGTGATTACATATCATCTTTGCAGATACTTCTAGTTCAAATTCTTTGTCCTAAATCTTCATTTCAAAGACTTACAAAGTGTAAACCCTGAGAGCTCTTTGTGTGTGTGCACGTGTGTGTGTGCATGCATGCGCATGTGTGTATTGAGAGGGTGCAGTGCAGTGAATTACTTGCTATGATTCTTCTAGCCATGGGCTTTGTGATACCCACAAGATGACTGGGTGGAACTTAGCAAATATAAGGTGCCTGTGGCCCACCAAAGGGATTGGATAGTCTGTTAGTATGTTGTTGTTGTTGTTATTTGCCATCGAGTCAGACCCGACTCATAGTGACCCCTCCGGGTTTCCGAGATGGTATCACTATGGAAGTAAATTACCCAACCTTCCTTCCGAGGAGTGGCTGGTGGGTTTGAACCGCCAGTCGTCTGATTAGCAGTCAAGTGCCTTAGGCACTATGCTACCAGAGCTCAGAAATAAGGTATATGGAATTCTAATGTGGGGATTGGTTAGTTTTGTCATTCTGGTAGGCTTAAAATGAACCTTCCTAGAGGCAGAAACTCCTTGGAAGGAAGATTGGGCAAACTACTTTCATAGAGATATCGCCTAGGAAACCCAAGGAGGGGTAGCTATGAGTGGAATCCGACTTGATGGCAGTGAGGTGTTTTTTTTTTTTTTTTGGTTAGAGGCAGATGGGGATCTCACTGCCATCAAGAGAGAAGAGCCAGAGGTGCAGTGAGTGGAGCGTGCTCTGCACTGGACCCCCCAGCAGAGATGACCAGCCGAGAGATGGCAGCAGCAGAACCGTGAGGCCCGAGAGAGGGCAGTGGGCTTGCTGGCCCATGGAGTGAGAAAGCTGAGTACCTTTGCGCAAGAGTCTTGCTGATGGAGTGGGGTACACCTAGGTGCACTTACCGGCAAAGCTAAAAGAGCTTTGTAACACTTGCCCAGGCAGGACAGAGGCCGAGGACCAAAGAGAGGTGTGTCTGTGGGCATGGCTGAGGGGAGACTGTCCTGGTTGAAGAATCATATCCTGAGCATTCCTGAACCTCAGTTGTAACCTGTTACTTTCCTAAGAAACCCCATATTTGTGAGTATTGTGAGTTCTGTGTCGACATTCCATGAATTATTAAACGCAGCAGAGAAGTAGTGAGTGCTGTGGGAGGGACAGATGGTGTCAAGAGCTGGTAAAATGTTAGAGGGTGGCAGCATGTCTGGACTCAAGGAATCAGCCTTGGGCTGTTGTTGGTGATCTGTCTCCCCCTCATGAGGTTGGAAGGGGTCAGAGGAGGATGCCGCTTCCATGTTCTTTTTGCAGAGAGCAACTCATGGATATTACTCTTTTTTCTCCAACTAACTTATTTACTCTCTACTGAAGAAAATGCAATATCTGTTGCACCTACCCAACTCTGACCCCAAAGCTAGAGTGTATGGGTGTTTCCAGCAGAGAGAACCATCTGAGCAAAGATGTGGAGTTGGGATCAGTCTGCTATAAGGTACATGAGGGGGGAAGTGGTAGTTGATGAGGCCTGACAGTACGCTGAGCTCTGACTACAGAAGGCTGAGGACTTGACCATATAGCAATGGAGAGAAATAGAAGATTTGTGAACAAGAAAGGGATGTCAGGGAAGCTGGAATTCTTCATTAAGAAGGCAGTGCTGATTGAAGTGGGCAGTGAGTCTGGGAGGGTGATTTGGGAAGGTAACCCAGAATTCAACCTTTACCTCCTGTTCAAGGAAGGGTGAAATTGAGGCCGGGGTGTTTGCTAACAAATCAGTGCTGCTGTTTAAGGACACACAGGTATTTAATCAGGGCTCGGTCAGATAATAACCGGAAATTGGAAAAGAGCTTCAATCTCTCTGAGACTTCTCTCTCTCTCTCTCTCTCTTTTTTTTTTTTTTTATCAATTGTGATTTGAGTGAAAGTTTACAGAGAAAATTCATTTTCCATACAGCAGCTCACATACACTTCGTGTCATGACATTGACTACAATTTCCCATAAGGCTCCCCTCCCACTTCCTCCCCATAGTTACCTCTTCCCTCTGTCCTTCCCTCCATGCACTCCTGCCCCCTGAGCTGTCGTCTCCCTGTGCATACACAGCCCTTCTATTCTCCCATGATTGTTCTCTCCAAAGAGTGTATCTATCTAATGTAAATGTTCAGCTCATATGTCTGTCTTTTGTGTGGCTGGAAGCCACAGGAGTGGGTTAAATTCCAGACCTGAAGGGCAGCTAGGGGCCATAGTGTCAGAGGTTCCACCAGGCCCTATCAGATGAGCAAAACTGGTCCCTTTTTTTTTTTTTTGTAATGATTTGAGTTTTGTTCCACATTGTTCCCCCACTCTGTCCAGGATCTCCTACATAGATCCCCCTCTGAGGCTTCTTTTTAAAATATGGTTGATGATACTTAACTCATCAATTGGAGTGAGCAATGCATGAGGGGTATATGTACTTGGAACAGTGCATATGTTAGGGTTTGAATTTTGTCCCCAAAAAGGTATGTTGAAATCTTAACCCCTGTACCTGTGAATGTGAAAATCCCAGTTTCAGGTTACAAGTCTGTGATGAAAGGAAGCATATACAGTTGTGCCGATAAAAAGGGACAGATGCTTGTGGGCACTGGAAAAATCCCAGAGAGAAAGTTGATGTTAGAGCCTAGCTTTGGAGCATGAATAGCGGTTTTCCTGGTAAATGCTTGGAGGGCATTCCAGATGCATAAAGTCGCCCAGACTTGGGAAAAATCTCTGTTTAAAGAGCTGAATGACTGCTAAAATTAATTCGTAGTATCTTTAGGCATTGGTTAGGGCTGGATATTCTGTAGGAATAACACTATGATTTTTATTAACAAATGTGTGGATTCTAAAATGCTTCACTGACACTGTAACTTTCTTCTTTACCTCAGCAAACTTTGACCCAAATGAGAATTTCACAGCCTTCCTCTTCTTTACAAATGAGAGAAATGAGAACCGATGTGGAAGTGGGTGGTCCAAGGCCACAGAGCAAATTCAAGACCAGGCTGAGACAAGAATCTAGGCGTTCTGAATTATCCTTTAGAGTTTATCCTCCCACACCTCCCCTCTGCTGCAATCTGATGTGTCTTTAGCAGGGGACAGAGCCTTTCCATCCTAATCAGGCAAAGCTGTCTTGGGAAGGAATATTTGATTTAATTTTACAGGAAAATTAGTTGGAGTTCAGATGAAAGGCATTCCAACCTCCCCTCTTCCAGTTCCATCTCCCAGGGGATTACTGCTCCATCCTGACTCCCTCACCTGTTATGGATTGTGTCCTGGGAAAATATGTGTTGTAAATCCCGGCCCTTATATTTGTGGTTATAATCCCATGTAAGAATGGGTTTTCTTTGTTATTTTCAGGATTACTGTAGGGGTATGTTTTCAGTCATCTCTTCTCAGAAATAGAAAGAGCAGACCAGGCATTGGGAAGCAAGCAGAGATGAGGGAAGAGATGTCAAGCCAGATGAAGATTGTTCAGGAGCCAAAGCTCAAGAGACCAGGACTTTTCTCCAAAGCTGACAGAGAAAGCCTTCCCCTATGGCACCCTGAATTTGAACTTCTAGCTTCTGTAATAGAGGAAAAGAGACCCCAAATTCAAACAGGTTCAATAGAGACACTTTTATTAAGCCTTGTAAAGGACAAAGATAAAACAAAGACAGTCATCCAGGACTGGGGAAACCATCAGAGGTGCACCGTACAGGAAGCTGAACGGAGTCTGCTGAGTCACGGCCATGGGGCTAATTATATATGATTGCAAACAAAGAGAATCATCACAAAATCATGAATGGTGGTAGATCGATTCTCACTGTTGCAGGTTGTTGTTGCTGTTATGTGCTGTTGAGTCAGACCCGACTCATAGCGACCCCTCCTTGGGTTTCCGAGGCAGTATCACTACGGAAGTAGGTTGCCCCATCTTCCTTCCGAGGAGTGCCTGGTGGGTTTGAACCGCCAGCCTTCTGGTTAGCAGTCAAGTGCCTTAGCCACTACGCAGGTAGGGGTACAGAAATGGGGGGTGGGGGAGCGGGGAAAGCCCCTGATAGGGATACATACATAACTGAAGATAAAAAAGGGTTACGGGATTGGTTCTGGGCCTTGACTACCTGGCAAGGTGGTGGTCCAGATACGACTCATGATCATGCAGCCTGAGTCTTAGACACAAGGTGGCTACTAAACAATACGAAGACCCCAACCTTAATGTAAATTAGAAAAGGACACACTTAGGCAAGTTCCCTAGGTCCCTGTGTGTGCATCATCTACCTTCAACCACACTCTGCCTGAGCCCACACTGCCCCTCCCTAGCTTTGTTCTGGAACTTGTCTGAGCACAGCCACAATGCTGGCTTAATGGTCACAAGGAACTCAAATGGCATCTGGAACTTATGTCAAGCCTCCAAATGGAATTGGGGCTCCCACTGCAGACCACAGCCTTCCACAACCCACGTGCTTTGGAATTCAAGCTCTAATACATCTGTGAGAAAATAAATTTGTTAGTGCCACCCACTTCACTAAGACAAGATCTTAAAGCTTACAGTAAATAGCCCTCCTTAGCAAATGTGTTAGATTCCTAGAGTTACTGTAACAAAGTACCACAAATTAAGTGGCTTAGCAGAACAGAAATGTATTATTTCACAGTTCTGGCGGTCATGAGTCTGAAATCAGATCCCTTCTGAGGGTTCTGAAGAATTCATTCCCTTTCCATCTCCTACCTTCTGTTGGTGACTGGTGATCCTAGGCCTTCCTTGACTTCTCACTCTAATCTCTGCCTCTGTTTCCACACGTACGGCTTCCCTCTGTGTCCCTTTTCCTCTTAAGAGAACACTACTCATATTGGTTTAGGACTGACCCTACTGCAATATGACCTCATATTAACTTAATTGATAACCTCTTCAAAGACCCTATTTCCAAACAAGACCAAGCTCACGTTATCTTTTGAGGGTACACAATTCAATACAAAACAGCAAACATCTAGTAAGCCCTTGATAAACCCTTACTATTAAACTGAGGCAATGTGATTTAGATCAAATGACAACCTCTCGCCTTATTCTGCTTAATAAGAGGGGCTCCCTTTGCTTTGTACTTTCTACGGAGCTTCATGTTCCACCTATTTTAGCCGGATAGGTTCCCTGACTCCATTCTCAGATACCTGGAATTTTTTCCTAGTTTATGTCTTTCCCAACGCTTTCTTCCTGGCACATGTTTTCGTCAGCTCCTGAATTCCAATTCCCATCTCCTTGCAGTGAGATCATTGACATGTTGTACGGCACTAACATCCTCTGGAAATATGGCGTCACCTCTTGTGTCAACACAGGCGCAGCCATATTACTTCCTAACGCTAACCACCCATTTTATATATATATACTGATTGCCATCGAGTGGATTCCGTCTCATAGCGACCCTATAGGACAAACTAGCACTGCCCTCATAGGCTTTGCACGCCTGCGATCTTTATCAAAGCGAATTACCACACTTTGTCCCGCGGGGTACGGACCGCGGAGTTGACAGCCCAGCGCTTAACCGTCGCGCAGCTAAGGCGCCAAGTTCATGCAAACAATGCGGAGAGTCTCGCGATAGAGGCGAACGGGCGGAGCCGGACTCCGCCTTAATTCCGAAGAGTTTTTCCTCGCCGCTAGGGGCGGAGAGCTGGCGCTCGGCTCAGGGCCCTGGAGAAGAGGTGGGAAGTCAGGTTCTCAGAGAAGGAAGTTTCTGTCGGTGCCTGAGGTGTGGTAAAAGGCGTCATGTTTGGCTAGCGATTGAACATCTGTAGCGGTCTGTAAATTTTAGATTTTGTTGTGGTTAGTAATGAAAGGGGCCTGCCCAAAGTAGTGATTGCCTCCCCTTGGGACTCTAGTCGTTAATCCTGCTGGCGGTGGACTCTGTGGAGGGTCAGCGACTGATTTGGGATATCTGGGCCCGGTTGGAGATATCTGTATGAGTGATTCTGGGTCTCAGGGACTGAGGTCGCAGAAATCAGTGCTTGAAGCCCTGGGATGGATAGTCCACATTAGGGTTACTTTGGGAGGGTCAGTGAGTGGGGGCTGTCGTGGGCTACGGGGCTTCGGGGGAGGCTGCGCATCACGGTGATGATGGCGGTGCTTTAGCTCTGGATGATGAGAAAAGTTTGCATTCAGGTTGCATTCTGCGCATGTCATTGTGTGCTGGGTTTTGTTTTGTGGGTTTATTCCTGTGAGGATGTGACGGTGTGGGAAGGGTTCCCATCCGTCCTCCAGAGGTTCTCCTACCCCCTTGGATCTCGTGAACAGACTTCAGGCTTTGCGTTCTCTATTGCTGTGTCGCCGCTAGCTAATAAGTACAGGTAGTCCCCGACTTACCACTTTCTATGGGGATGGGCTGCATCTAAAGATTCTGCGGTAAGTCGAATACCTTCCTCCCTCCCGTTAGTTTTCATTATTGCATGCTATACAACAGTTTTGAACAATAAATCATAATATTGAGCATCTGACAATAACAACATCAGCAAATACCGTTGCTGCAACATGGTGTGTAGTACATGTAGTAAGATAAGACGTAAGGAAAAAAAAGATGGTCGTAAATGTGGTTTGTGGTAACTTGAATATAATGGAAGTTGGCGACTGTTGGTATGTTCATGCCCAAGTGTCCTTAAAATTCTTTCTCAAAGCTCCTTTGCTTTCTACCTGCTTTTCAGCCCATATGCCATCTCTGGACGATTTTAGACACATTCTCTACACGAGCTTCCACCTTTAAACTTACATCTTGTCATCCTGTAATGCTAGTTTAGACCTTTTTTCTAAGTACCAGACTCATGTAGCTAAATGTCACATAGACATCTCTGTGAGGTTTACTCACAGGTACCTCAAGCTTAACATGTTAAAAACAGGTTTTAAAATCTTCCTTCTCGCTACATCCTGCTGTATTCTGCATCATGGTAAGTGTCACCAACCATCACCCAGATGGCCATACTGGAAACTCTAGCGACATCTGATTTCCTCCTCTCTGTATCGAATCATTCTTCAAATCTTGGTGATTCTGCCTCCTGGTATCTTTCTGGTTTGTCCTCTTTCCCACTTCTTTGGTCTTAGTTCAGGCTATATCATCCTTTGCCATAAACTTGTATCAGCAAAGACCTGATCAGAGTGTTGTATGCCCTGGGAATGTCAGAGGAAGGAATGGCCAGTTCTATCCAGGATACATCTGGAAGGGTTAGAGAAGGTAACATTTGAACTGAGCCTTGAAAGAACATTAGGAATTTACCAGCCAGAGAAGGGGTATTTTAATTACAGCCATGCCAACTCTGTATTTTAAACCCTGGGTAAATAGTCCAGTTAGGAGCAGGAGGAATAGAACATTCTTAGAGGGAAAAGTGGGGAGCTGATGAATTATCTGTGTTTGACACTTTATTCAAAGGAACTTTTCAAATTCTGCTGAAGGAATAGGTTCATAGAAAACTAAGCCATTAGAAAAGTTAAGTTCAGGAAAAACTGAGTGGTAATATTTTAGGTATTTTGTAGTTTCTTTTACCTCCTTATTTTAAAGATTAGTGAGGCTGGGCCTAAGTGAGTGACAAGCTCATCTCCCTTGTTGAAGAGCCCAGATCTAGAACCCACCACAGTGCAGTTCATCAATAACAAAACTGAATGAAAGTTTCTTTCAAGAAATTGCAACTGTGGTAGTTAAGTTTATGTGTCGACTTGGCTGGGCCAGGTTGAGTGGCTGGGCAGCTGGATGATGGGACTGGTAATCAACTCCATGGTGGACTCTACTGTGAGCAGCTTAGTAGCTGCCTTAGGGGTGTGGTCTACTTCCTGTATATAAGGAGAAGCCTTGGGGAATGGTCTCTAACTCATGGCATACTTGGACCCTGCATGTAGTCATGTCATTTTTCAGCAGTCTGCCATGCTCTGCTGACCTTTGGACTTTCAATGGACTTGAATTAATGGCTTGCCGTGTGGTTTGGTAACATTGGAACTGTGCCTTTTTACTTGTCAACCTTTGGCTGTCAGTCTCAGCAGCCAGCAACTGTCAGAGTGAAGAAAAGCCTCTAGCTTCACTGGGCCAGGAGCAAGAGGCAGAGCTGAAGCCCAAGGTTGAGGGGCTTTTACACAGCCCCTAGAACCTGGCACTTGGAACTCAGAGTTAAAGCCTCCAAACTGTAAGAAAATAAACTCCTGTTTGTTCAAGCCATCCCATTTGTGGTAATTCTGTTAGAGCGGCACTAGGTAACCAAAACAGCAACCAAGTGAGAAGAAACAATAAAAAATACAGACCAGATCCACACAAAGACTTGTATGTGACTGTTCTTAGCAAGCATTATTCATAATAGCCAAAAAGTGGAAACAATCCAAGTGTCCATTGACTGGTAAACAACTAAACAAAATGTGGTGTGTCTGTACAATGATTCAGTAATTAAAAGGAACAAACTCCTGATACATGCTACAACATGGACCTAAGAAACATACTAAATGAAATAAACCAGACGCAAAACACTGTGTATTATATAACCAAAACCAAACTCACTGCTGTCGAGTCGATTCTGTACAGACTGAAGCACATTAGTGGTTGCCTGGAGCTGGGAATTAAAAAAAAAAACCACTGTCATTGAGTTGATTCTGACTCATAGCGATCCTCATTGGGTTTCTGATGTTGTAAATCTTCATGGAAGTAGATTGCCCCATCTTCCTTCCACAGAGCAGCTGGTGGGTTTGAACTGCTGACCTGGTTAGCCAAATGCCTTATCCGCTATGCTACCAGGACTCCTTGGAGCTGGAGATAGGAGCAGGAATTAACTGTAAAGAGGCATGAGGAAGCTATGTGGGTGATTGAAATGTTCTACTTGTCTTTGTGGTGAACAACTCTAAATTTACTAAAAATCATTGAAATTGAAATTTACATTGGGTGAATTTTATAATGTGTAAATTATACCTCAATAAATGTGTTTAAAAAATAAAAAAGTATAGAAAAGGATGAGATAACATAAAACAATTTTCTTATCCAATGAATATGCACTTCCTTGATAGGAATTTGGATAAGAGGTGAGTTAGAGTAATAGATGTTAAAAATAACTGTCAATTTTTATTTAAAAAATAATATGTTCCAGAAAAATGAAAATTGAACATGGGAAATATAACTCAATAGAAATCACTTGTAATCCTATACCCTAAAGTAACCATAAACATTTTGATTATGTCCTTTCAGACATACACATTTTTCTTCCAAAATGGAATCATATTGCATATTTGCTTTACAACCTTTTTTCACTTTTTAATACAATATTCCAAGTCTGTAAATTCTTTCACAAACAGTGGTTAAAGCATTTGGCTGCTAACCAAAAGGTCAGCGATTTGAATCCACCAGCTTCTCTGGAGGAGAAAGACAAGACAGTCTGCTCCCATAAAGATTTATAGCCTTGGAAACCCTATGGGACATTCCTAAAGGGTCACTATGAGTTGGAATAGACTCAATGGCAATGGGTTGATACAGCCCTTGGGTTTTCAAGGCTGTATCTCTATGGAAGTACATTGCCCAGTCTTTCTTTTGATCTGGTTTGGTAAATATTTTTGTAAGAAATTATATGAACCGTGAAGTATTTTGTCTTTTCCATAACTGCCTCGGGCATTTGACTGCTAACTAGAAGGCTGGCAATTCAAACCCACCAGCCACTCCTTAGAAGGAAGGTTGGGCAATCTACTTCCATAGTGATACCACCTCGGAAACCCAAGGAGGGGTGGCTATGAGTTGGATCTGACTCGATGGCAGTGCGTTGCATTGTTGTGTTATTGTTGGCCTTCAGGTGGTTTCTACTATTCAGGTGATAAAGTAGCATTATGATAAATATTGTTGTATACATACCTTTGTGTACATTCATAGATTTGTAGTATCAAAGGAAGGGAAACGTTTTTGACGTATAATGGAATACAGATATTTACATTCTCAAAGTAAAAAAATAAATTCATGTCTGTGAAGGTTAAGATTATGTGTCAACTTGGGTAAGCCATGAAGCTCAGTGGTTTGGCAGATACTAATCATCCATTTTGTGATCTGATGTGAGCCGCCAATCAGTTGAAAAGGGAAGTTTCCTGCATCTGATAAATATGGATGTTCTGGCAAAGCTCCTACTCTTTCAATCCTGCATTTGACTCTTCATCCTTTGACCTCCATTTGTTGGGATGTGAGCCAGCAGCCTGCCTATGTTGGGTTTTTCAACCCCTGCAACCGTGTGAGTCAGGAGAAGCCTCCAGCCTGATGCCTGACTCATGGATTTGGGACTTGTCAGCCTCCACAACTTTATGAGACATTTCCTTGAAATGAGTCTTTCTGTATATATTTATATATATGTAAATGTTTCACTGGTTTTGCTCCTCTAGAGCAGTGTGCAAGGGCCACCTGATTTTTTCAGAACTGTACGTCAACATGTTGATGTTATCACAGCATGATCCTTTTTTGAAAGGAACCTTTGAAAGGGCAGTCTCTAAAGGGTGGTCTTTTAGGTAGTAGATCATAGGAATTTGGGGCTCATGGTTCTAGGACTTGTAGGGTGGGCCTAGATTCTCAACGTTATTCACTCCCTGCTCATCCTACTCTGTCTTTACAGATATCTGGCCTTTCTGTCCTGGGTGCTGCAAACTGAAAGGTTGGTGGTGTGGATCCACTTAGTGGTACTGTGGAAAAAAGTCCTGGCATTCTATTCCATAAAATTATAGTCATGTAAAACACTATGGAGTGCACCTGTGCTCTGACACATGTGGGATCGTCATGAGTTGGAATCAACTTGATGGCAGTGGGGCCTTTTCTGATGAAGAGCAGGAGATGACCAAGTCTCGGGTAAGTGAGCTCTCTGTACCACATTTTGTTTTCCAGTGGAGTTGAAGCAGTTTAAAGAATTAAATGGAAAAATGTAAATAAGAAAAAGAAAACAGAAGATCTAGACAAAGGCATTTGGAACTTAGTCATACAAGTTAGAGAATTTTTCATTGTTGATTAAAGTTGAGCTGTATGCCATCTGCAGTTCTGTCCTTTATATTATACATTAGATAGGGTAATTTTAAATATTTTTTTGGCATTTAAGTCTGATGTTATTCTCTGGATAGATCTTGATGTGTATGAGGTTGTAGGCATTGTCCTACAACATTGACCAACTTCCATATCAAATTCATAAAAAGTTTCTCCACATCTGTTTCTTAGAGCATTTCTCAAAATAAGTTTTTAAAAAAACCAAACCCACTGCCATAGAGTTGATTCCGACTCATAGTGACCCCCATTGGGTTTCCGAGGCAGTAAATTTTTATGCCCAGTCTTCCTTCTGTGGAGTGGCTGGTGAGTTTGAACCAGCAGCCTTCTGGTTAGCAGTCAGATGCCTTAGGCACTGTGCCACCAGAGCTCCTTAAAGAATATAGGACATAGTAAGTACTATGGCAGAATTCAATAATTCAGATCTTCTGGGCACTAAAATCATGAGATCCAAGTTCACAGCTTTTGCGAATCTGCCTTATCTAAAACTAAAATCTATAAATTTTAGAACAACATTTCATAACTTTGGAGGGGTTTGTGAAATTGGTTCAGGGGATTCATGTTATTAAATGTAGTAATAAAAAAACCAAACTCACTGCCATCAAGTTGGATCCGACTCATAGTGACCTCTCCTTGGGTTTCCAGGGCAGTGTCTCTATGGAAGTAGATTGCCCAGTCTTTCTTTCGAGGTGTGGCTGGTGGATTTGAACCACCAACCTTCTGGTTAGCAGTCAAATGCTTTAGGCACTATTCTACCAGAGTTCGTAAAGTAGCATTAACTTTAATGTCTAATTTTTAAAACACTAAATAAAATAATCCAGTATTTTCCCTTTAAAGTGCAGTGTGCTAAGAGCCTTCAAGGCATATCAAGTGGTTGTGGCTGGTGGATTGTGGAGGTCAGGTCAATGTCCTCATGTCTCAGTTGGTTTATCACTCAGCTGAACTCTGCTAGCCAGCATCATGGTGGTTTTAAGTGTCATGCACTGCTAAATGTTCTTATTTGAAGGTACATGTTGTTTAATTTTTATATACAGTGTTTCATCGGTTAAATCCATTATTTAGCATATAGCTTTGGTACCAAAAAAAAAAAAAAAACAAACAGCTATCAAGTTGATTCTGATGCATAGCAACCCCCATTGGGTTTCCGAGGTGGTAAATCTTTACGGAAGTAGATGGCCCAGTCTTCCTTCCGCAGAATGGCTGTTGGTTTTGAACTGCCAATCTCTGGTTAGCAATCAAATGCCTTAGGCACTACTCCACTTCAGTATGGTAGTCAAAAAAGTGAAGAGCACACTTTTCTTAGGAGATGTCCAAAATTATTCTCTGGGGTATGGGGTGAATATAAAGAACCTATGCTTACATATCTTTTTAATGAAAATAATATTTCAGTATTGGAGTACATAATTTTTTTAAAGGTACATATTATTTATTTACTAATTTTCATTGTGATTTGGGTGAAAGTTTACAGAGCAAATTCACTTTCCATACAGCAGCTCACATATACTTTGTCTCATGACATTGACTGCAGTTTTCTACAATGCAACAGCGCCCCTCCCACTTCCTCCTGATAGTCACCTCTTCCCTGTGTCCATCCCTCCGTGCACTCCTGCCCCCTGAGCTGTCTCCTGTACACAGCCCTTCTGTTCTCCCATGATTGTTCTCTCCAAGGAGTGTCTACCTAATGTAAATGTTCACCTCATATGCCTGTCTTTTGTTTGGCTGGAAGCCAAAAAGGTACATATAGATATTTTTTTTAAAATTGTGATTTGGGTGAAAGTTTACAGAGCAAGTTCACTTTCCATACAGAAGTTCACACACACTTTGTCTCATGACATTGACTACAATTTACCCCAATGCAACAGCTCCCCTCCTACTTCCTCCCAATAGTTACCTCTTCTCTGTGTCCATCCCTCCATGCACTCCTGCCCCCTGAGCTGTTTCCCTTCTTTCTCCCATGGTTGTTCTCTCCAAGGAGTGTATCTACCTCAGGTAACTGTTCAACTCATATGTCTGGTTTTTGTTTGTCTGGAAGCCGCAGGTGTGGGTTCAATTCCAGACCTGAAAGGCAGCTGGGGGCCATAGTCTTAGTGGTTCTACCAGGCTCTATCAGACCAGCAAACCTGGTCCCCCAAAAAGGTACATATTATTGGTAGTGCATTTTTTTTTTTAACTGACACTTGTCTCTGATTTAAAAAGTTTAGGGACTACTGGGTTTGGTACTATTGGTACCAATATACCTCCTAATTTCCAGAGATCACTTTCTTCTACCTCATCTCAGCTACCAACTCTTATAGTCATAGTCTAGATTTTTAATTACACCCTCTCCTCACTTATCTACTATCCTGTAATTCAGTATTTCACATTTACGACAATAAAAAATCTATTATTCGACTATATTTCGCATTAATGGCATATATCTGGCAGTAACAAATGCCATAGTGTAAGGCAAGAGTAATTCTGGCTGTGATAGTAAGGTCATGTGTCAACTGGCTGGGCCATGATTGTCACTGGTTTGGCAGTTATGTAATGATATAATTTGGCAGTTAATACAATCATGTATTCATCCTCCCCTTTGCCCAAACCTGATCTTTCTTGTCTTCTGCACTTTAGTGGATATCAGTTGCTTATACCAAAAACCATGGAATCTTACTTGTTTCCTCTCTTTTCCTCACACACTGTCTTTCAGATGTATCTTGGCTGGATTGGATTAAATATATTACTGTAGAATGATAAAGTGGGTTTCAGACAGTAATTTCCATAGCTCTTTATTACTGAATTTTGAAAGTATCCAGTTCCATACAAGCAAAGAAGTCTTCAGCTCCTTTTACCTTGTACACATACTAGTATAGAATGTTGAACTGAACACTCATCTTGTAGCAGTGGTTACCTGAATGACTTATCATTTGTAAACTGTTTCTTCATTGCAAAGGAAATTGGGAAGTGGTTTATATAATAAAGGAGATAAAAACTTACTGCATTGCTAAATTTACTTGTGTGGCCCCATCTACTAGTCTGTAAACTTTCTAAATTTTATTCATGTTTTTATTCCCAGCACCAAATAATACAGTACATAGATACTCAATAAATGCTTGTTAGTAAAAAGATTCAACGAATAATCATCAATGGCAAAGTTTTTCTAACATGACTTTGGCTTCTTCTGCATAATAGAACTTAAAATTGGTCTCATAATAAATAATCTTCTGTAATTTATTATGATAAACTCTGAATGATGAAAACAGAAACAGATTTCCATACTTCTTTTATACATCACCCACTGCTTTGCACAGTGGATTGAACAGGAATGTCCTGTTGCAGGGATTCGTGTCTTTCAGAGATGTGACTGTGGACTTCACCCAGGAGGAGTGGCAGCAACTGGACTCTGCTCAAAAAATCCTGTACAGGGACGTGATGCTGGAGAACTATAGCAACCTTGTCTCAGTGGGTAAGGACAGCTTCTCTTAGAGGGTACCTGTGTGACTTATCTATCCTGCAGAACAGTTACCCCAAGATTTAGTGGCTTAAAATAAACATTTCTTACTAACAATTTCTGTGGATCAGTAATTTGGGGGTGGTTTAGATAGATGGTTCTGGTGCATAGTCTTCTCTGTGGTACAGTCAGAGGCTGCAGTTTTTTTGAAATCTTGACTGGGGTTGGAGAATCCATTTTCAAGATAGCTTACTCATATGGCTGTGGACAAGAGGCTTCAGTTCCTTGCTCTTTATTTGCAGGAGACCTCAGATCCTCACCACATAGGCCTCTCATGACATGGCAGCTACCTGCCTCCTAAATGAGTAATCCGAGAGTGAGAGCAAGGAGGAAGTCTTTGCTTTTTTGACTAAATTTCCAAAGTCACACATCATTATTCTTTATTATATTCATTAGAAATGAGTTACTAAGTCTACAGCCATACCACCCTGAACATACCCGATCTTGTCTGATCTCGGAAGCTAAGCAGGGCCGGGCCTGGTTAGTACTTGGATGGGAGAAATGAGTTACTAAGTGCAGCCCACACTTGAAGGGAGGAGAATTAAGCTCCATCTAATGAAGGGAGGATTGTCAAAATTTATGGACATATTTTAAACATACCACAGCACCCAGTTGACTGCCTTTCTTATTTACTAAAAGCTGTTGGGTCTCTGAATGCTTAATGAGCCTGATTTCAAGCTAATAGAGTAAAAAAAATATTAATTTTGAGTACCAAAAACTGTGCTTCCATCTCTCCAGTGAACTTGGATGAAAAGGCAGTGGGTAGTATGTGCTTCTCATTCTCTGAAGGTTAAGATTTGGGCTTGGCCCAAATCCTTTTTTGTTTTTGTAAATTAACGAAGGTATAAAATATATAATAAAGTGTTCAAATCTTAAATACACAGCTTGATTAATTTTTAAATATGTATACATCTGTATAACTACTACCCAGAGCGAGATACAGAATATATATCCCTGGAAGGCTCCTTCCAGCCCCTTGCCAGTTTCCTCCTCACAGGTAATAGCCATTCTAGCTTCTATCACTGTGGACAGGGAGCTTTGGTAGCATAGTGGCTAAGATACTTGCCTGCTAACCAGATGGTTGGCGGTTCAAACCCACCAGCCACTCCTCGGAAGGAAGGTTGGGCAATCCTACTTCTGTAGTGATACTGCCTCGGAAACCGAAGGAGGGGTCGCTATGAGTCAGGTTTGACTCGGCACATAACAACAACAACAACAAATCACTGTGGACTAGTTTTGTCTGTTCTTAATTTCGTGTAAGTGGAATCACATAGTAAGAAGGTTTTTGTTGTCTGGCATCTTTAACATAGTATCTGTGAAATTCATCCATATTGTTGCGTGTAACAGTAGCTGTTCCTTATTGCTGCAGCATATTCCATTTAATGAGTATATAATAATTTATTTATCCATCCTACTTTTGATAGTCTTTTGGGTTGTTTCAGATTGGGCTATCATAAACAAAGCATTTATGAATATTCTTGTACATGCCTTCGTTTGGAAGTAAGTAAGCATTCATTTCTATTGAGTATATGCCTAGGAGTGGCATTGCTAGGTCATAGGGCATATGTACAGTTAGCTTTTGTAGATATTACCAGTTTTCTGAAGAAGTTGTACCAGGTTATACTTCTAGCAGCAATGTATGAAAGTCCCATCAAGGCTTGGTAATGTCATTCTTTTTAATTAGCCATTCTGGTAGATGTGTAATGTGCCTGAGTTTTGGATTGATTGTCCACCGATGCTCAATTCCTATATTATTTTCCATAAACAGGGTATCAATTTCTGAAGGCAGATGTAATCTTCTTGTTGAAGCAAGGAGAATCATTGATGGAGGAGGAAATCTCAAGCTGGGTCTGGTCAGGTAAGTGAGAACTTGGCAGATGGGAGGCAGGGAAGTATTAAATCCTATTGAACGGTGAGACGTTTATCTTTGAACTATTTTCAGGAAGTCATTCTTTAGCCCATAAGACATTTAAAAGTGATAGACGACAGTTGATGTGGGATTCTTAATTGTGTCAATGGCACTGCTACATGGCAAACACTCTTTCCTTGACTTTTAGAGAGGTTGACCCTCTTACCAAAACTCTGGGTCTTACCTGTGTATACTTCATTTAGGACATTTCTTAGTTGGCTAGCCCTCTTTTGCTAACATCCTTAGCACACCATTCTCTCAAAATGAACTTAGACCCCTTCTCTTATGCATTCAGGATTCTGAGATACACTCTTTCAAAGTAACATATTGAGTGATGTTATAACCTTTGTAATTATCTTCTGTTTTTCTTATCTTCCTTTCAGTATGGATTGTCTGGGAGTATGGATTGTCTGGGAGTTATAATCTACATCCAGAGTCTCATTTATCATTCCCTCTTAATCTCTGCAAACAGATTCCATATACCCTTTATAATGCCTTAAAGTATTGCTCCTTTGAAATGATCACTATTTATCTTCTAACAGATTTTCTACTGCATTAGCTAATGTTGGCCATTCTTTCTCAAATTCTTTCCCACTTTAGTTTGGGAAATATACTAGCCTAGTTTTACCACTTCAGTTTCTCTCCACTTTTAATTTCATTTTTTGTCAACAGTTTTTTTTTTTTTTTTTTTTTAATTTTATTTTGATTTGAGTGAAG
>NW_006921624.1:14303415-14307314 GCF_000298275.1 Orycteropus afer afer
GCAAATTCTTCTGCTAATTGGGGTTTAGTCCAATTCTGTATCCTTCCCTTCAAGGCTCAGGGGTCCACGATTATCTTCTGTGTCTGTGTTAATTGGTTTCCCTTTTCTTTGTTGAAGAGGGTCTGTGCAATCCTTCTGCCTAGTCCGCCCTTGTGTCAACAGTTTTATTGAGGTATAACTGACATACAATGAACCGCACATGTTTAAAATATATTTTTTTATTATGTTTTGATGTATGTATATACTCAGGAAACCATCGCACAATCAAGGTATTGAATATACTCATCACTTTCAAGTTTTGTTGTACTTTTTTTCCATCCCTCCCTTCCATTTTCTTAACCTCTCCCCCACCCCCAGGCTTTCCATCATTGTATTTAGTTTGCATTTTCTAGAATTCTGTATAAATGGAATCATACAGTAAGAGCTCTTTATTGTTTGGCTGCTTTGACTCAACATAATTATTTTGTGATACATCTATGTCGTTTTGTGTATCAAGAGTTTATTTCTACTGCCGAGTAGTATTCCATTTGTGGACATACCACAATATGTTTATCCATTCATCTGTTGATGGATATTTGTGTCCCAGTTTTTTGATTACCAATAAAATTACTATGAACAAGTCTTTGTACAAGTCTTTGTATTGACATAGGCTTTTATTTATTTTGGGTAGGAGTGGAGTGTCTAGGTCATATGGTAAGTGTATGTTTAATTTTTTAGGAAACCACCAAACTGTTTTCCAAAATAATCAAACTACTCTGTGTTCTCTCTGGCAGAGTTTGAGAGTTTGAGTTGCTCCACATCCTGACCAACATTTAGTGTGATCTGTCTTAGCCATTTCAGTACATGTATAATGATATCTCATTGTAGTTTTAATTTTCATTTTCCTACCGACTTACTATGTTAAACATCTTTTCATGTGCTTTTGTGTTTATCATCTTCGGTGAAGTGTCTGTTCAGATCTTTTGTCTGCTTTTTAAATTGGATTATTTGTTTTCTCATTACTGAATTTTGAGGGATCTTCATTTATTATTAATACAAGTGTTTTATGAGATATGTGACTTGAACATATTTTTGTTCTTTTAAGAATGTTTTTTGAAGAGTTAGTTAGTTAGTTATTTGCCATTGAGTTGGCCCCGACTCACAGCGATCCCTCCTTGGGTTTCCGAGGCATAATCACTACGGAAGTAGGATTGCCCAGCCTTCCTTCCGAGGAGTGGCTGGTGGGCATGAACCGCCAGCCTTCTGGTTAGCAGTCAAGTGCCTTAGGCACTATGCTACCAAAGTACTTAAATTTTCAGGAAGTTCAGTTTATCTAGTGTTTTTTTTTTTTATTAATTTTATTCATGTTTCTTCATAAGTAAGCTTTGGAAGTAACCCAAGTAAGTTTATGTCATTCAAAGATTTTGTCCATTTCATAGAAGTTGTTGAATCTATTGGCATAGAGTTTTCATAAAATTCCCTGATTATCTTTATAATATCTATAGAATCTAGGTTGATGTTCACTCTCTTATTCCCATTACTGGCAATTTGTGTCTTCTTTTTTTTTTTTCCTTGAGTAGTCTGCCTAGAGGTTTATCAGTTTTTTAAAATATATACTTGAAAAGATCTGGGTTTTGGTTTCACTGATCTGGATTTTATTTTAATTGACTTTTGATCTTACTTCTTTTCTTCTGCTTGCTTTGAATATAATTTGCTCTTCTTTTTTTAGTTTCTTTCTTTTTTTTTTAAATTATGATTTGAAAGTTTACAGAGCAAATTCACTTTCTATACAGCAGCTCACATACATTTTCTCTCATGACATTGACTATAATTTCCCACAATACAACAGCTCCCCTCCCACTTCTTCTCCATAGTTACCTCTTCCCTGTGTCCTTCCCTCCATGCACTCCTGCTCACTGAACTGCCTCCCTGTGTATACACAGCCCTTCTGTGCTCCCATGATTGTTCTCTCCAAGGAGTGTATCTACCTGATGTAAATGTTCACCTCATATGCCTGTCTTTTGTTTGGCTGGAAGCTGCAGGTCTGGATTCAATTCCAGACCTGAAGGGAAGCTAGGGACCATAGTCTCCATGGTTCCATCAGGCTCTATCAGACCAGCAGGCCTGGTCCCTTTTCTTTGTCTTTTTAAATGATTTGAGTTTTGTTCCACCTTGTTCTCCCACTCTATCCAGGATCTCCTACATAGATCCCCCTCCGAGTGGTTGACAGTGGTAGCCAGGCACCATCTAGTTCTGGTCTCATAGTTATGTAGGCTGAGGATCGCATGGCATACCTATTGCTTAGACTAATTATTTCCATGCATCTTTGGTTTTCTTCATTCTTCTTTGCTCTAGACGAGGAGAGACCTTTTCTTTCTTCCTTTCTTTTTTTTTTTTTTTTTTAGTTTCTTAAGGTAGAACTTGAGGTCATTGATTTGAGACATTTTTTAAATATGGGTGCTTAGTTCTGTAAATTTCCCTCTAAGTAATACTTTAGTTGCTGCCTATAAATTTTTATTATGTTGTGTTCTTGCTCATACACTTCAAAATACTTTCTAATTTCTTTTTTATTGTTGTAGTTTCCCTTCAACAACGTACACATTTTCGTTTCATGACATTGGTTGCAGGCCCCCCAATGTCACAGTACTGCTACTTCCTCCCTGGGTTCCTCATTTTCATTTGTCCTTTCGGCCTGCCCCTTTCTGTCTTCTAAGCTTTTGTTTTGAGGCAAATGCTGCCCTTTGGACTTACACAGTTGATTGTACTGAAGAGTATATTCATCCCTGGTAGTAGTGTTCACTTTATAGGCGTGTCTGTTGTTTGGCTGAAGGTTGATCCTTGGGGGTGGGTTCAGTTCTAAGCTTGAAGGGTGTCTAAAGACCACAGTCTTAGGGGCCCTACCAATTTCTAACAGTCCAGTAAGTCTGGTCATTCTTATGATTTTGAATTTTGTTCTACATTTTTTTTTTCCTCCCTCTCTGTCCAGGACCTTCAATTGTGATCCTGATCAAAGCAGTCAGTTGTGGTAGCCAGACATCATCTGGTTTTCCTGTTCTCAGCATATTAAAAGCTGTGGTCTGTGTGGTTCATTAGTTCTTTGGACTAATTGTTTCCTTGAGTCTTTGATTTTCTTCACTTTCCTTTGCTTTGGATAAGGAGAGACCAATAGTTCCATCTTAGTTGGCCATTTGGAAACTTTTAAGACCCTAGTCATCACTCACCAAATTAGGATATAGAACATTTTCTTTGTGGCTATGGTACGCCAGTTGACCTAGATGTTGCCCAAGCCTGTGACCCTAAGTCCCCAAGCCCACTGAGTCACTCCCTCAAGATGTTTGGTTATGGCTAAGAAGTTTTCACAGCTTTGCTGCCTGTATGCTCTCCTCACCAAAAAAAACAGACTTACCATTGAGTCGATTCAGACTCATAGGAACCTCCTTTGGGTTTCCAAGGCAGTAAATCTTTACGGAAGTAGATTGTCCAGTCTTCCTTCTATGGAGTGGCTGGTGGATTTGAACCTCCAGCCTTCTGGTTAGCAGTCAAGTACCTTAGGCGCTACACCCCCAGTGCTCCTTGTGTGCTCTACTAGATCCATGAATATATTTGCAGAACATACAAATACATATGTAGAATGAGCCTCTGCCAAACTTATATATATACACTCATGGGTAAACTCCCATTTGCCTTCCCACATTTGTTCACCTTGCATGTCTTCCTGTGTATCTACTCATAGATGTTGTTTGTTAATACTATTATTGCAAGATTGTGTGTATAATAGTATTTACCTTTGTTATCTGTTATTCTTGTGTACCTCCTCAAAAATACAGAATGCTTCATGAATTTCCTTATCATCTTTGGTGCAGGGGTCATGCTAATCTTCTCTGTTGTTGTTGTTGTTAAGTGCCGTCAAGTCGTTTCCG
>NW_006921624.1:14309589-14317900 GCF_000298275.1 Orycteropus afer afer
TGATTCTTCTTTGTTTCCAACTTTTGCATTCCAGTCACCAGTGATAATTAACACATCCTGATTGCATGTTTGGTCAATTTCAGACTGTAGCAGCTTATAAAATTCTTCTATTTCCTCATCTGTGGGTTTGGTGGTTGGGGCATAAATTTGAATAACAGTCATATTGACAGGTCAACCCCAGCCCCAGGGACAACTCAGGGACGCACAAAACAGCAGGGCAGAACAGCAGGAGAAAGGGGTTAAAGCCAGGAAGCCAGACAGAGGTACAGTCAGCCACAGGCACCCAGTTGGGGGTGATACAAGAGGTCTCCAACAGCAAGACAAACTTGTCTGTCGGTTTGTCCTACTGTGGTGACATGTAGACTTGAGTTTTGAGGCTGAGCCTCTGGTGTTTAAAACCCAGCAAGTGCACCTGGTGCACAGGTAACAGCCCAGCTTGTAGACTGAGACAGTCTAGGAAGAAGGAAGAGGCCGTCCACTTCTGAAAGAGTTGGCCAGGGAAAACCTTATGAATAGCAAAGAATCTTCTCTGTATTGTTTTAGTATTACATGTGTGCTGCCAAAGGAGCACTTTAATTTCTTTTTTAGTTTATTCTTTGCCCCTGCATTATTTAGAGTGTTAATTTAAATGTTATTAGACTACTTAGTTTTCAAATATTAGTGATTTCTCATTTATCTTTCTGTTACTGGTTTCTAATTTAATTACATTGTGGTCAAGGAAAAAAAAATGTTTTAAATGACCTGAATCTTTCTAAAAACACTGAGACTGGTTTATGGCTCTAAACATGCACTATACTGTTAAATATCATCTTAGCTTTGGTTCTAATATACTGTCCTAGTTTTAGTATACCACTTTAGGTTCTTTACTGTGCCTTGGAAAGAAGATGAGGCAATACTTCTGTAGTGATACTGCCTTGGAAACCCAAGAAGGGGTAGCTATGAGTTGAGTCTGACTTGACGGCATATAACAACAACAACAACTGTATAATTAATTTTTTGTCTTCTTCACCAAATTTGAGATGATCCTGAGGTCTTTCAATTTCTGCTTTTAATACAGTAGACCTGTCAAAGTGCACATCCATTCATAAGTTTTAAACTGCTATTTTGTACTGAATCTACTCAGTGGCAACTAATAATAACAACTTCTGTATTGCTAACTCCCTTACTCCATCTCCTACCCCTTTGTCTCATTTGTATTCTAACCTCCTATTTAATCTACCAGTAGGACCAGTCTTTTGGTGTTTCAGTTTTATTCTTTTTTTTAAATTGTGATTTGGATGAAAGTTTACAGAGCAAATTCATTTTTCATATAGTAGTTCATACACATTCTGTTTCATGACATTGACTAGTCTCCATAATGTAATAGCTCTCTTCCTACTTCCTCTCTGTAGTTACCTCTTCCCTGTGTCCTTCTTTGCTATGCATCTCTTTCTCTTAAGCTGTCTCTCTGTGCAAACACTGCCCTTCTGATCTCCCATGATTGATTGTTCTATGGAGTGGATCTACCTGGTATAAATATTCACCTTATATGCTTGTCTACTGTTTGGCTGGAAACCATGGGAGTGAATTCAATTCCAGGCCTGAAGGGTAACTGAGGACCATACTCTCAGGGGTTTCAACAGGCTCTGTCAGACCAGTAAGCCTGGTCTTTTTTATGATTTTGAGTTTTGTTGCGTATTATTCTCCCATTCTATCCAGGATCTCCTGCACTGATCCCTTTCTGACTTCCAGTTTTATTCTTAATGTAAAGAATCTTCCTGCTTCAGAACCTTTTCACCATTTATTCAAGTTCTAGGAAGATGGGGCAATCTACTTCCGTAGTGATACTGCCTTGGAAACCCAAGGAGGGGTCGCTGTGAGTCAGGTCCGACTCAACGGCACATAATAACAACAAACTGTGTATCTTATCCTGTTGCCCAGCCATCTCCTCCGATCTTCTTTCTCTGTTACCCCCTTATAGATTTAGTTCATGTTCTTATTTTTTAATGAAAAAAATTTTCTGTTCATCCTCACGATTGGTGATTCTTGCCATCAAGGATCAGTGTGAGCTTCTCCAAACTGACTCCTGTGCCCTTCTGACACACTCAGATGCTTCTTTGCTCCCTGGTACAAAGTATCCTGCCCAGGTTTAGCATAGGACTTTCCCTGTTCATATGTGGACTCAGCCACTGTCTTAGTTACCTAGTGCCACTATAACAGAAACACCACAAGTAGATGGCTTTAATGAGCAGAGTAGGGCCCCCTCTCTCTGCTTACTTTTCTTTTATCTCTTGTAAGATAAAAACTGTTATAGACCACATGCCAGGGAAACTCCCTTACATCAGATCAGGGCTTTGACTTACAATTGATTGGCTTATCATGTTACATCACATTATGGGGGATCATTACATACCTGCCAAATTGCATTACTACATAATTGCCAAACCACTGAGAATCATGGCCCAGCCAAATATTTGGGGGACACAGTACACTCCATGACAGCCACTTCTGGCAGAGTCTGTCCCATTTTGTATTTGGCCCTTTAAGGTACATGTACTTTGAAATCTATTCTCTATAGTTGTGCTCTAATATTCTCAGTTACTTTTTAAAAAACAGTTTTAAATTTAGTGTGGGTTTAATCTTTCTGCTGTTCACTTCAAGTCATTGTCTGGCACCTTTGCAAACATCCCTCCTCTGTCTTTTTAGCTTTTTTTTTTTTTTTTTGCAAAAGGGAAATACTTAATATTTATGGTTGTAAGTGAAATTTTGAGTTAGCTTATTTAGCTTTTTTTTTTTTTTTCCCCAGTCTGCTCTTGCTCTTCATGGAGCCCTGGGATGGTGTAAAGGTGGGGCAGAAGTATGTGGGACCATGTGGAATTGTGATACTGAGTTCATCAGCTCTTCTTTTTCCACTGCTTCCCTGCACAATTATTTTTATGTGTTTCTTCTTATGTCCCCAGATTTTATGGTTATATTTTTAAATTTCAAAGCTGACTATACTTATGATCAGTTTTCTAAACATTTCCATTAAAGTTAAGAACTTTTATTTGTTTTTTGGTTTGTTTTCCTCAAAGCTTAAGAGCAAAGTAATGTTATTTATACTTGGACTTTCTTTCAGACTTTCATATTAAACCTGAAATAAAAGAATTAAATCCACCAAAGAGCAAATCTGAAGAAGTGACATTTTATAATATGATGGGGTTTTCAGTTTTTGAAGATTGGAAACTTGAAGTAAGAAGTCACCAGAAAAACCAAGGCAAACTTTTGAGCCAAAATGCATTCCTTAACAATATGTTACATGGATGTAATACACAAGGAAAAGTAGTTAATCTGAACAAAAAGTCTAATGAAGACATCAGAGCCTTTATGCAGAAGTCACACTTTCTTGCACAACAGAAAATTCTTTCTAATGAGAAACCATATAAATGCATTCAGTGTGGGAAATTCTTCAGTGGAAAACCAGGACTCATTTTACATCAGAGAATTCACACTGGGGAGAAACCATACAAATGCAATGAATGTGAAAAAGCCTTTATTCAGAAATCACGACTCACTGTACATCAGAGAACCCATACAGGAGAGAAACCCTATAAATGTAGTGAATGTGGGAAAGCTTTCATCAAGAAATCAACACTTAGTGTACATCAGAGAGCTCATACTGGAGAAAAACCGTATGAATGCAACGAATGTGGAAAAACCTTCATCTGGCACTCACAGCTTATTATACATCAGAGAATTCATACTGGGGAGAAACCCTACAGATGTGATGAGTGTGGTAAACTCTTCAACAGAAAGTCAAAGTTAAGTGTGCATCACAGAATTCATACTGGGGAGAAACCCTTTGAATGTCATGAATGTAAAAGAGCGTTCATTCAGAAATCAGATCTCATTATACATCAGAGAACTCACACGGGGGAGAGAAGGTATCAATGTAGTGAATGTGGGAAGGCCTTCTTCCGGCGTTCACAGTTCATTGAACATCAGAGGATTCATACTGGAGAAAAACCCTATGAATGCAGTGAATGTAGGAAAGCATTTATCCAGAAATCACAACTTAATGTGCATCAGAGAATCCATACAGGGAAGAAACCCTATGAATGCAGTGACTGTGGAAAAGCCTTCAGCAAGAAGTCACACCTCACTGTACATCATAGAATGCACACTGGAGAAAAACCCTACAGATGCAGTGACTGTGGGAAATCTTTCAGCAAGAAATTGACTCTTATTGTTCACCACAGAATTCATACTGAACAGGAACATTTTTAATTCATTGACAAAAACTTTATTACACATCATAAAACTCATATAGGCTGGGAACTTTATAAATGCACTAAGTGTGGAAGCCCTCAACAGTAACTCTGGTATTATTAAGAACAAGAAAATTCATACTGATATGTAACTCTATAAATTTAATTAATTTGAAAACTCATGTTTCTAAAGAAATAACATTATATTTGGCATCTTGTTTTAGACCTAATACGAAAGATTTTTTTTAAAGTATTTTGGAAAGATTTCAATTATCTGTGATTGGCATATTCACTGTAAAATGTATATATATATATTTTAAAGAATAAATAAATCTATTAACCATAACAACAAAGTGACAAACATGTAATCATTCTCCAAGTGAGGTAGAACTGACATTCATAACCCAAATTATTTATAGGTTGGAATCAAATATGGATATTCTAACTTGCCTTGCTAAATGACAGCATTTTGTTCCTAAAACACAAGATGTAGAATGACAAATTATAAATGAAAGAGCAATATGATTTATGGCTTAACAAGAGTATATTAAAAAAAATTACATATAAATTATCCTCCAGTTTTTCTTGATATGTAATGAATGGAGGATCAAGCCAACATATTAATAAAGCTTTCTTAGTAGTAGACTTCATAAATGTAATGTTTTATGTAAAGTATGCACAGATAAGAAAGACACAGAGTAGCACAAGGCTGAACCAGGGCTGTAGACTGAGTGGGCACACTCAACGCATGACAAAAGTAGTTCTGTATAAGGAACTTCTGTTCCAATTCCTGTAGCTTTTCAATTCAGTATAGTATTTACACTAGAAGCCTTATGCATAGCTTGGGTTCTCTGTATCACTGGGACAATCAGACTAATTTTTTTTTTTTAACAGAGGAAGTTTTATGGGATGTTTCTGCCACACAGGCATTCTCCTAAATATTTCACATATACTTTCTTATTTAATCATTAAAACTAATGTATGAGACTGGTTTTATCCCTATTTTATAGATGAAACAAGAGGAGCTCAGAAATATTCCCTGACCCAGCTAAGGTCATGTGACTAGAAACTAGGGGGTTATGAATCCAGACTAAACCCTCAGCCCCACACTATTCCCTGGGGACATGGAGAGGTGGGTGACATGTTACCTCAGCTTCAGATAAAAATGAATTTGATATGAAGGGAAATAGCATCATGGCATCATTGGTATCCTGTCCCTGCATTATGTTGAACAAATAAACATGTATTATAAAAAGGCTATTATGTTCAGAATTCTTATATTTAGAGGCTGATTTGAGATGTTGCTTGAGGGTTATCTGTTTTGCTGCTGTGTAAATTTCCTTGTGACCAGCTTAAACATTAGAAATTGTTATTTTTTACTTTATTTGAAAGAAAGTAGTCTTTCTGCTTCACTGAGTTGTCATTTTATTATCACAACCAGCTTCTATTACATCTCTGTTATTATCCAAAGCATATTTTTCTTTTAAAATACAGTAACATTATATCAGTTATAAATATTTGTTGTCAAGTGACGTTATGAAAAGGGATTGAGAAAAAAAAAATCAAAAACCAAACTCACTGCCTTCACGTCGGATCCGACTCATAGCGACCCCTTCTTGGATTTCCGAGGCAGTATCACTATGGAAGTAGATTGCCTGACCTTCCAAGGAGGGGCTGGTGGGTTTGAACCATCAGCCCTCAGGTTAGCAGTCAAATACCTTAGGCACTCTGCCACCAGAAGGTGAGTGTGGAGCTGGGATTATAAATATATAGGGCTAATTTTCTAAACAAACTTATCAGAAACTAAATATTCATGTGTCTTGTACTTTAAAATTGTCATCTGGGGAGATGATATGCTAATGGTGTTTGTGCCATAACATTAGTAATCTGTGGAACTCCTTTCTTTTAGAATTTCCTTAAGATGCTGTATATGAAACCAAGTAATATCTTCAGAGTGTGTTTATCATTAGAATTGATTCCTTCCCATAGCCCGCCCCACTACCATCACAACCATTTCTATCCATTTTGGAAATGGCCTCTGCAAGAAGAAAGCCCATATTCTTTCTGTATTCACTCCATTAGTGTCAGGTCCCTGGAAGATTCAGTATCTTCGTGGTCAGTTTTTGCCTTCTATATGATAGTCTCTTCCACATAGGTAGTGTTGCCATAAACATTAACTAGACATCAAGAATTTTTTTTTCTCACTTTCCTCTTTATATATATTTCACATCTGAGCCTTACTTGCTTTTTTCTTTTTAAAAGGCTGTTCAGTGCTGCCTTTTTCTACTTCCAGGCTGTTACTGTTACTAATAGATATTTACTGGACACTGTGTGCTGGGTACTTATGTGCTTTACATATAGAGATGCATGTAATACTAAAATCCCATGTTGTTGTTGTTGTTATTTGCCGTCGAGTCGGCCCCGACTCATAGCGACCCCTCCTTGGGTTTCCGAGGCAGTATCACTACGGAAGTAGGATTGCCCAACCTTCCTTCCGAGGAGTGGCTGGTGGATATGAACCGTGAGTTAGGTACTATTATCCGCATTTTACACAGCTGGAATTTGAGGCATAGGAAAATAACTTGCCAAAGTTATACAAGGAATTAGGATTCATACTCAAGTATTCTGAACTATTAACACCATACATGAATAAACTCAGATATTTCAGTGTTTTTCAGACAATTAAAAATGTAACAAATGAGACTACTAATAATTGTGAAAATGTGCCAAAAATGGTTTGCAATTTAAAAAATTAAACAGTTAAGGGTTCCATTGAGATTCTAATGTTTAAATTTTTATAAGTTGATGGTTACTCAGTAAATGTTTTGTTATGTTTGTTTTAGGTTTCTCAATTTCTACTTTATTTCAGACATTTTTGTGGTATTACAGACTGAGATAGGATTATGTGAGTATATGTGTTAAAAGGATTTGAGGGAGTCAAACTGTAGCTGGTTTTTTTTTTTTTTTTGAGAAGGTGGGAAAAATGAAACTTCAAAACTCCTTTTTAGCCTGGCAAGTCAAAAGAGTATATAACTCTTGCAGAATAGACTCTAAGCTAGCCAGAGGAATTAAAAACAGCCCTGTGGTGGTTATGTTTGTATGTCAACTTGGCTAGGCCTAGTTGAGTGGCTGGGCAGCTGGTGGTAGTTATTCCTCATGATGAGACAGGCAGGCAACTCCATGGTGCGATCTACCACAAGCAGCTGAGTAGCTGCTTTGGGTATGTGGTTTGCTTCCCATATATAAGAAGCAGCTTTGGGAAAGGTCTCTAGCTTATGGCACCTTGAACCCTGCATATAGCTGTGTTGTTCGTTGTTCAATGGTCTGCTGTGTGATTTGGTAACATTGGGACTGTGCCTTTTTACTTGTCAACCTTGGGGCTTCTCAGCCTCAGCAGCCAGCAGCTGTCTGAGTGAAAAAAACGCCTCTAGCTCCAGTGAGCTGGGAGCAGGAGGCAAAGCTGGACCCCAAGGTTTAGGGGCTTTCACCCAGCCCCTAGAGCCTGGCATTTTGAACTTGGACTTAAGCCTCCAAATTATCTTGTCACCTGAATAAACTCCTGTATGTTTAAGCCATCCCATTTGTGGTATAGTCTTGTCAGAGCAGCACTAGGTAACCAGAACAAGCCCACTCTTTTTCTTATTTGTACTAATCAAACTGAGTACTCCGTGGAACTTAAAAGAGAATATAACAAGGTTTTTTCATTATATGTAGTAAACAGGTGCAAAAAGGGCAAAGAGGCCACATGTTCCGACCTCCTCTAACCCTACAAGAGGAAGACAGGATTACCAGCAGTAACCCAAGGCCTATTCCTACAAGGCCAGACATGCTGCCTCCTCCCTCCAGCCCTTTCTCCAACCGTTCCTCCCAAAGCACCACCACCTCTCTCTGGGGTTCGATAATTCACTGCAGTGGCCACACAGAACTCACAGATTATGGGGTTTATTAGGGAAGCACCACAGGCTACAATTCAAGTTCAGGAAAAAATGCTCAGTCTCTCTCCCAGCCCACCGTCCCTCAGCCAACAGTTTCTCACAGTCTCTTTCCCAGCAGTGCTGGTCCCTCGGTGTCTCAGTAATGCGTGT
>NW_006921624.1:14318120-14328769 GCF_000298275.1 Orycteropus afer afer
CAGGAGCTCCTCAGTTGCTCATAGAAAATCCCACCTTGGAGTTTACAAAGACTTATGGGTAGAAAAGCCACACTAAGTAATTTACTATACCACAACAGGAAAGCAGCACTAACCATTCCCCTACACTTACATTCCTGGCTGCAGGGCATGGTACGTTTTCCAGGGACAAGGACGTAAGGAACAAGACTTTCCTGAACACTCCAGGTTTACCAAATTGCTTGTTTGGAGGATGTTAGAAGTATAGGATTGGATCTTAACAGCATCAAAAAAAGAAAAAAAAAAGTATGCCAATGACAGAATTCACCACTTATATCAATAATCACTTTATAGTATTGATGCATACACATATATCCTCTCATAGTTTGTGGTTTTCATTATTTAAGCAATGCCTGTCCTTTACTAGGTAGCAAGTTTGGGAAAATTTCCTAAGCAGTAGATAGCTTTTTGTTGTCTTATTAAATGATTTCTCTTTTATAATGATCAGCACAAAACAGTTTCTATGAGGCAGAAGTTAAAGGTGTCTCAAACGTCCAGCTTTGCTATACTCTCTATCACTCCGTCATCTCTAACAAACTATTTTGCCTTCTGTCAGTACTGTACTCCCTTTCATCTTTGGGTTCAGTAATTTGCTGCACTGTCTCACAGAACTCATGAACCATACTTACAGTTAAGTAGTTTATTATGGAAATAACAGGGTACAACTTGGGATCAAGATCAACTTGGAAGTAACAGGAACAACTTGGTGCGGTTCTTTGGTCAGGACAGTTTGTTCTTCCCCTCTACCACCAGAACCTATGGGGGCCTTGCTGCCACTGCGATCTGCTGGGGGCCTGCTCCTGCAACTATTAACAGCTCTTGGTATCTTTGGTCAGCAAGCCACCCTGAAGCTGTCTTATGCCAGTCTCCTGGCTCCTGCCATCTCGTGCCACTGCCATTCTTGCTACTGCTCTGCCACTCTCTTACTGTCTTCCATTTTGTAGCCCCACTTTGTGTGTGTGTGTACGTGTGTGTGTGTGTGCGTGTGTGTGTGCACGTGCGTGTCTCTCTTTAACGCTGGCAGGATGGCAAAACTGACCAAACCCCTCGTTAGGGTTCCATATGCCATATTTGAATGGTCCTTGCTCTGGTAGCATAGTGGCTAAGGCACTTGATTGTTAACCAGAAGGCTGGCGGTTCAAACCCACCAGCCACTCCCCGGAAGGAAGGTTGGGCAATCCTACTTCCGTAGTGATACTGCCTCAGAAACCCAAGGTGGGGTCGCTATGAGTCAGGGGTGACTCGACGGCACATAACAACAACAACAACAACACTCACTGTGCTGTGCATGGGGTTGCTATGAGTCGTAAACGACTCGACGGCACTTAACAACAACAAACGCTCACAAGGGTGCTATGCACCTTATTATCTCCTTTATTACCTATAAGCTATCCAATCCCTTTGTGGGCAACAAGCACCTCATTTTTACAGTCCCACTCAGTTATTTGGCGAGAACTACATAGACTATGGCTAGGAGGCACGTACCAGTAAGATTCTTACAGAAAAATAGACCTTTATTCGTTGTTGGCTCAATTGCTGTATCATATTTGTTGCCGTTAGGTGCCGTCTGAGTTGGTTCTGACTCATAGTAACCCTTTGTATAAACCAAAAAACAAAACTCCCTGCCGTCGAGTCAGACCTGACTCATAGCGATCCCTCCTTGGGTTTCTGAGGCGGTATCACTACGGAAGTAGGTTGCCCGATCTTCCTTCCGAGGAGTGGCTGGTGGGTTTGAACTGCCAGCCTTCTGGTTAGCACTTAGGCACTGGTAGCCTTAGAAACTACACTACCAGAGCTCCTATTCCCTAAGTATAGACCTCACAAATTTTAATCACTGTTACCCAAAGACAACCCCAGTCACTGAGCACCACTGGTCCCTCTAATCACTGAATTCCCTAAATTCTTCCAATCATTGACTCCTTCATATGCTAATCACATTCCAAAGCAACTAAGTACTGACCACAGACTATCAAATACACCCTAACGATACTCTCCTTAGCCCGTGAGCTCCAAGCTTGGACCTTCACATCTTCCACAATTTCCCTAATTTACTAACCTCCACAAAACTGTCATTCATTTATCTCCTACAGTGCCCTTCCTCATAGGCCCCAGATCTCTGAGCTCCAGACACTAGCAGTCAATGACTTTCAATAACCCTCAGTAGCTGATGGCTCCCTCAGCTCCCTCTTAAGTTGCCTTTGAGCAGAACTGCACTCCATAGAGTTTTTAAGGCTGTGACCTTTTGGAAGCAGATTGCCAGGTCTTCTGAGGTACCTCTTGGTGGTTTCCAACCACCAGTCATTTGGTTATTCAGGTACTGGACTGTGCCATCCAGGGATGCCAGCCCCCTCTTAGACCCTTCCAAAGATGTCCCCAAGGCTATTCCCTACTGTCAGCCCCTCTTAGAGATGCCCCTGAATGTCTGAACCCCCAAAAGTGCCTGCCTTCCAGACCTCCTTAAAGAACACCCCCCCAATTTACTCAAGTCCATAGACACCCCCAGATTACTTGTCTCCAATCCCTTCAGTCATGATTCACTCCCAATCATGACCTCATGGCAGATACCCCATCATTGGTCCCCACTCTTCTCACCTGTAACTCTCACAAAGTCAATTCCAAAACCTCTCAAGTCCCAACTTCTGACAAAGACCCTGCACATCACACACACCTCCATCACTATCTTCACAGGCTTGTTCCCTCACCCTGACTCTGTTCCTAGGAACCCCCTCAAGTGCCATCAGCTTAACAAGACCCCAGATGCAGTCAGTCATGCCAGCCTGAGGGGTCGCTTTGGGTCCCCCGACTCTGCTATGCTTCTGGTGCTGATGTCACTCCCTCCTGTCCTGTCCCTGCCGTGGCTGTGGGTTCATACATAAGATGGCGTATTGACACACCAGCAGAGACCTGAATAAAATGAGACAAGCAGCCAAGCAGATGCAGGAGAAACGTTGGTAGAGGTCTTGAATGGAGGAGGAACACGATCTCCTTTCCATTTTTATAGGTTTGCTCTGGAAGCTATGTGGAAAACAGATTTCTCTTGTGAATGTACATTAATAAGGTGAAGGTTAGAGGCGGGAGCCATTGCTGCACTCTTAAGCCTGTCAAAACAATAAACAATAATATAAATCTGTACCTTGCTGAGGCTTTGTAGCTAATAGCTATAAATTATATATAAGTATACATATCTGTGGAAGCTCTGGTAGCATAGTGCCTAAGGCACTTGACTGCTAACCAAAAGGCTGGCAGTTCAAACCCACCAGCCAGTCCTCGGAAGGAAGTTTGGGCAATCTGCCTCAGCAACCTAAGGAGGGGTCGCTATGAGTCGGGGCCGACTTGACAGCACATAACAACAACAACAACAATACTTCTTTATTTCCAACTTTTGCATTCCAATCACCAGTAATTATCAATGCATCTTTGTTGCATATTTGATCAATTTTAGATAGCTGAAGTTGGTAAAAAATCTTCAGTTTCTTCATCTTTGGCATTAGTGGTGGTTGTGTAAATTTAAATAATAGTTGTATTAACTGGTGTTCCTTGTAGGCGTATAGATATTACCTATCACTGACAGCATTGTACTTTATGATAGGTCTTGAAACGTTCTTTTTGACAATTAACATGACACCACTCCTTTTCAGTTTGTCATTCCCAGCATAGCAGATCGTTTGTCTAATTGAAAATGACCAATTACAGTGCATTTCAGCTCATGGACACCTAGGCTATTGATCCGTATGCTTTCTATTTCATTTTTGACGACTTCCAATTTCCTTAGATTCATACTGCATACATTCCACGTTCTGATTATTTATGGATGTTTGCACTATTTCTTCTAACTTTGAGTTATGCCACATCAGCGTGGAGTACATCCGTGTCATTAAGGTCGACTACTTTGAGAAAGCAACTCTTCCTTCCCTAGTTGTATTTTGAGTGCCTCTCACCTGAGGGGCTCATCTTCTGGACTGTAAGATACTGTACCACTGCTCTTCATAAGGTCTCCACTGGCTAATTTTTCTTAGTAGTTTGGCAAGTCCTCCTAGTGTAGTTTAGTCTAGAAGCTTTTAGTCTAGAAGCTCCATTCAAGACCTAACCCTATCCACCATGGATGACCTTGCTAGTACTTGAAATTCTGGTGGCATGGCTTCCAGCACCACAGCAACACACAGGCCACCACAGTAGGACAACTGAAGGGTGAGTGGACTGCTTCTGCAGGAAAACCTCTCCTATGCTCCCACCTGGTAGGAGTTTGCTAGTTTTTCATAACAGCATCTCAGTGAAATCAAGAATCTTTTGAAAATCTTGCTTTTGCAGAAGAAAAATCACTTAGTTTCTTGGCTTACAAACTTCTTTTTCAGATGACATGCAAGTGGGTGAATCTATAGGACAACTAGATTTGGTTTGAAAAGTACGGAAATGTAGTACTTGCCTTGGGCTAAACCCAGCACTTTCAGAAACAGAAGACTGTGAGCCGGTTGTTTTCCCCGTGGGGCTCCAGAGGAGGGAGCTGTCCAGCCAGTCACCTGGTACAAGACCATGAACAGAAAAATGAAGCCAGCCGTTTGGAAGAAGGGACTCCCTCAGAATGGAATTAGTGGACCTGGGGCTTTCTCCTGGAGCGCTGGGGTTACCTGTGTGATGCCCTAGGTGGTCAAGTGTTTGTATTCTTCCTGCCTAATGGCAGGGACCTTGTCTTCCATTTCTCTGTTCTTTGCACCAGGCCTGGGTACTCAGCAGAAATTAGTTGGTTCCCAATGTGGGTGTCCTAGAGCAATCTTTTTCTCAGAAACTAGATCAGTTTAATGGGGCTGGCAGCAGCAAAAGGCACGAGCCCTTCTTCAGCCAAGAATGAGTCAACAAAAGGAAGCAGCATTTCAGGCATGGAATAATCTGGGGAACTGCTAAAAGGTTTTGGAAGTGAAGTGCACTTTGCTTTAAGCAAGACAGTCCTTTGTAGTGCAGGCGTGTGTCTCTTATCCTTTAAAGAAAATACTAGAGAAACATCAGTTTGTTGTCTGAAGGTAAATCTGCAAAGGGCAGTAGAGGTCATTCAGTCTTTCTCAATGCAGATACTGCATTGAGACAATTCAGACATCGGCGTGTTGGGTGAAGCAGTTTAATTTTGTGGGGGGAACTTGGAGGGAACTAGCCCTGGCTTTGCAGAAGGTTCATCATCCCTGGCTCCTGGGCACCAAATGTCAGTAGTATTTCTCAGGTGAGGGAAATCCAAAGAGGGCCCCCACTTCAAAGCCCCTAGACTCCAGCACTAGTACTGTTCATAGTTAAGAGCCATTGAATTTTCTAATTTTCATCAATGGGTAAGTTGAGGCCAGATAGAGAGAATTGCAAAGGAAGAAAGGAAGTAGGCTTGGTAGAGGGCATGATTAGAGGAGCGGCATATGGTTTGCTCTTTTTCCTTGGGTCATGCTCTTGACCTTCTGGGAGGTGAAATGTGAACATTAGAAAGAAAAAATAGATTACTGTAGAATCTCAGTAAGGACAAAGATTGGAGGTATTTTGATCGACAGTGTATTCCCAGTGCCAGGACATAGCAGGACTAAAAGGCTGTTTGTTGATTAAGTTGACCAAAATGGAAGAATATGATCAGCTTCCATTTGTTGACCATTTCCTATGTGCCAGGCACTGTGCCAAACTCTTTACATAAGCAAATTCATCAAGTCCCTCCACTGATGGTATGAAGCAGGATTTTCTTATTTTCCAAATCAAGTCCAGTCTATGGCCAAACTGTAACATAGATGATCTTTATCTTTGGAGTCTTCTTAACTGGATTGTGGGATTGTGTGTGATCAAAGCTTATAATTATTCTTCCAATTGCCCAAACTCTCTTCCCACTTCCCAAGCCTGGTGATGTCATTGTCATTGGAATAAATTAGGTTTAAATTAATGTCATATGCAACTGAGAGAGGCCCAGATGGCTCACTGGGTAACCTGGGGACCCTCTGTGTAAGAGAGAACCCCGCATCTCCAACGATAAGACTACCTATTTGTAGATACAGGATGGTGTCCAGACAGAGAGATGTGTCACTCAGACTCCCTCTTGAAGAAAGGACTCATTGCCCACCTGTAAGAAATGTGGTTAGCTTACAGCCTAACTCACTCAGATTCACCTAAACTTGAGTAGAGGAACTGGTCTTCTTAGGGAAGCCCCAGGCAACACCGGCATAAGACTATAGTACAAGGCCCTGTCTGTGGTTGCTTAACATGAGACTCCTCTAACATGCTCTGGACTCTGATATCTGCATCATGGACTGGCAGTGCCCCTTGCCCAGTCTTCTCTCTTCCCTTTTCCATAGGGTTTTCAGTGGCTGGTGTTTTGGGTAAGTAGATCACCAGGCCTTTCTTCTGAGTCACCCCAGGGTGGCCTCAAACTTCCAACCTTCCAGTTAGCAGCTGAGCACATTAATTCTTTGTGCTACCCAGGGACTCCTGAGTCAAGTTACCTGATTATAAATGAACTGTTGCCTGGCCATATATGGACTCCATAAGCCCCTTGTTCACACACTGAATCATGACTTGGGTAAGTCACTTCTTAGCTACTTGGAAGATGGTCACCCTTCTCTTAGGTCACTTACAAAGTGCCCTATATTTTCTGTGGATGAGGGAGTCTTAATGTGGCTGGTGGTGATAGGTGCTTTACTTGAAGCTATGAACAAAGGTAATAATTCTTACTTTTTGGTATGAAAGAAACTCCTAACTCCTTATTAAAAAAACAATACCCCCAAATCATCCATCCACCTTTCAACCACCACCATTCATTCATTTGTTAAGTATTTGTTGACCAGGAGAGAGCTGTTACTTGACCTTCACTTGGTCAGACTCTTGCAGCTGTATCAATAGCACCATATTTTTAAGAAATCTGAATGCAGCTTCTTCAGTAGCAACTGTCAGGCAGACGCTGCAGAAGGTCTAAGGCGTTACTTATTCCTGTTTCCTCTGGTGTACCATCTGTCCTTCATGTCAGAAATAGCAAGCCTCACCCTGTGTGGTGGAGTCAATTAGAGTAGGGTCTCTGGGATCAGACAGTCTTGGGTTCCAGTATGGGTTCTCCCACTTACTGCTTGTGTGATCTTTATCAAATTACTTAACATCCCTGAGCCTTAGGGTGCTCCTCTGAAAAACAGGATAAGGCACCTACCAGATAGCACTATTATGAGGATTAAATAAAACAATATTTTTAAAGAACTTATCTAATGCTCACTGAGTGCTTACTTTATTGCAGGCATTAAAATATTGTTTTCATATGTCTGGCCCCAGGACATGTGAGATTTATTCTACTGTAAAATACACTTCCAAGTATTTGTCTTGGTAAATGGGCTCTGGCGCAATCCCCTGCTCAGTTATCCCTAGGCAAATATGACCTTAAACTAACCTTCTGTTTTGGTTACCTAGTGCTGTTCTGACAAGAATATACCACAAATGGGATGGCTGAACAAACGAGTTTATTCTCTTACAGTTTGGAGGCCTTAAGTCCAAGTTCAAAGCGCCAGGTTCTAGGGACTGGGTGAAATCCGCTCAACCTTGGGCTTTAGTTCTGCCTCCTGCTGCCGGCCCACTGAAGCGAGAGGCATTTCTTCACTCAGCTACTGGCTGCTGAGACTGACAAGCCCAAGGTCGACAAGTAAAAAGGCACAGTCCCAATGTTACCAAACCACCCAGCAGGCCATTAATTCAAGTCCATTAAAAGTCCCAAGGTCGGCAGAGCATGGCAGGCAGGTTATTGAATAACGACATAGCTACATGCAGGATTCAAGCGTGCCATAGGCTAGAGACCATTCCCAAAGCTGCTTCTTATATATGGGAAGCAGATCACATACCCAAAGCAGCTACTCAGCTGCTTGTGGTAGATCCCACCATGGAGCTGATTGCCAGGCTTATCCACCTGCCCAGCCACTCAGCCAGGCCCAACCAAGTTGACATACAACTTTAACTACCACACCTGCTTTCTTTGGTTACCAGATTGTTCCTAGATTTGTTGAAGTCTAAGGGTCTTAAATATAAAACTAGCCAACACAACTGGACTATAACCTGTCAGTTTAACTCAGGTGTTGATGCTGTGTTTAAAATGTGTGAATATAATTGGATAATAGCTCTCTGTTCTTAAAAGATTGGTGGATTTGGGGAGGGTTGGGCACTCAGAGAGAGTCAATGATGATAAAACCAATGAAATGCATGGCTCCTAACCAAAAGGCTAGTGGTTCAAAGCCTCTCAGGAACCTCTCAGAAGAAAGGGCTGGTGACCCACTCCCTGAAGACCACAGCACTGAGAGCCCTATGGAGCACAGTTCTAGTCCGACACGTTTGGGTCCATGAGGCAGAACTGACAGCACCTGATGTTTTGGGGGAAAAGCTCAGGTCTGGAACAACCGGCCACTCTTGACAAGAATCAGGACCATGTTCATTTGTCCTCATAAAGAAAAGGCCCAGAGGTTAGTTCTCCAGGACGCTGACAGACAGCTGGATGTACACTTGGTTCATTTGCTACCGTTGTGCTGACCTGCTCATAGGAATTTCTATTCCTCCCTTAGCAGCAGGAAAGGAGTCAGTTTCCTTGGGACCTATAGGCAGGCACAAGTCAACTCTCATCTCTCTCTCCCTGCCAGAAAGTTAGAACCTTGCCAGGAGTGTGAACAACTGAAACCTTTACTCCTCAGAGGAGTCCTTGGGTGGCACAATTGGGTAAAGCACTCAGCTGCTACCAGAAAGGTTAGAGGCTTGAGTCTACCCAGAGGCACTTCAGAAGGTCTGGATATCTGCTTCTAGAAAATCAGCCACTGAAAAACACCTGGAGCCCAGCTCTGCTCTGACGCACACAGGGCCGCCATGGGTCAGGGCTGAATTCACGGCAACTGGTTTACTTCCCAGAGACCCTCCTTTCCCTTCCCCACTGTATCTAGAGAGCACAGGAATCCACTAAAACTCGCTTGTGTTCCACCCTTACCTTGTGAATGTGTGTTCATGAATTAAAGCTTTACACACACACACACACACACACACAACAACAACAACAAATCCATGGCCATTGAGTCAATTCTGAATCATAGCAACCCCCACTAGGTTTCCAAGGCTGTCAATCTTTACAGAAGTAGATTGCCTCCTCTTCCTCCCATGGAGCAGCTGACAGGTTTGAACTACTAATCTTCTGATTAGCAGCCAAATGCCTTACCCACTGTGCCACCAGAGCTCTTTAAAGCTTTACTGATCTGGACAAAAAAAAAAAAAAAAAAAATCTGGTTCCATGTCTTAAATTAGAAAGTCAGTCTTTGATTGGACTGTGTGTGTGGGAGCAACATCAGACCTCCTCTAACTTCACAAGGGAGAAAGAGAATCAGGATCAACAAAAGATCTCCAACCTTTTCCCCAGCTCTGATATCTGTCATCTCTCCCATGATATTCTCTGCTCCTCTGCTAGATTATATAATTCGCTGCAATGGCCACACAGAACCCTCAGACCGTACTGACAATTATAGGGTTTATTAGGGAAGTAACAGGTTATAATTCAGGTTCAGAAACAATTCAAGATGCAGTTCTTCAGTCAGGACAGCTTCTTCTCAGTTGTGCCCATTGGTATGGCTTTCTCTGGCCCGAGGCCTCTCAGCTCCATGACTCCTTGGCCTCTACCTTGCTCAGTGAAGTGTCACAAAGCTCTTTAGCTCTTCCAATTAGTGCCTGGGGGACCCTGCTCCCACCAGCAAGCCTCCTGCCCAAAGGGACTTAGCTGTCTCACTCTGTGGCCAGGAAGCCCACCGTGAGGTTTCCTGCTGGTCTCCTGTTTCTGCTGCCTCTTGCCATCTCTGGTGTTACAGCTTTATCTGTCTATGAGGTTCTCAGTGCAGGGGTCATGGGTCCACATGACTTGCTCCACTCCTGGATCTTTCTTCTTGGTGGTTGTGAGGTCCTCTTTCCTGCCTCTGGGATGGCTCAGTTTAAGCCTAGTGGGATGACAAAACTGACCAATCCCCTCGTTAGGGTTCCATACCTTATTGTCATGGTCCCACACCCCACAAGGTGCCAGGCACCTTATTTGCATTATTAGCAAGTTATCCATTCCCCTTGGTGGGTCATAAGCACCTCATTTGCATAGACCTACCCAGGTTTTTGGTGGGAGTTACAAAGAACTATGGTTAGAAGGGCCATATTAAGTAACTCACTACACTGCAGGACCAAATGGCATTTTTTTCTTCTATTAGGTCTCTTCATTACTACTAGCTTCTCTGTTTCCCTGTACAATTTTTTTTTTTTTTTTTTTTAACTTTTACCTCATAATTAAGGTGCTTTCAAATCACTCCCACACTGTTTCGGATTTTCTTGAGGGCCAGCCACCACTAATTTCTCTCTTTAGCCCTCTAAATGTTTGGTACAGGCCTGACACGAGTAGGAATTTGATAATGGTAACTGAATAATCATTTCTCAAATAAATATTTAGTAGCATCATAACCCAAAGCAACTTGCCACACTACAGGCAAAGGTATTCTGCAGTCATGCTGTATCCTGTTGCAAAAACGACAAGGAGGCCACATGTTCCGACCTCCTCTAATTCCACAAAGGGAAGACAGGGTTACCAGCAGTAACCCAAGGCCTATTACTGCCAGGCCAGACAT
>NW_006921624.1:14331173-14335323 GCF_000298275.1 Orycteropus afer afer
CCAGGTGGATAGCCTCAGCAATCAGGGGCTGCTCAGTTGCTCATACAAAATCCCACCTTGGAGTTTACAAAGACTTATGGGTAGAAAAGCCACACTAAGTAATTTACTACACCGCACCTGTGCACTTTGCATTACACAATAGATACATTCCCTGTAGCTGGGTGACCAAGTGAACTTTTGTAAATTGGATCTTTAGTCCATGTACTTACCATATCATCTGAGAAACACTTTAACGTTAGTGATTACATTTTTCATCCTCCCCAATATTCATTTGACTCACAATAAATATTTATTAGCCATATACAACTTGTGAAAGTGTTTTCAGATCATTAATCCAAAGGTCCAAGTGCAAATACTTATGTGTAGTATTGGAGTAATTTTAAAGGGAATCCTTTTGTAAGGGAAAACATCACTCCTGATTGATTTAATTAGTTCTGCTTTGGTTTTGTATGGGTTTTATTTCACTAAGCCTCTAGATGATTGCATCATACCTCATGGGTATTTTTGCAGCCTTGACCTTGCTATCAGGAGTTCTGGTGGTGCAGTGGTTAGGCACTGGGCTGCAAACCCAAAAGTCAGGTTTCAAACCCACCAGCCACTCCATGGGAGAAAGATGTTGCAGTCTGCTTATGTAAAGATATACAGCCTTAGAAATGATATGGGGCAGTTCAACTCTGTCTTATGGAGTCACTATGAATTACAATTGACTTGATGGCAATGAGTTTGGATTTTGGTTTGGACCTTACTATCTCAGTTCTTACAGGTTTTCCTAACAATGCTTTAGCTGACTACCAAAAACATGGTAGATTTGAAATGGAAGTGAATAACCAAAGTAGGGAATAGTCAATTCAGGTTTTAGTGGATAAGATCATCTGATCACAGCCTTCAGTTCTGCATTCTCTTTCCACTCCTGTGGTCCAATAATATAAATTGAGACTACCCAAAAGTAACATTCCTATTTACAAAAGGATCTTCTAGAAGATTGCTCTTAATAAGCGAAATTCCTAGTGCTTCTAAGATAGGAGTAGCATACAAACATATACGTTGGGTGTTGCGGTAGCTACAGAGGTGAGCAGGATCGATGTCCACACCTTCAGGGGTTTACCTTCCCGTAGGCACAGAAACGAAGCGGAAGCTCAGACACAGGGTCCTGGCTCACAACATCTCTCTCACCCGGATGCTCTTCCTGTGGCTCTCTGCATCTCCACACCTTCTCTAACTCTCAAGACCTACCCCAAGTCCCATGCTTTCCAGGAAGCATTCTTTGACCCTAGCAGCCACACTACCCCATGGAATTCCTACAGGAATCTATTAGACGAGTGTAATTCCCTTAAGAGGAAATGAAGGCTCAGACAAATTAAATCTATCCTCACAGCTTCTGAACGGGAGTTACAGGAGTGAAGCCTGGATCTTCAAGTGACCTCCAAGCCTGTGCCCTTAAGTGCTTTTGACATGATGGCACCTTCCCTGCTTCCCCAACTTTACCATTCTCCTATGGCATAAACCTGGTCCCTCTCAGTTGGGTCACTGCATATGACCCAAGTTTTTACTGACTATTGAAGCAGTTCCCAAACTTCATTGAAAGATCTTTGAGGGAAAGGATGATACCCTATACTTCTCCATTCCTCTTGTGGAGCCCATGGTATAATGGCATATGCATAGTGATTAATATTCATTCATTAATTGAAGGCTGTGGTGGTTGGGTGCAGATAATAAGAAAAAGGAATGAAGATGAATGAAGTACCAGATATCATACATTAAAGTCAATATTTTAATTAACCCTATTTGACTGCTAACTGATATCATGTTCAAAGATAGCAGAAGGCTGGAGGTTCAAACCCACTAGCCACTCCTCCAGAGGAAGATTGGGCAATCTACTTCCTTAGTGATACCACCTTGGAAACCTAAGGAGGGGTCGACATGAGTTAGATTAGACTCAATTGTTTTTGAGTATCATTTTTGTTAGAGACAAGTTGGTTGTTTCTGGGACTCATAAAAATCGAGTAACTCACCTAAATCCGTGCATTGCGTGAGTGGTGGACAGAGATTCACCACACATTCTGTTTTCTGGCTATACCCCATTCCAGCCTGACACAACTGGATTTCCAATTATATAATTGGATTCCAAGCCAGATCCATAGTTAAATCTGGTTTCAAAAGCCAATCCTTTATAACATCCACTGTTTTTCTTGAGAATGTGTTTTGAGAAATTTAAGGTCACTAAGTAAATCTAAAAGGGATGGGATTGCCAAGTTTCAAAAGGTCAGACACTCCTTGGCCCCACACCAGTGGATGAGAGACACTTTCATTGAGTGGGAGGAGGGAGGGTAGTGCCCCATGTCCAGAGAACTGAAACCAGAACAGATAAAAGGACAGAAGAGCCGAGGAGTGGAGCCACTGTTAGGGAAAGACTTACTCCCAACGACCGGAGAGGAGGCAGTGCTTTCGCGTCGAGATGAAGCTGCTGTTGCTGTGTCTGGGGCTGAGCCTGGTCTGTGCTCACGTGGAAGGAGAGGATCTTGTTGTGAAAAGTGACTTCGATATGACAAAGGTACGGGTTGGTTGGTGGAGAGAGTGAGTTCTGGTTTGTGGGGGTGGTGAGGAGGATTCTGAAGCCAGGTGGGCCTTATTGCAGGGCAGGAGTTCTTTGCCATATTAGACAAAAGGATGTTTTCAGACCTTAGACTACGAGCAATTGTACCGTATTAAAAGATGACCATTCTTGGGGACCTCCATTCTCACTGGAGGGACAGTAGAAAGAACCCTGAGTGTGGTGCCAATTGACCTGAGTTCCATTTTCACATCATGTTCAAAGATGTCATTATGAGTCCTCGGCCACAGGCCAGAGTTCAAGGGGAGGAGTGTTCATGTGGTGTTTCTTCTCGGAACTTTTCCAATCATTTTACTGGTTTTTTAATAACAGGTTTCAGGAGAGTGGTATTCTGTTCTCTTGGCCTCAGATAACAAGGATATGATAGAAGAAAATGGTCCCATGAGGGTTTTTGTGAAATCCATCCATGTCTTGGCCAATTCTTCTCTGTTCTTTGTTTTCCATATAATGTAAGTATGGCCTTTATTAGCTGGGAGAGGGAAAATGGAAGCTTGGGCATAGTTTTGGACCTCTAAACATGCAAGCACACACACACACACACACAAAGTGCATAAGTACAGACTCATGCTGACTCCGTGTCCAAATCCAGAGTCCTTCATCTGGCACTGAGGGCTTAATAGATGTGGGGCTTATCTAGATTCAGAGACAAGATTGGTGACAGGAGTAAATTTAAATGGGTGTTGGGAAAGTAGGGGGTAGAGGAGTATCAGAATCATAAGTAGTATAGCAATATAACATAGGTTAATGGAATGGAACTTGGAATCAGTAACCTGAATTTGAATCTATCACTACATGTGTGACCGAGAGAATCCATCTTTTTCCGCATTCAATTTTCCTTGGGTAAAAGGGGATGATAATTCTTCCTTCCTGCTTTTTGTGAGGACTAAGTGAAGCAATGTTGGCAAAGCACGTATCTGAGAGGCTGGCATGCAGCAAGCTCTCAGATCACTATCTAGTTAAGTAGTTGTAGTAACAGTAAAAGGAGGGGTCACTATGAGTCGGGGCCGACTCGACAGCAAACAACAACAACAAGTGGTGGTAATGATAGTGATAGAAGAAATTAACTCATTCTTAAAATATCAAATCAAGGGCAATAAGATAAATAAAACTGGAAATTATGCCAAGAAATGTTCAAGAGTTCAGTGGAATTGGAAACTCACATCACAGGTAGAGTAGAAGGTGAGGGAGCCAGCCACTGTCAATCTCCCTTGAGCATCAGATCACTCTGTTTTACAGGAAAAACAAAGAATGTACCGAAATTTCTTTCATTTGTGACAAAACAGAAGAAGATGGGGTATATAGTGTCACTTGTAAGTATACAGAAAAGCCTTAATATATTCTACTTCCAACTGCAAAGAATTGACTGAACCCCAATGTCTTCAGGACCTTGATCAATTCCAGAACAATATTTATTTATATAATATAATAGGGGTGTTCTGGTTCCCTAGTGCCACTCTGACAAGAATATACCACAAATGGGATGGCCTTAACAAACAGGAATTTATTCTTACAATTTGGAGGCTTTAAGTCCAAGTTCAA
>NW_006921624.1:14335718-14336460 GCF_000298275.1 Orycteropus afer afer
TTCCACCATGGAGTTGATTACCAGTCTCATCATGGGGAATACTACATCCAGCTGTCCAGCCACTCAACCAGGCCCAGCCAAGTTGACATACAAACCGAACTACCACAGGGGGACCATCTAATGGCTAATATCCTGAATTTGGGAGAATCTTGAGTGTAAAATTCAATGCACTGCATACATCATACGTACTTCCTGCAATAAAAAGAAATTGGTGAGACAGCCTCTTGTTCCTTACCCTCTTTCTGATGACTCCCAGTGGTCATTGCCACAACATGTTGTTCAGGACATAGCACTGAGTATATAGTGCTAGTGGGGCTTATGAGAGAAGAGACACATCATGAGCACAGATGGGAGAGGAAGTAGGTAGGTCTCCAGGAGAGGGTGAATTGCTGCTGTGGCTGAATTTTTCTACTAGTGGCCAATTTCCCTGCCTTACTTCTAGTACTGGTATAAAAGAAATGCCACAAGTGGATGAATTTAACAAACCAACTTATTCCCTCACAGTTTGGGAGGCTAGAAGTCTGAATTCACAGTGCAGGCTTTCTCTCTCTGTCAGATTAGAGGAAGGTCCTTGTCTCTTCTGAGCTTCTGCTCTTGGGTGATCTTCATGTGTCTTGGCATGTACCTTTCCCTATCTCTGCCTGCTCATTTATCATTTTTCTTTGAGGTTACCCTATGATTTATAAATTTATCCCCAAGTTTAGAACAGTCCATTCTATCTTTCAACTTTCTTAACTTCCTC
>NW_006921624.1:14339000-14357072 GCF_000298275.1 Orycteropus afer afer
CTGTGTCTGTGTTAATTGGTTTCCCTTTTCTTTGTTGAAGAGGGTCTGTGCAATCCTTCTGCCTAGTCCGCCATCTTGCCCCGCCTCCTGCCTGCTCATTTAATCTCCTTTATATTGCAAAAGAAACTGACTCAAGACACACCCTATGCTAATCTTCCTCATTAATATAACAAAGACATCCCATTCCCTGTTGTTGTTGTTGTTATATGCCATCAAGTCGAACCAACTCATAACGACCCTTCCTCCTTGGCTTTCCAAGGCAGTATCACTATGGAAGTAGAATGCACCATCTTCCTTCTGAGGAGTGGCTGGTGGGTTTGAAGTGCCAGCCTTCTGGTTAGCAGTCAAATGCCTTAGGCACTATGCTACCAGAGCTCCCATTATAGGCACAGAGGTTGGGATTTACCACACAGATTTTTGGGAGACAAAATTCAAACCACAACACTACCAGTACCTTTTGCTTAGAAGCTACCTCACAAAGCCCAGGGAGATGCAAATGGAAGGCATTAGACATCTTCATTCACTACCTCTATCTGAACACACACTGGAATTTGTTTTGTGGGAGAGAACAGGTAAAAGGTTTTACTTGCTTCTCATGGACCAAAAAGTTCTGAGTTGTGTTCTGTTTCCTCCACAGATGAGGGAAGCAATACATTTAAATTAGTTGAAGCTGTCTATGATAAGTATGCTATGTTCTATCTCATGAATGTCAACAACAGGAAGACATTCCAGCTGATGGAGCTCTATGGTAAAGTATTTTCATGCTGATATTCATCTTGGGGTGGGAAGAGAGGGAGCAGAGGAACCCTGGAGATAAAGTGGTCCTCTTGGTCTTATTCTGGGATGTCTCTCTCCCTCTGAAGATAGATGTTCACATTTGGGAATCCCTCGGCCTTGGTGATGGGAAGATGATGAAATCTCTCATCATGCCAGTGGGATAGCCTACTAATGTCATATCTCATGGCAGTTAATAGCCCTCTCATTTGTCTAATGACCAATAAAAGCACTCAGTATAGCAGTTATTGTCACTCTGCCCACAGGCCGAACAGAAGATCTAAGCCAAGAAATCAAGCAAAAATTTGTGAAATATTGCACACAGCGTGGAATTCCTATGGAAAACATACTTGACCTGACCAAAGTTGGTAAGTTGTTATCTTTGGCTTTCACTTCTTAAATTTCCATGTGTCATGGATTGAATTGTATCCTCTAAAAGTATGTGTCAACTTGGGTGGGCCCTGATTCTCAGTGGTTTGGCAGTTATGTGATGATGTAATGTGACAGTTATGTAATGATGTAATCATTGCCCATAATGTGATCTGATATGATCAGCCAATCAATTATAAGGGATTAGGGTGGGGTGCAACACCCTCAATCAGGTCACAGCCCTGATCCAATGTAAGGGGAGGTTTCCTGGGATGTGGCCTGTATCACCTTTTATCTTACAAGAAATAAGAGAGAAGTGAGCAGAGAAAGGGGACCTCAGTACAACAAAGAAAGAAGAGTTGGGAGCAAAGGGCATCCTTTGAACCCAGGGTCCCTGTGCTGAGAATCTCCTAGACCCAGGGGAAGAATGATGACAAGACACATGGAGATCTCCAAGGAATACAAGGCACACAGATGTTAAAAGGAAAGGACCTTCCCCCAGAGCTGATAGAAAAAGAAAGCCTTCCCCTACCTAGAGCTGGTGACCTGAATTTGGACTTGCAATCCCCTAAACTGTGAGAGAATAAATTTCTGTTTATTAAAACCACCCACTTGTGGTATTTCTGTTATAGCAGCACTAGAGAACTGAGACAGAATTTGGTACCAGAACAGTAGGTGCTGCTCTAACAGACACCTAAAACGTGGAAGCGGTTTTGCTATTGGGGAATGGGCAGAGGTTGGAAGAGTTTTAAGGTGCCTAATAGTAAAAGCCTAGATTCTCTTGAAGAGACTGTTGGTAGAATGATGGACATCAAGATCATTTCTGGTGAAGGCTCAGAAAGAAGTGAGAAGAGCAGTAACACCAGAGACAGTGCAGATGGTAAGTGGCAACAGCAGAGAAATGGTGGCAGGCTAACCAAGAGACTGGTGTAAGACAGCATGGGAGCTGACCCATGGAGCAAGAGAGCTGCATGGGGAAAGATTCGTGGCAGAAAGGGGTCCTCTGGGCCCTTGTTGATGTAGCTAGGCTTGCCGACCCACAGAAAGAGAACCGAGCTGCTTTGGGCCGAGGCTTATTGGTGGCGTGGGGTGCCTCTGGGCACTTATCAGAGCTAAAAAGCTTTGTAACACCTGCCCAAGGAGGGCAGAGGCTGGCCCAGTCCAAGATGTCAAGGGGTCAAGGGGCCAAGAGGCCAAGGAACCAGGAAACAGAAGCTGAAGAGACAGGGAGCCCAGGAAGCAGAGCTGCATCAGTCTCAAAGGGCCATGACCGCTGAGGTCTCAAGGCATGAGGCCGTGCCTCCCAGGTTTCAAAAGTCAGATCTTCACCAACTCAGTTTCGGAGCGTGGGACTGCCATTCACAGGAGGGTGGAGCTGAAGCCACCACCCAAAACTGAGGGGGTAGGAATGCCACGCCCAAGGGGCAGAAGAATGGGGCCTGCCAGGCTGAGGGGGTGGGGTCACCACGTAGTTGGACCAGGAGAATGGGGCTCCTCAAAGCTAAGGGATCAGAGTTACCACCCCAGTGGGCCTGGAAGGTGGAGCTGAAGCTCAGAGCCTAGGGACCTCCACCCAGAACCCAGAAAGCATGGCTGACATGTGGAGTCTGGAGGGCAGGGCCACTGCCTAGAGGGTCTCAGAGAACAGAGGATTACTTTCAAGTCTTGAGAACTGATGTAAATTGTTCCACTGGGTTTTTCACTTGCTTAGTAGCCATCATCCCTTCTTTCCCTCTAATGTCTCCCGTGCGCCTGGTCTACCACTGTGCTTTGGAAACAAGGAACTTGTATTCTAGATTCACAGATGAGGACGAATTTTGCCCCAGGATAGAATTTGGATTTAGAGTTGATTTAAGATATGATGAGGTAAAAGTGTTTTACATGTGGCAAGGACATGAATTTTGGGGGGCCAACCATCAGCCACTCCTCGGAAAGAAGGTTGGACAATCTACTTCCATAGTGATCCACCTTGGAAACCCAAGGAGGGGTCGCTACGAGTCGGATCCGACTCAACGGCAGTTTGTTTGGATTTTTTTTTTAAGGGTGGAATGTTATGTATTGAATTGTGTCATTTAAAAAAATGTGTGTCAGTTTGGTTGATTCTCAGTGGTTTGGTGGTTGTGTAACTGTGATAGTTCAGTTTGTGTGTCATCTTGGCTGGGCCTGGTTGAGTGGCTGGGTAGCTGGATGTAGTATTCCCCATGATGAGACTAGTAATTAACTCCATGGTGGAATCTACTGGGAGCAGCTGAGTAGCTGCCTTAGGGATGTGGTCTGCTTCCTGTATATAAGCAGAAGGCTTGGGGATAGTCTCTAGTTTATGGCACGCTTGGACCCTGGATGTAGCCATGTTGTTGTTCAGCAGCCTGCCATGCTCTGCTGACCTTTTGGACTTACAATGGACTTGAATTAATGGCCTGCCATGTGGTTTGGTAACATCAGGACTGTGCCATTTTATTTTTTGACCTTGGGCTTGTTAGCCTCAGCAGCTAGTAGCTGCCTGAGTGAAGAGATGCCCCTAGCTTCAGTGGGCCAGGAGCAAGAGGCAGAGCTGAAGCCCAAGGTCGAGGGGCTTTCACACAGCCCCTAGAGCCTGGCACTTTGAACTTGGACTTAAAGCCTCCAAATTGTGAGAGAATAAACTCCTGTTTGTTAAGGCCATCCCATTTGTGGTATAATCTTGTCAGAGTGGCACTAGCTAACCAGAACAGTAATGATGTAATTTGGCAGTTATATAATGATTCAGTCATCCCCCATGGTGTGAGCTGATGTGATCAGCCACTCAATTATAAGGAGATTAGGGTGAGATGCAAAACCCTTACTCAGGTCAGAGAAAGGGGACCTCAGTACCAACACGAAATTAGAGTGAGGAGCAGAGTACATCCTCCGGATCTGGGATTATAGCAACACCAGATAACTACGACACCATGTTACTGAGCGGGAGAAATCCAAGGGAGGGTCGTGCTTCCAAGGAGTCCCTTTTGTCCTAACCCAGTGAATGTTCTGGTTTCTTTCTGGGGATGAATCGGAGTTAGTGTCAACATGTCCTGCTATTGCTTTACAGATCGCTGTCTCCAGGCATGAGGTGAGGAAGAGCCCCAGGACTCCAGGTTGGTGATCTCTGACTCTAAGAGGTAGTGAAGGCCCAATGCCTTCCGAAAACATTAAGAGTTTATGCCCAAAGATTACAATAAAACAATTTATAGTAAGAAAGTTGATGAGGAAATGTTGATACTAGGCATTGGAGGACTGGGTTCAGGACTTAGTCCTACTGTGAGCTTTTGAACAGATGACCTAAACAATGAAAAAGAAAACACTGATGTCTCTCTTGCAGAGTTGTTTGTGACTATTATACTGGTGAAAAGGGCTCAGAAATTGATCATGTGCTAAAAATAACATTAAGACTTGAAGTTTGAAATGGGAAAAGAGTAGCAAGGCTTGAAAATGAAACTCAAATATTTTTGTATTTGTATCCTCCAAACCCAGGAGGCCACCACAGCCTCCAATTAATACAAATATCTTCCTTTGAATTCTTGATATTCTTGGCTGTTCCTTCTCAATCTGGGAATGGCGTACATGACCTTCCTTTTGTCTTCAACCCAGCAAATATAGTCTGAGTTTCTTCATCTGTTTTCTACCTCAGAATTACTGTGGGGCTTCATTCAAATAATATACATAAAAGTCTTAGCACCTATGGCTCACATAAAGTAAACATTTACTGTATTTTTATACAAATAACATTCACGTTATACATTTTTGCAAACCGCACAAACCCGACATATTATTTCCATAACTTATTTTTCACATGTTGTTGATTTCAATCTCATTTCTTTTTCTGTCCAATGGATTTAATGTTACAGGGATAAAACTAATCTCAGGGAAACTTCATTTAAGATGTGTATTTTGCTAACCCAAGTACAACCAATGGTGGACTGAATGGACTTGTGTTGGAAATGGGAGCCATGTTGAAACCAAAGAGTATGAATGTATGAAAAGCTAGAAATTAGCAAGAAATGATCCTAGGCCCAAAACTACAAGAATATGATGTTGCTTATATTTTATTGCTTTCATAAATTTTAAACAGAAACATAATTTTTTGATAATCAATGTCTTTGAAATCAATACAAATTACTAGAAGAAAGTGTGTTTTCATCTTAAGACAGGCCATTTTAGTTTTTTCGTTATCATCATCATCATCCAACTCCCAGAACCTTCCAGAGTCTGATCCTTCATCATCTTCATTGAAATACCTCAGAGCTGCCTGCAGATGCTAAATTGTGACTTGTGAACTGATGTCATTATCACCACTGCTTTTGGCATCTTCGTCTGTGGCATGGGTCTTCTGTTAGACTTTCTGAAGCTGTTGTGCATGGTTTCTGGGGTTATTTTCCCCTAAGCTGAAGCCACCCACTTGCAGACTTCTGTAAACATCACCTGCTTCAGTTGCGCTGATGGTGTGAGCGCATGAATCCCAGACTGCATCCATTCATCCCCCTCTGTCCTCATGAAGGTCTTGAATGACTGGTTGAACGCTGTATCCAGTGACTGCAGCTTATAGGTCAGGCCACCAGGTGTGACTGCTGTATGGGTTCAGTTAATATAATTTTGAATGTTTTTTTCTTTGTGAGCTGCCATGACGTAGAAAATTAGTAAAGATTTCTTCAGAAAGAATTCCCCTGGCCTGGCCCTGTAACATTTATCTACCCATACTTTCATAACATCATGATCAATTCATCCCTTATTACAATAACCGACCACACTGATAGGCGGTTTTTTTTGGTGGCATGAAAACGGTCTTGAAAATCAAGCTTGGCTTTCATTTCATCCCAGTCACAGTGCAACCAAGGACTACAGTGAAGCAAGTCCTCTTGTGCCCAGTGGGCACAAGTTTCTGTGGGCACAAGGTACAGTTTTTGTACTTGAAGCAGCTACTGTCCTGTTGGCCAGAATGTTGAGACATTAGTATCTCATCCATGTTCATTATGTCCATTGCAGAGATACCAAGTTCAGAGATTTCTTTGGTGATGAATTTGTGGAAGTTGACCATTTTTGCTCCCACCCATCTGGAAGGTGCTGGCCTATAGTGGCTCTCACTCTCATGGAAAGGCCATTCCTCTTCATGAATTTAGAAACACAGGTGAAGTCCACCTTCCTATCTGGGATTCCTCTCATTTGCCAGAAGCTTCGCTTTGATCTGAATTGTGACAGTAGGCAGCTTGATTTTGTTCCCTTCGAGAAACAATCCACTCTTCCGAGTCATTCTCCAACTCAGGCCACTTCACCTTGGGCCCACCATGTGTGTGTGCTCATAGATTCACTTTCTCCAGCTCCTTTTCCTTCTTTCGCTGTTCACAAATGGAACCCCCAACCTTGAACTTTCTCACTGCTGCTCGGTGGTTTATTTCTTCCGCCCTTGCAGCGATTTTTAGTTGGAAGCTGGTGGTTTAGGACTTGCATTTAATTCCTGACATGATAGATTTAGATTTATAAATTGAAAAAATGTGCACAATATAATCAATAACTGGATGGTTCTAGAGAAGAGATTAAAACATCAAGTGAAGTGCACAAGAAGCGTCTTCTTACATGCTTGCAAGCATGTGACTGAGGTTCATGATGAAGACATTGGTGCCAATAAGGCATATAAACCATGAAATAAGCAGACCTTATAAGTACAGTCAGAAATAAGTACAGTCAGAGACAAGCCCCAAAAGCGGGGGCTGGGAATTTGTTACATCTTGCAAGTCCCCTCTGCCCCCTCTCTTGTGAGCCAGAAGTGGATAAAGTGCTGTGTGACAGACCCCCTGGGGAAGCCCAAAGGGGACAAGAGCCGCACCCCTGAGGCAGCAGGGGCTCTGAAAGGGCCGGACACAGGCCTAGGTTCCCAGAGGGCTGGGAGGAGGGCCTACCACCACCACTGGGGCTGGCTTAATAGCTAACATAGCTTTACGGTTTCACTGAGATGATCAGTTTTTGGATTCAAGTGTTGAGCCAATTTTGCCTTGTTTCACTCCTCCAATTAAAAGCCGGAGTCAGAAGATGATTGCAATAATTATGTTAATGCAGATTGAATCCAGATTCCTATTGATAGCTGAAGCCATTTATGTAAAACACAGACTTTGCTTTGTTTACGTTTTCAGCTGATTTATGTTCAGGCTTCAGTAGGCTCAAGATGTTGGTTGATGACTCAAAAGCAACAGGGATATAATTATCAATTTAAATTAATAGAAGAGCACAGTTCAATTGTTTTTATTTTCCAATTATCAACTTGATCCATGACTTCTTGAGCATGGCTTCCACCTTTGTTATACAACTATGATCAAAAGGAACATGTGCAGGCTACTGAGAGGGTGAAATTCACCTGTGGAATGGCATGAGACATTCAGTATATGCATGGACGCAATACGTCAGAACTGTTAAACATAATTTTATTGTTTCCATACTTAATATGTGTGGGTATGCTATTTGCAAAACTATATGGTAATAAAAGGCATCTATGACCTTTGCCATTATTTCTCAATCTGTGACAAATTTTTCAACATTTCTAACCCTCAAGATGGCAGAAACAAGCCTCTCTTTTTCAGTCTCAGTTGGGGGAAGGGTAAGATGGGATCAGGAACAGAAAGAAAAATCAGTTTACTCTGCACCCCCCTCCCTTTGTTTTGGCAAATAATATGTTAGAATGCAGGGGCATATTGATTTTGTCACCACTTTTATCCATGATGGAAATTATCTTTGTTCTCCATTAAGTCAATCCAAGGAATGCTTAGGAAGTTTTTGTGTTTATTTCTCCTCTTGTTTAGAGATGAATGAATACCTCCTCACTTGGACTCCAGGGTCTTCTCTCCATGATCTCCACATTTCTGATGATAAATTCTGTGACCTGATTCCCTCATTTCTGCACATGGCAGCATCTTCAGGATCTTCTGTACCTGCTTAGGAAGACTCTTAAGTTCAACAAGAATCAAAGGTTTTCTCTGAAATTCTCTCTGCTGCACTCAATAAGTCTTTCCTCTACATGGTCAATAAATGATTAGCCTTGCAGTCCCATCATCTGTCTTTGTAAATGGGAGAGATGTAGAACTGGTGACAGTGACTGAGGGGCTCCTTAGCCCCGCACCCATAATCCTCCTCCAGCTTCCCAAAGTCTTTCGTGTGTCCCAGGATCCTCCCTCCTCTGCAGTAAGTCCCTGTCCGTTATCCCGAGACACCATGAGTGCTGCTTGCCCTTTGGTTGGTCTGTTCCTTAGAGACCTGTTAAGACTGTTGTACGTACAATAAGAATCTAAGACGTGCCCCCTAGTTTCTCCATCCCAGAATTCTCTTTGTCACAGGGTTACTGAGAGACAGATGATGCTGAGGCTGATGCCAGCTTGACATGTTTCAGGCCATGCCCCCATATCCTGGCTTCTCTATATCATCCATCCCATGAGATGCTCAGTGTCCTCTCACACTCCAAGGAGGTGTGGAAATCAGTCTTCACCCACTACCCAACTACTGTGAACATATAAAGTGAGACTTCATTAAATGCTCGTAACATCTGTCTTTAGCAATCTGTACTTGGTACTCTCAGAAGGCATCAAGGGGCTACATATTATTAAACTCGTCTTCTGTGAGCTAACGAGCTTTGGGGAGAGAAAATGAATGATCTTTCCCCATTTAGGGCCTTTACCTGAAACCAGCAGATTAAAAACTGTACAGTTAGATGTGGGTGCTGGGCAGAGCGAGGCTGGGTGGAAGATCGTTAGGCAAGAAGAATAGCTCAGTCCTAAGGGCATTTTTGAATGTTGGCCTTCATGGAACAGAATAGCTGATACCCAGAAGGGCATGATCTGGCTAACCTGGGGATGCTTAAAAAATGAGTAACAACAACTGAAGACACCAGGAGCGCCATGCTGGTGATGGCTGGGTGGTAGTGCCACTTGTCAGAAAACTACAGCCCAGAAGGAGGCACAAAAAGACCATCAGCTGGGTTCCAGGTCAAGCTGGCAGCCTGAGCTCACACTGAAACTGATCCATTCTATTCCAGATCGTGCAGATGAGGCAAAAGATAGTAAGAACACAAAAGCAAGCAAGCCCCTCTCTAAAGAAAGGGACAGAACGGGAGGGGCGGATGATGTGGGTAAACAGCTGCACTGGCCTCTCGGGTCTAAGGACAGATCTGGGAACTCACGCAGGGTTGGGCTCCAGTGCCCTAACGGCCAGGCCAGAATGTGGGCTGAAGATGCCTCCTCTGAGGGGCAAGGATGGAGCCAGAAGGAATCGAGGACAGCTCTTCTCTTACCCAGGTCAAGGAAAGAAATTACTGCCTGTGGCTTAGAAGGGAGGCACTGCCACCCTGAAGAGAAAGAAAAAAAAAAAAAAAAAAAAACTGCTGCTAAGTCAGGTTGCTCTCCTCTTGGACAGAAACAAATTTCACAAAATACCAACATCAGACACGGTAACCCTGAGATCATTAGAACAGAATCACTGTGCCGTCCACACACATCCCCCCCTCTTAGCTAAAGTGAGTGACTGTTACTTCTTTAGCAATTACTGCTTTATCCCCCTGTCGTCATAGTTGGTGTTAGTTGTCATCGAATGGATTTCAGCTCATGGCAGCCCCGTGTGCAGGTAGAGCTGCTTCACAGGGTTTCAAGGTTGTGGTCCTTTGGAAGCAGATTGCCAGACTTTTCTTCCGAGGCATTTCCGGATGTGTCCCAGCTGCCAGCCTTTCAGCTAACAGTCAAGTGCTTGACTGTTTGTGCCCCCCAGGGACGCCTGCCCGTTTTCTGACAGCACCTAATCCAGAGCAAGCTCCCCCTTCCTTAGACCCACCCCAAATCCTAGAGTGGGTTCTCTGTACCACACTTACTGAGGGTGAGCATTCTCCCTTGTTGCAATAAGTAATAAATCCAACGTACTCAACTACAAGTGTGCTCTTGGTGGGGTCTTTGGCTGAATGGCATGAACACTTTTAGGACAAGAACCCAGGCCCGCTCCTTGCATGTGCTGCCTGGAATTCTGTCACCTGCCCAAGGGGACGCAGTAAGTTAAACCACAAATACAAGGGCTGCCTCCATGCTGTGCACCATGTGCGGTCTAGGACCCAGGATGACTCCAAGGACTTTGGCTGAGCACCTGGAAGCACAGGATTGCCATTCAGTCTTGGAAGCCAGAGGAGCAGGTTAGCGGGAAGGATAAACAACTCAGCTTTGGACGTTTCATAAGTTTATCCAGCTAGGCTGTTATGGAAAAAAAATCCACCCAGCATCCAGTATGACTTAACAAAGGTAGGACTCATTGCCCTCCCCTATGAACAATCTGAAGTGAGCATTCCAGGTTGGCTGGCAACTGTACCACGTAGCCATTCAGGAACCCAGTTCTTTCTACCTTGTTTCTCCACCACCCTCTAGGGCATTGTCCATGTCTGTGTGGTTAAAGTTAGACTGCAAGGGAAAGAGTGTGTGGTAGAAGAGTGATCTGTGACATGCCCTCGGTGGTCCCTGCCCACTGTCCACTCGCCTTTGCAGCCCCTCTCCACTGTCCACTGCAGCCCCTGCCCACTGTCCACTGGTCTCTGCAGCCCCTGTCTACAGTCCTCTGTGGTCCCAGGCTCTGGGAGTTTCCTTCTTATCTATCATCTTCCATGGCTACAACCCATTTCCTGTTTGCGCAGGTTTGGTGAGACTACTTTAAGGATTAAAGTGTTCCCTGCTTTTGTTATAGGTCAGGCCCAAATTTCTTTTGGCAATACAGAGTCCTCAAAAACACAGCAGGCTTCTGGAGGATTGGCCCCTTGACTTTTCCACGTGCAAGTAACCATATCCCACCAAATGTTAACTAGATGTAGATTTAAGGCTGAACATTTTGGTATTTTTTATATTGGCAACTGTGCTCTGCTACTCCACCTCTTGTATTTAATGGTGGCTACTGCAAGGCCATCTGAGCAATAGATTTTGGTGGCATGGTCCCCTAATCCCTTTGCCAGAAGGCTCACACCGTCATGGCTGCAGCATGTCTCCTACTAAGCCTTCCATTACACAAACACTACTCACAACTCTTTCAGTTTGGGGTACAGAAACGATGCTCCCCAGCCAACCTAGAGCGAAACTGCCAGCAGAGAAGTCGCCCCTGGGGGAAGCTGCGTTCCCTCCCCTCTCTGCTTGTCGCCTGGCTGGCTCTCGCCGAAGTCTCTCTCTCTTGTAAGTTTTACTAAAAGTAGCAAGAAGTCACTGCTACATTCCAACATCTTGAACCTTTTCTGTCTATTCCTCTAACTCTACAGCCTTTGTCAGAACATGATCTGTCTTCCTAGGTGCAGCAGGCAACTGTCTGACCAAATGTTTTCCCAACATGGAATTAGAGGAACCAGCTTTCCATGCTATGGTCGCTGAATCCTTGATGTCCGAAAGCTGACTTCTTCCAGTAAACTGGCCTCATATCTTAGGTTCTGTCAGATACCTCAACTGGTAAAACCAGACCAAACCAGCTGCCGTTGAGTTGACTCAGTTTCATGGCACTCCCCGTGTGTCACAGTAGAACTGTGTTCCATAGGCTTTTCAACAGCTAATTTTTCGGAAGTAGATCCAAGGCCTTTCTTCCAAGGCCCCTCTGGGTGGCCTTGAACCACCACCTCTTTGGTTAGCAGCCCAGCAAGGTCACCATCAGCACCACGAGGGACTTCCCTCGTTGGTAAGTTTCTATCTGCCCCATATTCTTTGAGCTAATTTTGACTAATAAAAGTCAGATTAACAAGTGCCAGACATGTACTTGTTAATAAAAAGCAGATCAGTTAGAGGGCATCTGAAATGTGGAGCCATTTACATCTAATAAAGGTGAGGGGTCGCTATGAGTCGGGTTTGACTCGACGGCACATAACAACAACAACAACAAAGATGAGGGCTGGGGATGTATGCCAGCTAGTTTCCTCAAACACCTTAAGAGTGTAAATCTGAATCCAAGTGGGGTGAATACCCATTCACATTCTGTACACCCACTTCATTAATGGCAAAGTGGCCTTGCTGGTTTAATTTGCTTTGAAAGTTCCCATTGACATTGAGATGGCGGAACACATAAAAGCTCATTATTTTCTTCTGGGCATGGAACAATTAATCTTATGGCTACAGACAGCAATTGCTTCTTTGGGGAGAAGGACATTCTCCCAGTGGCTGTGACCTTTCCCCTAGGAATTAAGTAGGGGCATTTTTTATTGAGCAGAGAGCATCAGGACTCCTTGGCCATGTCTCTCTTCACAATAAATCAATGCCCCAACAGACTGACTTAATAACAAATTTCATTATGAGCAACATAAATGTGAATTGTCTTCAGTGAGTGAGAAGGGAACGTAATGGATCTGTATTAGCATCGATTGACCTCGAACACAAATTGAGTGGAAAGAGCTAGCCCCTGACTGATACATACAAGAGCAATGCAGTACATGGTTTATGGATGTTACCTACATAACTATGCAAATTCAGACTTCTCATAAGGTACATACAAATCATCTGGGATCTTGTTAAAATGCAGACTAATCCAGTAGGTCTGGGGTGGGGCCTGGAGTCTTCATTTTAAACAAACTCCCAGGTGATGCCAGTGTGGCAGGCCTGCGGTCCCCACTTTGAGTAGCAAGACGTTCAATTACATTGGGCAGATACACTCCTTGGAGAGATCAGTCATGGGAGAATAGAAGGGCTCTGTGTGCACAGGCAGACAGCTGTGGGGGGGGAAGGGCAGGAATGCAGGGGAGGGAAGGACACGGGGAAGAGGTGGCTATGGGGAGGAAACGGAGGGAAGCTGTTGCATTGTGGGAGACCGCAGTCAATGCCATGAGACAAAGTGTATGTGAACTGCTATATGGAAGATGAATATGCTCTGTAAACTTTCACTCAAATCACAATGATTTAAAAAAAAAAAAAAAAAAAGGACAACGACTGACGCTGCTGGAACCTTCCCATGACCTCGACTCCCGTGGCTCAACTTTCAGCCAAAAATAGATGGGTTCACAAGGTGAGCACTAGGGAGGTACACAAGCCCTAGAATAATTCAACACTTGAGATCAAAAGGCAGCATTTGCCCAAGGGCAAAGTTCCAGAAAGCAAGAAAAGAGTGGAAACTTGAAACACAGGGGAGGAAACGGCTTGAGAGATGCTACGTTGAGGAGACTGCAATCAATGACATGAAACAAAATGTGCATGAATTAGTGAATAGAAAACTGGTTTGCTCTGTGAACTTTCACTCAAATCCCAATAAAAATTATATATATATAAAAAAAAAAGACATTCAATTATTAAAGTGGACCAGAAGGACATCCAGTAGCCCTCTGCGGAGTGTGCCCTTGGGCAGGGAGTTACTCTAATGAGATGAAGATGGGAGTCAGAGGGGACTCAATCTTGATCATTTATTTTTAATTGTTAATTTTTTAAAAAAGAGTATGAATAGATGAAAAGACCAGGGAAGGAGGATGCCCCATCAGGAGCGCTAATTCTGGTGAGGAACATACACGTAGCTGCTATTTTCTTCTTTCTAGTTTTCTGTATTTTTCAAATTTGTGAAAGAAGGAGAAAGGAAAATGTCCAAAGGGAAGAAAAGATCAAGGACCCAGTGTTGAGTGGGACTCGGGCAGCATCTCGTTCTCCCCTGGGCTCAGGGTGAGGAGAGTGGCAGGTGGAGGGGTCGGACCTGGGCTCAAGGCTCCTCCCTCCTGCCTCCAAATCCCAAATCCATTTGAAAGTGAACAGAGGAAGAGCAGACTAGCAGAGAAGAGGGGCAAGTTGGGAAGCTTAAGTCAAGAAATCAAAAGGAAGCAGGATTTGAGAGTTTCTCAGACATGATCGCAGCTAAGTCGACATGTTTTTGGAAGAGTCAGAAAAAGGAAACTTCCCAAAACCCCACTGTAGTTCTAGGTAGAAAGGTCTGAATAACTTTGAGAAGTTTAAGAATGGTGATAAACAACATTGTTTCTCATCTCTGCTTAAGTTTAGATTCGATCAAGAGATAGACATGAGAGCCAGGCCACCAGAAGTCCAAATTTCACTTTTATTACTGAGAAAGGTTTTGAGGTGATTCACAGATTCTTCTTTATTCTTTAGTGTTGCATAGTATTTCATTGTGTGTATGTACCACAGTTTGGTTATCCATTCATCTGTTGATGGGCACCTAGGTTGTTGCCATCTCTTTGTAAATAGTGCTGCGATGAACATGGGTGTGCATCTATCTCTTATAACTATTCATGTCCCGGGTCTCACCTCTTTAGGACATATTCCTAGTAATGGGGTTGCTGGATTAAATGATATTTCTATTTCCAACTTTTTAAGGAAGCACCATACTATTTTCCACAGAGAGCAGAGTTTTATGGCCTAAGAGTACTGCCTGGCCAAGAGCAAGCCAGAACACAAGCTCTCAGAAGAAAGAACCCAGAAGGTGTGAGCCCGGCATGCCCATTTCCTACTCCCCAACACAGAGAGATTAATTCTTTCCTCCTTTCTAGGAAGGAGTTAGAAAGGGGGTCAAGAGAGGTCAGGAGTATTACACTTGGGGAAGTCTTCCTACCCCATAGAAAAGATGAGGCTAGGGGCTCAAAGTCTCCTGCATGACAGTTACGGTCCACACTGATTTCCTTTGTGGGCGAAACAATGGCACTCCCTAACCATATTTTCAATCCCCTTCTACAATCAGTCACTCTCAGATCAGCTGTAATTTAACCTAAAAGACATAGGAACACAATGAGTTTTCAAACCTATGTTGAAATTTGTTACAGTGTCTAATAAAAGCGTGGATCAAATGGATGTTAGCGTGGAATCAGCCATCAGGGGCAACCTGCTACTGCTTCCTGGTACCCTCTGCTCAGGGACTCACATCCAAGTCCCACTGGGGACTCTCCACCATGATGTTTGAATTCTAAGTTGTTTTTTCTCTATTACCCTATTGCCTCACTGCCCGTAAACACGTTCTTAGGATCTGTAAACAAATTGAGTTGAATCTGCTGCAAAGAGCACCACGGAATACTCCAGAGCCAAGCCAGTGTGCTGTAGGGTAACTCAGTGAATTGTATCCACCACATTTCCTCCTAAGAGCTAAAAATGTATGCAAGGAAACTCTGCTTGTGTGTTAGAAAGATTGTTGTTGTTCGGTGCCACTGACTCAGTTCCCACTCACAGTGACCCGTGCACAACAGAACAAAACACCACCCAGTGCTGTGCCATCCTCACAACCACTGCTGTGTTTCAGCCCATCGTGGCAGCCATTGTATCCATCCATCTCATTGAGGGTCTTCTTTCTCACTGCCCTCTACTTGACCAAGCACGATGTCCTTTTCCAGAGACTGGTCCCTCCTGATAATATGACCGAAGTACGAAAGGTGAAGATTCACCCTCCTCATTTCTAAGGGGCATTCTAGCTGTTTGTCTTCCAAGACAGATTTGTTCATTCTTCCGGCAGTCTATGGTTGTTCCGGTTCCCCAGTGCCACCGTGACAGGAATATACCACAAATGGGGTGGCCTTATCAAACAGGAGTTTATTCTTACAATTTAGAGGCTTTTAGTCCAAGTTCAAAGTGCCAAGCTCTAGGGGCTGGGTGAAAGGCCCTCAACCTTGGGGTCCAGCTCTGCCTCCTGCTCCCGGCCCACTGGAGCTAGAGGCGTTTCTTCACTCAGACAGCTGCTGGCTGCTGAAGCCGAGAAGCCCCAAGGTTGACAAGTAAAAAGGCACAGTCCTGATGTTACCAAACCACACGGCAGGCCATTAATTCAAGTCCATTGTAAGTCCCAAGGTTGGCAGAGCATAGCAGGCTGCTGAGCAATGACATGGCTATATGCAGGGTCCAAGCATGCCAAAGGCTAGAGACCATTCCCAAATCTGCTTCTTATATACAGGAAGCAGACCACATACCCAAAGCAGCTACTCAGCTGCTTGTGGTAGATCCCACCGTGGAGTTGATTGCCAGTCTCATCATGGGGAATAACTACCACCAGCTGGCCAGCCACTCAACCAGGCCCAGCCAAGTTGACACACAAACATAACCACCATAATGGTATAGTCAATACCACTATTCAAAATACAGGTAAGAGGCATTTATATCCAGATCGGCAGGAAAAATGGGTCCTTCATTCATCTCCTATTGCTGCTGTAACAACAACAACTCAGTGATTTAAAACACCACAAACTTATTGTCTTACAGTTCTATTGGCCAGCAGTCCGACAGGGGCCTCACTGGGCTGCAGTCAAGGGGTTGGGAGGCTCTAGGGACGTTTGATTCCTTGACTTTTCCAGTTTCTCCATTCCTTGGCTCATGGCCCCATTCCTCTATCTACAAAACCAATGATGTCAGGCCAAGTCCTTCTCAAACTGCCACCTCTCTGCCAGACAAAGTGTGCCTTTCCCTCCACTTCTTATTTCATTTGTGCTGCCTGGACTGAAATATACTAGTTTACCCAATTGCACCCTCCCAAGTATCTTGAATAAAATAGGCATTAAATGATGATTGTGTGATTAAGCGGATATTTTTAAGTAGTCCTGTGACTGCTTTCAAGGAGCGCTGGTAGCAGTGACTAAAGCATCTGACTGCTGACCAGAAGGTTGGTGGTTCAAACCCACCAGCCACTCAGTGGAAGCAAGACTGGGCAATCTACTTCTGTAAAGATTTACCTTCTTGGAAACCCAGTGGGTGTCATTATGAATTAGAACCAACTTGATGGCAGTAGGTTTGGTGTGTGTTTTTTTTTTTTTTTTTTTTTTTTGATGACTGCTTTCTTCTAAATATCATCAATAACTTAAGCCTGACTGGAGGAAATTTAAGTAAATGTTAAATAAACTTCCAGGATAAATATCAAACCAGGACACCCTGAGGTTGTTTTGGGGTTTCTAGGACAGTGATGAAGACTCTGAACCTCTAATCTTGAGCTGGAGGATTTTGTTATTTGACTCTCTTATCTTAGGACAAAACTTCAATTGAAACTGTCTGTTCCTGGAAGCAGGCCCATCTCAACTGTAGCTTTTGTTCTTAAAAGTTAGCATTTCATAACCATTGTTCTGTTTCACAAAGTTTATGATGGACCTGGTTTTGGTTATTAGGATGATTGGCAATGACTGGCTAACCACTTGGTGAAGACAGACAGAGAACTGGCATGCCAGGGGGTTCACAAGAGCCTGGTCCTGGAAACAGAACCAGGCCAGCAACAATGAGAGTCTGGGGTGCTTGAAGGAACCAGTCCCTGCTCAGCAGCCAGAATTCCAGACTCTAACGCGACTACCCTCACGTTCCCGTGTGTTCATTAAACCTGCATTAGTCATTGCACCACGTTCCTAAAATGCCCCCATGACCAAGCCCACTCCAGGGCCCCTGTCCTCCCTCTCTCCCTTTGTCCGAGATGCTCACTCCCAGGTATTTGTGTGGCTACCTTCCTCATGTCCTTCCATTCTCCGCGTCTCACCTCCCAGAGTACTGCCCTGAGCCCAGGCATAAAACAGTACTCTTCCTCTACCTTCCTGGACTGGCCACTCATAGGTGACTATTGCTTGTACCCACTCCCTCCACGGTACAAGTGCAATGAGATCAAGGGGTGTGGTTTTTTATTTTTATTTTTTTGTTTTTTTTAATTTTATTGTGATTTAGGTGAAAGCTTACAGAGCAAATTCACTTTTCATATAGCAGCTCACGTATGTTTTTTCTCATGACATTGACTACAATCTCCCACAATGTAACAGCTCCCCTCCCACTTCCTCCCGTTACCTCTTCCCAGTTTCTTTTCCTCCCCTGCACTCCTGCCCCCCTCCCCACCTGTTTCCCTGTGCATACACTGCCTTGCTATTCTCCCATGATTGTTCTCTCCAAGGAATGTATCTACCTCAGGTAAATGTTCAGCTCATATGCTTGTCTTTTGTTTGGCTGGAAGCTATAGGAACTCACTGCCCTCGAGTCAGATCTGACTCATAGCGACCCCTCCTTGGGTTTC
>NW_006921624.1:14357422-14387430 GCF_000298275.1 Orycteropus afer afer
ATATAATATATATATATATATATATATATATTATATATTTTATTTTTATTATTATTTTTTTATTGTGAAAACATACACAACAAGGTATTTGCCAACAACTTCCCCATTTACAGCTCAGGGACATTGATGACATTTTTCATGTTGTGCCACATTATTGCCATCCTTTTCCAAAACATCCCACCACCATTACCATAAACTCAATGCCCTGCAAACAAAAGCTTCCCCTTTCCCCCTCCCTCCTACCTCTAGTAAACATGAATAATAATAATAAAAATATCTATCTATATTTTTTCAACCTATCTAGGAATTTTCCTCCTCTCACCTCCCTCCCTGGTAACCAACAAAGAAAGTTTCCTTCTATGTATAAACCTGTCCTTGACTTTTTACAATAGTGGACTCATACAATATTTGTCCTTCTGTGATTGGCTTATTTCACTCATTGATTTGCTAATATTTTAATTGTAACCCATCTTCATTATGGGAGCTCTGGTGGCGTAGTGCCTAAGGCACTTGACTGCTAACCAGAAAGCTGGTGGTTCAAACACACCAGCCACTCCTTAGAAAGAAAGTTGGGCAATCTACTTCCGTAGTGATATCGCCTCGGAAACCCAAGGAGAGGTCACTATGAGTCTGATCTGACTCTATGGCAGTGTGGTTTTTTTTGGTTTATCTTCATTATTGCAATTCACCCACAGTGTCCTTTTACTGCATGGTTCTTACCAGATTTTGGTTTTAAGTTAATGCTAACTTCATAAAATAAATAAGGGGCTTCCCACCTGAAAAAAAAATCAAATAGTTTTTGAATGATCTATTCTTTAGAGATCATAATTTAAGTTAGAATTTATCTATAAAATCAACTGGGCTATCATCTTTGGTATCTACCGCCCCCCGCCCCAGTGTTCTATTTCTCTTGGGCTGTGATTATTAGTGCTGTCCATCAAACACGTATGTTCCTCCTTGGCACAATGAAGTTGGATGCAGCCCTTTGACTTGTTTTGATTAGTGAAAAGTGAACGGAAATTCATTTGTCCTGGGCATCAGAATTTTTAAGAGCTCCCAGATGATTTAAAAGTGCAGCCAAAGTTGAGAAACGCTTATGTAAGAAAGGAAAAAAATGGTTAAGCTGCATCTCTGAACTAGAATCTAGGGCATCGCGTCACAGAGAGAGGGTCCGTGGGGTCACTAGGGTTGGTGTCACCCCGTACAGTTAACTCACGCCATCACCTCCTGTGAACCTCCTCCTGTCCCAGACCATACAGAATCCTTGGTAACGTTTACTGTCAGTTTTAATCTTAGAATAATATGTGATAACTATAGCTGTAAATTGCTTACATATATTTCTTAGATTATATTAACAATAAAATTGTTTTGTAAATCTTTCTACATTGAATCACATTACTAGTAACTAAGCAGAAGGCTTTTTTGATTTTTCTCCCTCTATTTCTTTAATTACTACTTTGTTCTCAAAAAAGTTATTGATATAAGTTCATAAATACGAATTACCACATGTTGTAGCTAAAACACCAGAAAATTTGACAAAATCAGCGCTTATTAAAACACCAGGAAACAAACCAAAAACATTTGTTTTGGGTCCGCAGCAGCCATGAAACCAACAGCGCATGCTTGCAGCGTGCAGACGAACCTGTGTGACTGCAAGCGTCACTGGCAGTGGGCACAGACCACAGCTCTGAAGGATCACTACAAGGTTCAGAGTAAATTAGCGCGGAGTTTTAGCCACACAGGTATACAGATGCATGCAAGCTGGCCTTACGAAAAGTCTTTTTGTTTAAGTAACTATAGGAATATTTTCATAAAAAAGTAACAGATTTCTGCTGAAACATTGCCCCCAAATTTTACAGACATTTAGTGTCACCCCTTCTGACAGTGTCACCCGGTGGTGCACACCCACCCTCCGAGGGACGCCCCTGGAGAGGGTACCTGAAGCGGCTTTAAACAGGCCCTTGGCCACCTCGGGAAGGCTCTCCCAAAGCCCGCGTTCAGTTCCTCTCCCTCTTCCTCCTTTGCCTGCTCGCCCCTTCCTTTCCTCCCTCCCCGCAGAGCGTACAGTTGCTGGGGGGGCGGCCTCTCGTACACCCCGGGCTCAGGCTTTTCTCCCTTGCAGCACAGAGGGATGCGCGCCACGGACCGCCACCGCGCGGTGGGCAGATCCGCAGGACCTGTCACCGGGTCCAAAGGGCACCCGTGGACGGCTGGCGCCGCCTGGTGGCTGTCTGCGTGCACTGCAGCCTGGGCCCGCCACCGCCGCTGAGGAGTTGTTCAGAAAGAGCCAGGTGCCCCGCGGGCTCCGCAGGGTCAGGACAAAGAGGCCTCGGGCCACTTCGGAGGCCTCCTTCAGAAGACCTGGGGTCACACTGGTTTCCTCGGATTCTCTGTAGGCCTCAGGGGCCAGATCAGGAAGGAGCGAGGTAGGGAGAGCGACCCGAGGACGCTGTAGGGGGCGGGGAAGCGTGCGTCTGCAGTCGGCCTGGCGAGGGCGAGGCTGTGCAGATGCTTTTCAGACCCTGGGCGCCTGGAAGCCCCCCGCGCTCTCTGGTCTCAGGGCCTGCAAGGGACCCCTGTTGGCAGAACCTGCAGCCAGTGGGTGATTTATTTTCTCTACAGTTTGCAGGTGAGCGGCAACACCCCACGCATTTGGTCCGCAGGGGACATTTGTTTTTCACAACTGGGGTGCGGAGATGCTACCGGAATCTAGTGAGGCGAGGACCGGGGGTGCTGCTAATAAACAGTGTAATGCACTGAACCCCACCCAACAAACAACTGTCCAGCCACACCGGGGGTGCTGCTAATAAACAGTGTAATGCACTGAACCCCACCCAACAAACAACTGTCCAGCCCCAACACCAGTGGGGCCAAGGCTGAACCCAGGGCGTAGAAACAATCCTAACCTCAGATGAGCTTAGTGCCTGCTTGTTTGGAGACACTGCACTGCTGCCAAGATCCCTACAGGCCCCAGGGCGATCCCCACAGATTCTGGGCACCTCGTTAAACTGTAGATCCTACTCAGTGTACCTGAGGTGGACATGCAAACACTCAGCAGAAGGCTGAACCAGAAGGCTGTTTCAAACTCCTGGAAAAAAGTCTCCTGTGTGTTCGTCTATTTCCAGACGCGGCAACGCAGCTACAGGAAAGAAGCGATAAAACACAAACAGGTAAGATTCCCCTTCGCTGGTCCCGCCGACTGCCTATTCAGGGGGAAGCCGGGTCCTGTGGCTGCCTGCTGGGAGCTACTGTGGATGAGCCAGGAACCTGGAGATGTGTGCGAAATGTCTCATTTTAAAGTAACACTAAGACTATGTGGACTGAACACATTGTTATGCAGCCTGATACGTCCCGTGTGCTGAGGGTTGGTCTCAACCTAGCCTTCAGTCCAGCCCCATGACTAACAAGAAACCCACACAGAGAGACAGAGAATGACTACCTTCACAGACCTCAGGGCTGAGCCTTACTCACCAGGAAGCCTCCCTTGTCACCAGGAAGCCCACTGCCAACAGCCTGCACTCCACACTTCCCAGTCCTCGAGGTGCTAAGGTCAAGAGTTTTGTAGTCCTGGGGGGGGGGAGGAGTGGTGGTCTGGTGTTTAAATACTTCTCACCCTTCGCTCTGATCTCAGGTGGAGCTGGGCTCAGATTATAGGTGAGTCAAGTGGGCCCAGCTGTGTGGAGGGGAAATGCAGCAGCCTCAAATCTGTGGGCTTACACGGCTGAACTACAACATCAGTATGAACCCATGATTTAAAGAAACAAACCACAGCTTTCTAGTTGTTACTGAGGCACCCTCACATACACATCCCTGTGGAATGATCTGAAATATGTCCGATGACCTGGCTGTTTGTCTCTTACCCGAGCTTTCCCTGCAAGGAAGCAGTGATCGTTGTGAAGTATCTGATTCCTCGACTTGGAACAGGTGCCATTTGTAAGCTTGGAACATCTTATTGCCAGAATGTGAGGATACCTCCTTAGATTGTAAAGTGTTACCTGTGAGAACAGGTGGGCCAGGTGTAAAAAGCTCACATTGACCAAGATGGGACTATTTGGGCAGCAAAGGAAATTTCAATTAACAATTAATGAAAAGAAATGGTTTTCAGAACACGAGTCCATGATGATACTCAATAGAAGAAAATTACAAATTTCTCTGGAAATAACTGCTACATTTTGATAAATACATTCAGAAACTATGAATTATGTAAAGTAAGCATGTTTATATGTACGTTACAAAGACTAACACACTCACTGTCAGGAAAGAGAATTTAAAAATGTAATCCCCATGCTTGAGACACCCTTGTCTAGCACTAGAGAGAAGGCTATTACTTCCAAAAAACCAACCTCACTGCCATAGAGTCGATTCTGACTCATAGCAACCCCCATTGGGTTTCCAAAGCTGTAAATCTTTACAGAAGCAGACTGCCTAAGTTTTCCTCCATGAAGGAGCTGGTGGGTTTGAACTACTAACCTTTTGGTTTGCAGTCAAATGCCTTAACCACTACACCTCCAGAGCTCCTTCTGCTATTACATAGAGGACATAAAAATGTATTAATTTAGGTTCTTAGTCTTGGGGGAATCTTTGTGCTTGTGTATGCAACTAGCATTTAATATATTAAAATTATAAATCATAAAATCTAAGGTTTTAAAAAATTCTTTAAACTCCAACTCATATATCTTATTTTCTTCATAAACACAGTGGTTTTGATAAGTGTTTTCCCTAGTTCTTTGATTTATGTTTAATTAATATGTTAAATTCCCTCCAATAATTAGATCCATTTACAAACCTAATTAAGTAAGTGCCCTTAACAATTTAGTCACATTTAAAAATTTAACTTTTCTGATGCTATACAGAAGGAGCTCTGGTGGTGTAGTGGTTAAGGCATTTAGCTCCTCACCAAAAGTGGTTCAAATCCACCCACTGCTCCATGTAAGGAAGGTGAGGCAGGCTGCTTCCATGAAGATTTACAGCCCTGGAAACCCAGTGGGGGTCGCTATGGGCTGGAATTGACTTGCTAGCAGTGAGTTTGGGTTGGGTTTTGGTTTAGGAATGCTATACAGAGCTGACTTTATCAGCCCTTATGCACATTGAACTTATGTATGGCTTCTGGGAGGGGGGAGGAGGCATAATGCAGCTTGAGTTCATGTGGTTCTGTACTCCTTGACAAGATGCAACAAATCTCTCTACCTGGTTACATTATGTTCTCTTTTTAAGCTTTCTTATTTATCCTATTGTCTACCATTCCAGAATTATTAATTAAAAGAATTACCTTTATAATCTTAAAAAAAAAAAAAGACCATGTTTACTGGTCTGCTAGAGCCTGGCGAGACCTCTGAGACTATGCGCCTAGTTACCCTTCAGGTCCAGAACTGAACTCACTCCGTGGCTTCCAGCCAACAATAGACAGGCATGTGGGGTGAACATTTACATCAGGTAGATATGCTCCTTGGACCAATCAATCGTAGGAGAATAGAAGGGCAGTGTTCTCACAGGGAGACAGCTGGTGGTGTGTGTGGGGGGAGTGCATGGGAAGGAAGGACACAGGGAAGAGGTAACTATGGGGAGGCAGTGGGAAGAGAGCTGTTACACTGTGGGGAATTGCAGTCACTGTCATGAAACAAAATGTGTATGAACTGCTGTATGGAAAATGACTTTGCTCTGTAAATTTGTCACAATAATTTTCTTATTCTTTTTTTTTTTTTTTTTTTTTAAAGAATTACCATTTTAGAAATATGTTGGCCAGCCTGCACGATGGTCTCCAGTGATCTTGGACTCTTGGTATTATGCCCTCCTGTAGTCCCTTCCCAGGAGCTCTGGTGATGCTGTGGGTAAGCATTTGGCTGTTAAACAGAAGGTCAGTGGTTCAAACCCACCAACTGCTCTGAGGGAGGAAGATGAGGCAATGCACTTCCATAAAGATTTGTGCCTTGGAAACCCTATGGGGGTCGCTATGAGTTGGAACAGACTTGATGGCAATGGGTTCTTTTTTGGGGGGTGAGGGTAGTCCCTCCCTTTACAGATTGTCTCCCACTTAGGACATATTCGAGTTATGATGAACCACATTTACAACCTGTTCATTTTTTGTACATCGTAAGGTCCATATGGCAAGAATGGTGAACCCAGAATTAATACCGCTGGTGTGGAATACCTCAGAGATCACCAACAAGGAGAATCGACAGATCAGGACTTCATGGATTCTGAAGAGGAAACACATGCTGAAGAGGAAAGTGATCATGAGGAAGAGGAAGGAGAGAAGTCAAAAAAATGTATAGTGAAAGATTAGCTAGACTTTTTCTTAAACTAAAGCAGGAGTTTTAGTTGCTTGAAAATACAGACCCCAGTGCAGGTCAACAGGCAGATTCAGAAAGCGGTGAGATGTTATCGCAAAATATCTGAAGAAAAAAGTGAGGACCACACAGACAACTCTCATTGATTTTCTGACTAGAAATGCCATTCCCATTCCCAGAGATTATCCAGAACCTTCCACAAGTGGGGTTATTACCGTAACCGACAAATCGCCAACATTTTCCAACTCTTCTTCATCATCGGAGTAAATTTTTATGATTTGTATATTTTTTACGTATATAAGTATGTAATAACATAAAAATACATACATACATTAGAGGAATACATCTAAGTAATTATGTGTTACCACCATTCATCTGACAGTTTGTCCTGCCGTGGAGGCTGCATGTTGTTGTGATGCTGGATGCTACGCCACTAGTATTTCAAGTACCTGCAGGGTCACCCACGGTGGACATGTCTCAGCAGAGCTTCTAGACTAAGACACACTAGGAAGAAAGACTTGGCAATCTGCTTTTTTAAAAACTGGCCACTGAAAACCCTAGGAACAGCCCTGAAACGTTGTCTGATATAGTCCCGGAGGATGAGCCCCTCAGGTTGAAAGACAGTCAAAATATGACTGGGGAAGAACTGCCTCCTCAGAGTGGAGTCAACCTTAATGACACAGATGGAGTAGAGCTTTGGGGTTTAAAGCATTTGCTGATGTGATGTGACTCAAAATGAGAAGCAACAGCTTCCAACATCTATTAATAATCAGAACTGGAATATATGAAGTATAAATGTAGGAAGATTGAAAGTCATCAAAAATAAAGTGGAATGCATAAAGACTGATGTCCTAGGCGTTAGTGATCTGAAATGGACTGGTATTGGCCATGTTGAATCTGACAATCATATGGTTTACTATGCTGAGAATGACATATCGAACAGGAATGGTGTCACATTGATTGGCAAAAAGAACATTTCAAGATCCTTCCTGAAGTACAATGCTGTCAGTGAGAGGATAATGTCCATACACCTATAAGGAAGACCAGTTAATATGACTGTTATTCAAATTTATGCCCCAACCACTAATGTCAAAGATGAAATAATTGAAGATTTTTTACCAACTTCAGCCATCTGAAATTGATCAAACATACAATCAAGATGCATCGATAATTACTGATGATTGGAATGCAAAAGTTGGACACAAAGAAGAGTAGCTAGAAAACATGGCCTTGGTGACAGAAAAGACACCAGAGATCACATGATAGAATTTTACAAGACCAATGACTTATTCATTGCAAATACCTTTTTTCAACAACATAAATGGTGGCTATATACGTGGGCATCGCTGGATGAAATACACAGGAACCAGAGCCATTACATCTGTGGAAATAGATGATGAAGAAGCTTAAACTCATCAGCCAGAACAAGGTCAGGGCTGACTGTGGAAACTGTGCATACATAAGTTCAAGTTGAAGCTGAAGAATGTTAAAACAAGTTCATGAGAGCCAAAGTATGACCTTGAGTATGTTCTACCTGAATCATGAGAGCATCTCAAGAACAGAAAAGATGCACTGAACACTAATGAACAGACCAGATGAGTTCTGGGATGACATCAAGGACATCATACATGAAGAAAGCAAAAGGGCACTAAAAATACAGGAAAGGAAGAAAAGACCAAAATGGATGTCAGAAGAGACTCTGACACTTACTCTTGAATGGAGAGTTGCTACAGCAAATGGAAGAAATGATGAAGTAGAAGAACTGAACAGAAAATTTCAAACAGTGTGGCTCAAAATGACAAAGTAAAGTATTATCATGAAATGAGCAAAGACCTGGAGTTAGAAAACCAAAAGGGAATTACATGCTTGGCATTTCACAAGCTGAAAGAAATGAAGAAAAAATTCCAGCCTTGAGTTGCAATACTGAAGAATTCTATGGGGAAAATACTGAAAGACGCAGGAAGCATTGAAAGAAGATGGAAGGAATACACAGAATCACTGTACCAAAAAGAACTGGTTGAATTTCAGCCATTTCAGAAGGTACCATATGATCAAGAACTAATGGTATTGAATGAAGAAATCCAAGTTTCACTGAAGGCACTGGTGAAAAACAAGACTTCGGGAATTGACAAAATACTAATTGAAATGTTTCAACAAATTAATACAATGCTAGAAGCGCTCACTTGTCTATGCCAAGGAATTTGGAAGACAGCTGCAGTATGGATCACACCTCAGCATAAAGGAAACAAAAATCCTCACAACTGGACCAATAAGCAGCATCACAATAGATGGGGAAAAGATTGAAGTTGTCCAAGACTTCACATTTCTTGGTTCTACAATCAACGCCAATGGAAGCAGCAGTCAAGACATCAAAAGACGTATTGCATTGGGCAAGTCTGCTGCAAAAGACCACTTTCAAGCCCTAAAGAGCAAAGATGTCTCCTTGAAGCCTAGGATGTGCCTAACCCAAGTTATGATATTTTCAGTCACTTCATATGCATGTGAGAGCTGAACAATGAATAAGGAAGAGTTAATGCTTTTGAGCTGTGGTGATGGTGAAGAATGCTGAAAGTACTGTGGACGGCTAAAAGAACTAACAGGTCTATCCTGGAGGAAGTGGAGCTAGAATGCTGCTTGAAAGTGAGAATGACCAGGCTTCACATCACCTACTTTGGTCATGTTGTCAGAAGAGACCATTCTCTGGAGAAGGATGTCATGCTTGGTAAAGTGGAGGGTCGATGAAGTCGATGAAGAGGGGAAGACCCTCAGTGAGATGGATGGACACGGTGGCTGCAACGATGCGCTCAAGTATAGCAGGGATTGCGGAGCTGGCGTGGGACCGGGCAGTGTTTCGTTCTGCTGTGCATAGATAGGGTCGCTATGAGTTGGAGATGACTCAACGGCACCTAACAACAACTCTTCTCCTCCAATTCCAAGAGAACATATGATCCCAGTAAGAGTAACACTAGGGTTATATTTGCCAAAATTCCTGGAAATGTTTAGGATTATTTAGGCCGCTATTCCTGGGAGACACCAAGAAGAGTTTTCTCTGTCTCCTTATGAGCCTTGGGCCTCAGGGACAGAAACATCCTCATTGAACAGGTCATTTTCCATAGGCAGTTTGGGGCTTCCATTCCATCCCACAGTGTTTTCAAGGGTGAAGAGTTGTGAGGCAGTTGCCACAGAATCATTAGCAGGGCGCTGAGAGTTAGTACAGTGATGAGGGCCAGCAGAACTCTGAAAGAATGCGTATTCCTAATTCCTACCGGCTTCTGGATTGCCTGGTAGGTGAGTTTTCTCAGTGCACGGAACAACGTTACATGATGTATGGGGAAAGGAGAATTTCCTCTGCCCACTAGGTGGTGCTCAAATATGTTTTTTCAACCACATCCCTGGCATTGGTTCTGAGATCGCCCAGAGCAACTGGGTGAGCTCACCACCATTTGCTAAGCCAAGAAATTCCCCAAACCTGCTGCCATTGAGCCAATTCCAGTTCACAGCAACCCATGTGTTACACAGTAGAATGGCTCCAGTTTTCTTGGCTTTAATGTTTACGGAAGCTGGTCACCAGGCCTTTATTCTCTGGTGACACTGAGTAGATTCAAACCACCAATCCTTAGGTTAGTAGTTGATCCTAAACGGCTTGTGCCACCCAGGGCTCTGTTTTTAGCAACTAAACCTTAGTTACTGTCCAAGGGTCCTGAAAGCATAGACTAGGACTCTGAAAAAGTTTTGAGTTTGCATAGGCTCAGCTTGAAACATCTCCAAGGAAAGGAACACAATTCTCACTTAACCAGCTCGTTCAGCTGTTCATTCATTTGTTTACACATGCATTCAACAAGCGCTTAATGAGTGTCCACTGTGTGTCAGGCACAGCGCAAGGTGCTGACAGGTGAGGACAAAAAGAAAAAGACACAATTTATGCACTCATAAACCTTTAGTGGTTATTGTTGTTAGAGTGGCCTAGGAGAGAATAAAAAAGACATACAGACACATTAAATTTCAACAACGAAGAGCACTTCCAGTGAGAGGGACATGAGCTATGAGAACATCTCCTGGACCAAGACAGGGAGTCCAAGAAAGCTTCTTGGAGAGCAGGATGGTTGCATCAACCTCCGAAGGGAAAGGAGGTGTTGACTGGATCAAATGGAGGTGGAACGTAGCCAGAGCAGAAGGAAAGCTGATGGCTGGGACTCAGGTGGGTTTGGGAAGCTCTAAGTTTGTGCTCATGGAGATGGAATGATTTGGAAAAGGACCGTGTGAACGGTTGTACAACTTGAAGCATGTAACTAACCGGTTAGTGTCGCCGAATTGTTGTAGAAACTGTTGAGATGACACAGGTTTTGTTACATGTATTTTCATCACGTTAAAAAAAAAAAAAGCCTTATGGGGCACAGTTCTACTTTCACACACACGGGGTCACCCTGAGCTGGAATTGACTTGACAGCAACTGGTTTAAGAATTCTTTATATGTTCTAGATTCAAACCACTTATCAAATTCCTAATTCTCAAACATATTCTGCCACTCTGTGGATTGCCTCTTCACTTTCTTGTGGTGTCCTTTATAACACAAAAGTGTTTAGTTTCAATGAAGTCCAATAGGCCAATGGGATTTAAGCAGAAGTGATGGGTGCCACGTCCTGGGCCAGACGTTAAATTGCCATTGTGCGAGTCTTTAGAGTTCTCCTTAAACAGCAGCCAGAAACGTTTGCAATGGTGGTGGTCCTGTCAGCTGTGACCTTGAATGATCACAATGAGCAAAGCCTCCAGCCACCCCATGGTGACAATGTGGCCTAGGAGAGAAATAAATCCTTACTGGTTGATGCCATTGAGATTTGGGGCCTGTTCTCACAGCATAACCAAGTCTATCCCAACTGATACACGTGTCTTTTGTAACCTCATCAGTTTTCAGAATATTATCAATAAAAACTAAAGCACTATAAAAATAAATCAGAATTTAAGTTAAGCGAGTTTAAACATTTAAAAGCTCTGTGAATTACCAAGCACTTTCTATTTCTATCCACATTTAGTCAGTCATTTCAAATAGCCCTTTTAGTAATGTGGGAAGAATTCCATGATAAATTGAGAAAATAAAAAAGGTTACAGTGCCATTTGATACCAATTTTGTTTTTAAAAGCAAATTTTAAATTTAAAGACAAAAAAAAATACGTAGAGACAAAGTGCTAGAATGTTAACAGTGATTGGATTTTTCTCTTTTTTTGAAACTTGTCTGTTTTTTGTATTTATTTTTATACTTTCATAGTGAAAAGCAGTGTTCACTTATTTAAAACATATTTCCACCTTAGAAATGGCATTTTCACATGTTTATGATTAGAAAAATTTAGCATGAAAAATATCTGCCATTCTATATACTTTTTTGTATATAAAGGATTAAAAAATTTCAATTTAATAAATTTTGGAAAAGCAAATGTAAAATGACTCGGGCTTATAAAACCAGAATTTACAATTATCTGTAAATAGTCAAAGACAAATCATAGAACCATTTTTATTACAAGTCCAAAGTAATTCTAATGTTGGTTACAGAATCACTTTCCCACTCCCCCAATAAAATTACCGTTGTTAAATTGTAAGCTTCCTCACTGCTACTCACACTGCTGATAGAAAACATCTTTTCCTTCCAAGACAGTATTTTCATACCCAAGTTGCATATACAAACCAGGCACATCTTTCCTCGTGCAAAAAGCTTAGCAGGATGTCATCATCTTTTGGCCTAGGTCAACAACCTTCCTTTTATAAATAATGCCCTACCACCAGTGCCTGTGTTCATCCAAGTCTTCAAACTCCACAGGCTGTCTCTCCCCATCCCAGTTCCAGCAGGTCAGGTCCTCCTCTAGAAGGAGAGCTGAGTCAGTGAGACCACATCAGGCATCCAGGTTCTACATACTGTCATCTAATATTTATAGAGAATCATGAGTCAAGAATTACCATCCCACAATCAACAGAATGTATTTTGTACCACAATTTTTAACAAGGACCACAAGGACACAATTTTACATGCATTAAGTATCAGTGAAAGTGTTGTGGTTATTATGTGCCATTGAGTCAATTCAGATTCATAGCAACCCTATCTGACAGAGTAGAACTCTCCCATAGGGTTTCTCAGGCTTTAATCTTTACGGGAGCAGGTCTCCAGGTCTTCAGGTCTTTTCTTCCAAGGAACTGCTTGTGGGTTCAAAGAGTTGGCCTTTTGGTTAACAGCTGAAGGCTTAACCATTGAGCCACTCCAAAAATCTCCAAACTCACTGCCGTCGAGTCAGTCCTGACTCATAGCCTCTCCTTGGGTTTCCAAGGCAGTATCACTACGGAGTAGATTGCCCAGCCTTCTTTCCGAGGAGTGGCTGGTGGGTTTGAACCGTCAGCCTTCTGGTTAGCAGTCAGATGCCTTAGGCACTGTGCCACCAGAGCTCCTATTGAGCCACTAGGGCTCTGTTATCAGTGCAATAGACAACACTAATTGCATATTTTTCACTTAATTTCTGGTTCTAGGACTTAAGTATTAGAATCACAAATACAGACCTATTTCAAACAAGCTGCAAATTATTATATGAGACTCTGGACACTCAAGTTATAATATGGCTCTAACCCTTCCATAACTAAATTATTTTCTGCTTTGAATTTTTTGTTGATACTATGTGTTTTCAGTAATGGAAGCATAACAAAATGAAGGAAAAAAAATATTTTTGAGGTAATATAGATGTTGATACAATTATGTGGGATACATATGTCCCAAATGGTCTCTAGTGGTAGGATTAGCGGGGTGAGGCATATTTCTTCCAATTCACACAGTTGTGCAGGTCCTCACCAGGTAGTAGCACATACTACAACTGAGATATCAACTTCCCAAGAAACCTGTGAGGCTAAAAATGTTGATGGGTGATATATGTCACACAAATGGGTTAATTCAAGATGGGAGGTTGAACATATGCATTACCTCTCCTCAAAATATCATTGAATGCAGAGGAAATAGAAATAAGTGTATATAAGAGTAACTCCATAGGATCAAAGGCAAACAGGTTAGATGCCATCAGTGAACCAAAACCATGAAGGAATTTCTGGAAAATGCTAAACACATAAATCAGGCTGATGTTGAAATCCACAAAACAGAGAAATTCCAAATACAACCCGATCAAAGGAGGAGATGGTGCTGTTCTCCTCCCTTGTTTGAGGGAAGTCATGTGGAAACTCCAGCCCTGACATATGATGATGCAACCTAAATTTTTAAAACATTGACTTGACAAACAATCCAATTAAAAAATGGGCAGAAGACATGAATAGACACTTCACCAAGGAGGATATTCAAGCGGACAGCAAACATATGAAGAAATGCTCATGATCATTAGCTATTAGAGAGATGCAAATCAAAACAACAATGAGATACCATCTTGCTCCAGCACTGATAGCAATTTAACAAGACAGAAAATAACAAATGCTGGCGAAGTTGTGGAGAGACTGGGACTCTCACACACTGCTGGTGGGACTGTAAAATGGTACAACCATTGTGGAAAGCAGTATGGCGATTCCTTCAGAAGTTGGAATTAGAAATACCATTTGACCCAGCCATCCCATTATTAGGAATATACCCTAAAGAAGTGAGAGCCATGACAAGAACAGATATATGCACACCCATGTTCATCGCAGTGCTATTTACAATAGCCAAAAGATGGAAACAACCTAGATGTCCATCAACTGAGGAATGGATAACCAAACTATGGTACATACACACAATGGAATACTATGCAACGCTAAAGAATAATGTAGAATCTGCAAAACACCACATAATGTGGATGAACTTGGAGGACATTATGCTGAGTCAAATAAGTCAATCACAAAAGGACAAATATTGTATTTGTCTGTTATTGTAAAAGTTAAGGAAAGGTTGATCTATTGAAGGAAATTTTCTTTGTTGGTTACCAGGGGTGGGAGGAGTGGAGAGGGAACGCTGTTAGATAGATAGAGATAAATACTGATTTGGGTGAAGAGAAGGGCAATGTACCAAATGTGAGTGACCAATATGGCAGCATTGAGGATGAGAAAAACATAGAGAGATACATGGGCAGTACAGACAACAAATATGAACCCTGTTGCATATACAGTACTGAGTTGTCAGTGAAGGCAAACATGGGTATATGAATGGATAGATAGGTGAACAGGCTAAACAATTAGGTATGTCTAAATGGGGAGTGTATCCAAGACCATATATAGGGTTGGCAGACAATGGTCCTGTAAGTTTATGTGAGTGATCAGAATTCCCAGGTGTATAGTAGAGCTGACAAGGGGCAAGGTTGTGGTCACTGTTTGGTCACAGCCAGCTACCCAGAGCGACCGAGTAGTTGAACCTGCGGGCTTGGGACCATAGTTGCAGGGGACATCAAGCTCAATTGGCATAACATACTATACAAAACATTGTTCCACCTCCTACTTTGGCGAGTAGCGACTGGGATCTTAAAAGCTAGCAAGCTGCCATCTAGATGCAACCATGGGTCTCTCCTCATTAAGAGCAAAGAAGAAAGAAGAAAACCAAAATTAATGGAAACAATCAGTCCTAGCTACTGGTACACCATCCGATCTGCAACCTATACAACTATGAAACCAGAACTAGATGGTGCCCGGCTACCACTTTCATCCACTTGGAAGGGATATAGGAGATCCTGCATAGAGAGGGAGAACAATGTGGAACAAAACTCAAAATCATTTGGAGGCAAAAAAAAAAAAGAAGGTGGGGACCAGGTTTGCTGGTCCAATAGAGCCTGGTGTAACCACGGAGACTATGGCCCCTAGTTGCCCTTCAGGTCTGGAATTGAACCCACATCTGTGGTTTCCAGCCAAACAAAGTACAGGCATGTGAGTTAAACATTTACCTCAAGTAGACACACGCCCTTGAGAGAACAATCATGGGAGAAGGAAGGGCTGCTTATGCACAGGGAGACAGATCAGGGGGCAGGAGAGTATGGAGGGATGGACACTGGGAAGAGGTAATTATGGGGAGGAAGTGGGAGGGGAGTTGTTGCATTGTGGTAAACTGTGGTCAATGACATGAGACAAAGTATATGTGAACTGCTGTATGGAAAGTGAATTTGCTCCGTAAATCTTCACCCAAATCACACACACACACACACACACACACACACACAAAACATTGACTTGATTTCCAGAAAAAGAAACAGATGTATTTTATCTTTTCCTCATCTTTCCTGTGAGTCTACAAGTTTGACTCTATCTACATATGGGCCTGTTCAGGTTACCTAGTGCTGCTCTGACAAGATTATACCACAAATGGGATGGCCTTAACAAACAGGAGTTTATTCTCTTACAGTTCAGGAGGCTAGAAGTCCAAGTTCAAAGTGCCAGGCTCTAGGGGCTGGGTGAAAGCCCCTCAGCCTTAGGCTTCAGCTCTGCCTCAGGTCCCGGCCTGCTGGAGCTAGAGGCTTTTCACTCAGACAGCTGCTGGCTACTGAGGCTGCCAAGCCCAAGATTGACAAGTAAAAAGGCACAGTCCTGATGTTACCAAACCACATGGCTGGCCATTAACTTAAGTCCGTTTAAGTCCCAAGGTTGGCAGAGCATAGCAGGCTGCTGAACAATGACACAGTTACATGCAGAGTCCAAGCGTGCCAGCATTGGCTAGAGACCATTCTCAAGGCTTCTCCTTACATACAGGAAGCAGACCACATCCCAAAGGCAGCTACTCACCTGCTTGTGGTAGATCCCACCATGGAGTTGCCTGCCAGTCTCATCATGGGGAATAACTACCACCAGTTGCACAGCCACTCAACCAGGCCCAGCCAAGCTGACACACAAACTGAACTACCACAGGGCCAATGTCATGGACTTTTTTATTTCTCTGAGCAAACTTCAGCTTTTTCCACAGGGTTGGCATTTCCCTGACACTTCCACTCCCTGAAATCAGAAAATGATTAGGAGCTTAACTTGAGCTCCTGTGCGGACAAGTCCTCTCCAGGGTCTATTGTTTTCATTCCACAAAGCAAAATTTGACTGATAAAGGATGGCACAGACCAGCAAACCCCGAGTCACGGTGACTTTTATAAATATAGCTCCATTTTTAAATAGCCATCTGCTTCCTCTTTTTTTTTTAGTTTTTTAGTCTTTTTGTCTCTTTTGCTCCCTACATTATACAACTTCTTTAAGTCATAAGGAACAGAAACCTTATTTTCATTTTTAACATTGAGGAGATTCTCACTTTGAGGTAGGTGCTCATAGTGTCAGGTGAGGTGGGTAGCTCAGAGTCCCTCCCCTAAATTAGAGACTTTCACATCTCGGTCACCCCTAAAGGTGGAGGTCTCCAGTGCTCTGGTTAAGGGCTGAGCAGAGGGACCAGCAGGTTTGAGCACCTTTGACTGACAGAATGAGTGCAGATGTGTCTCTGTTAAGAATCGCTGTGTCCTGATCAAGGAGGGCAGGTGAGCTCAGTGTGATTCCACACGCTCCTTTGCTAGAAAGGCTTCCTGGTGTGTCATATCAGGAATTGGCAAGAAACAGGAGCCATAGATCCCAGCTATGAGGTCACATTCATAGAGGTTATTTAGTGACAGCAATTTGCCCAACATGTAGTGCTGATGAGGCTAAGGGTCCCATCCCAAAGGTACCAGTGAACTAAATGCAAAGCTAGAGCCAGTCTACCCCATCATCTCATGCCACCCACCGTGGTCGAGTGGATTCTGACTCATAGTGACCCTATAGGACAAAGTAGAACTGCCCCACAGGGTTTCTGAGGCTGTCAATCTTTATGGAAGTAGACTGTCACATCTTTTCCCACAGACAACCAGTCGTCAGCTGAACGCTTTGACTACTGTGCCACCAGCACTCCATTCATCACATGTAAATACACGCCAAGACATCAGAGCGTTCAGCTCAGGGCAACCCACCACCATCTTTTCTATCTCTAAAAGTCTATAGTTGACAGTATTTGGTAAAAAAGTGTTCAACCACCAAATGCCCACTTACGCAAAATGTACCTCTTCCATTCAGTTACCTAAGAAATGTGAAAAGAGTATTGACTTTGAAGTCAACAAACCCAGCTTCAATTCATGCTTGTGTGACCTTGTGCAAGTAACATACGTTTTCTAAGTCTCAGTTTCCTCATCTATAATATTGGGAAATACTTGGGTGTCACCTCTGGAGGGCACGGGTCAGGACTCAAGAAATAGTTTCCTAAGAAGATCCATGGGTGGTTCATTGTGCTGATGACTTTACTGGGGACAGGGTCAGACACAATAGAGAGCTCACCTATTGGCCCAGAGAGAGACCCACATCAGCCAGACAAAAAAAGACAGACGAATAAACCAGAATGCCATCTGCTTAGTTGGCCATGAGAAATTATTTGCAGTACTCAAGTGGGTGGCACTTTTTCTCCAGATCTGCAGCTATCTTTGAGAAGTGAAATGATAATTAGAAGACTGCTTGCTATCAGGCAAGGGGGCCTGGTGGCCTGGGAAAGACCTGCAGGGACATGTTTGGATGGTCACGGACAAGGTTTCTCTCTGTCCCTCAGGATGAGTTTATATATCCTTTGCTTTGTTTCTTTACATATCTGTGTTTCTGAGGACATTTCCTCGCTTCCATGGGGGTGGAAGGCTCACCTCAGTCCCTAAAATATTAACTAACACTAAAGAGAAGCTCTGGTAGCGTAGTGCCTAAGGCACTTGACTGCTAACCAGAAGGCTGGGCAATCTACTTCCGTAGTGATACCACCTCAGAAACCCAAGGAGGGGTTGCTATGAGTCAGGTCCGACTTGACGGCACATTGCAACAACAACAAAGAGAACAACACTTTCCTCATCGGTGTATCCTTCTCCTCAGCTAGTGGGGGTAGGGACTTTCTTTTCATAGCCTGTGAAAATCCAAAGCCTATCCCAGCTTTCACCAACCCTTTGGGACATTTGTGTTCTCAAGACCTCATTTTTCTCCTGCTTCTTCATGGTCTCTGCTTAGCATTATGTCAGTCCAGACAGGAATCACAGCTTCTTCACCAGTATCCACATACACAAACACACATCCCCAAATCCCACTCAAGAAAAGTAGACTTTTCTAAAGAGCTAAGGAGGCAGAGAGAAGTCACAGGAAGGATTCTCTCTCTCTCTCTCTCTCTCTCTCTCTCACACACACACACACACACACACACTACAACAAACTATTTAAAAATCCACATGTGGCATTGTATTCTTCTAAAGTCCCTTCTGACCACCCTGACCCCCGGCGCTGCTGTGCGGGGCCATCCCACAGACAGCCCCCGGGCGCACTTCCTCCCGGTCTTGTCTCCCCCCTTGGTTCTCCTGGTCACCCCTCCACCTCCAGAGCATCTGGCAAGTTCCTCTCAAGTTGACTCATGCACAGAGGGTCTGCCCCCACCCTGGAACCTCCTCCACAGCTCATACCCAGCCTTAGGATTTCATCTTCCAACACTGACCAAAGGCATTTTTCCAACAAAGATAGTTCCTTGCTACAATGAATTTTGGAGCCCTCTGTTAATAAAATTATTTCCTACTTCATTGTAACATCCTGAAATAGAAGTTCAATAAATAATTGTCCATCGATTCTCTTGTTGATCAACAATTATTAGGTCATGACCATGGTGTTTCTGCTCCTCTCCAAATCCCTTTCTCGTTGAGGGGGCACTTTCAAATAAAATTCCCTGTTACCCGTATTTCCCTCACAAGTACAGGCTTTCAAAGACTGTCCAGTGCCAAATACTGCTCCTCAATGTGCTAGATGCATGATCTTGTGCAAATTACTTACTTCTCTGGATTCAGTTTCTCCACCTGTAAAATGGGGTGATAGACTAGCTCATAGACTTTTTGTGGGGATTAAATTAATTCATTTATGTTAAATGTGACTTAGTAAACAAGAAGCGCTCAGTAAATGTTAGCTGCTACTTTTTTCTTTTTTTTCTTTATAGTTCCTATCTCCTGGAGTAGTCTGACTTTATCAAAGTCAAAGAAAAGAGAGTTTACGCTTTAATTAGCCAGTCATTAGCCAGAGATAAGATTGTCACCATATCTTGAAGATGCAGGGCCAGGGCTCAACTTGGTTCAAGGAGTACCCCCTCCTGGTAACCCGGGCCACAGAGGATGGCGGGACACTAACTCAGCTGGGTCCTGCATCCAGAGATGGAGACAGGAGTGAAGATATGAGGACAATATAATCTAGCCCAGGGCAGTCTAAACTGGGAGAGACACCAACTGGCCTGGCTCTAGGTCATTTCCAGGCTCGGGATTCAGGTCTTAAGAAAGGATTAACTAGCATCACGATAACTACTCAGCTCCCACTAGATGGGTATTATCTCAGACACCCGTTAAATATTCCTGGTTTGATGAGAGCATAGGAAGAACTGAGATGCCATAGTTCCTTCCAGAGAAGACAAATACTGCCCCCTAGTGGTTTCAGCTCCCAAAATAGATAGACCCCTTGATCAAGTAGCCAAAGTCGTCTGTTTGGTTCAGGCTGTTACTCTCATGGCCATATCTGACTGCTGAATGCCACCTTCGCCCATAGGTCACCCAACCCCTGAAGCCTCCGTCCCTCACAGGAACAGGCTGGTTGGACTGCTTTGCTGTGGCCTCTGGAAGAACAGGGTCAGGAATGGAGTGGGAGAGCCAGGCATGGGCTGGATGAAACCAGTACCTCCCAAGGTGGGCTAGGTGAGGGGGAGAAAGAGGAAAACGAGGAAGCTTTGAGGGTTTGCCAGGCCAGCTCCACAGGGCACACCTCGGGAAGAAGGGAGATACTAGGTGGGTCTTTCTCTTTGCAGAAGGCAGAGCTGTTTATCCATCAGGGACAGGAAGGAGGAGAGAAGAGGTAATAGGCTGCCTACAAACTACTCATAGTCTCTGGGTGGAGAAAACAGTTCATGGGCTCGGCTGCTAACTGAAAGGCTGGGGTTCACGCCCACTGTGGCACCTTGGAAGACAGGCCTGGCGCTCAATCTTCACAAAAACTAGCCATTGAAACTCTATGGGGCAGTTCCACTCTGACACACGTGAGGCTGCCAGGGCTGGGAATCAACTTGACAACAACCGCTTTTTTCGATTCCGACTCACAGCGACCCCTCCTTGGGTTTCCGAGGCAGTATCTCTACAGAAGTAGACTGCCCAGTCTTCCTTCCGAGGACTGGCTGGTGGGTTTGAACCGCCAGCCTTCTGGTTAGCAGTCAGATGCCTTAGGCACTACACCACCAGATACCTACTCCAAATTCTCTGCAGTCCAGGCTCTGCTCCTAAGACAGCATTATCCCTTTGGCTTTTAAAACTCTCCCTGCAGGCTTGAGTGTCCCTTTTGTAACTTTCTGCTTGTTCACGCTGCTTTGGCTGTGTTGGGGTGGGCAGTGGGGGAAGGGGGAGAGAGGCTGTGTTCTGACCTCAGTCCCTTGGGGTGCTCTGGAGAAGGGTCGCATTCTTAGTGCATTTTCATCCCTGTAGCACCCATTGCCCTGGACCTCCTCGCAGAAGTGTGCACTTAAAGGGGAAAGCAAGGCTGCCTGGGAGAGCAGAGGTCTCAGCACAGCCACGCCCATGAGTGAGAAGCAGAAAGGGGTCGCAGGGACTGTGTCCAGGACAAGAAGACCTGTGATCTGTCCTTTCCATGGGGCTCTACCCCTAGGCCAGTTTTCTCATCTGGAGGGACATCTCCGGCTGAGTGGACTTCCTCTCTCCTGCCAGCCCTACAGGCGCTGAGGTCCATGCTGCAGCGAACCTTATGCAAGTGCATCAAACAGGACCCCTCCCAGAAGCCTTAGCCTTGGAGGGAAGCGCTGGGCCTAGCTGCTCCGGAGGAGTTGTCACTTCTCTCACAGTCTGTGGTTTCCAACGCCCTGTGCGGAGGGGTCTCTGTCACTTTCAAATCCAGCAAATACAAGCTCACACCCCAGCCCTTGTCCCAGGTGGAAGCCAAGACATTCCACTCCTCGTTCCAAACCAGCCTTCCTGGGGTAACAGAATTTGGAAACGCTCCCTGGGCCTGTTCCAAAGGTTGCCTTCCACCTGGGTCTCGGCCCCTGCAGTGACAAGCCCTAGGGAAGGGTTCCCAGCGACCGCAGGCGGCCCGGGCATGCCTGGCTGCGGGGAAATTCGGCCGTCAGGCGGCCGCGCTCGCCAGGGCAGCGTGACGCAGCGGCCAGAGGCTTGGGGGCTCCGGAAAGAGACTCGTCTCGGGATCCCCTGCACCTGGCTTCCCCGGGCTGTCGCCAGCGCTTGTGGGCGGGCGGGCACCGCAGCGGGGGCGGAGCGCGGCCTTTTCTGGCCGGGGGAGGAGTGGCCGCGGCCCGGGAGGTCCTCACTCCGCAGCTGGGCTGGCTGCTCTCCCACGCGCCGCGCGTCTGGGCGCCCGGGTTCCGCTCGCCCCTCTCCTCCAGCCGCAGGACGCACGGCGCGCTCTCGCGCTCTCGGGCTGAGCTCGGCTCTCGCTCTTGGTAGCAGCTGAAGTTTGGGGCCTCTCCCAGGCGCTGCCACGAGCAAGTCCCTCCGTCCACCTCTCAGAGGGGCCGTATGAGCCCCGAGGGCTCCTGCCCGTGGATGGGCCACCTGCGTCGCCTCCAGGTGAGGACCTGGATTGAGCCGGTGGTGGCCTCGTCCCAGGTGGCCGCCTCCCTCTACGACGCGGGGCTGCTGCTGGTGGTGAAGGCGCACTACGGAGCCGGAGCCGCCTCCAACCACAGCGCAGGCCCGTCGCCCCGCGGGGTCCTGGAGGACCAACAGCAGAGGGCCATCTCCAATTTCTACATCATCTACAACCTCGTGGTGGGCCTGACGCCCCTGCTGTTCGCCTACGGGCTGGGCTGGCTCAGCGACCGCTACCACCGCAAGATCTCCATCTGCGTGTCTCTGCTGGGCTTCCTCCTCTCCCGCCTCGGGCTGCTGCTCAAGGTGCTGCTGGACTGGCCCCTCGAGGTGATGTACGGGGCGGCGGCGCTCAACGGGCTGTGCGGCGGCTTCTCGGCGTTCTGGGCCGGGGTCATGGCCCTGGGGTCCCTCGGCTCCTCCGAGGGCCGCCGCTCCGTGCGCCTCATCGTTCTGGACCTCATCCTGGGCCTGGCTGGCTTCTGCGGGAGCATGGCCTCCGGGCACCTCTTCAAGCAGATCGTTGGGCGCTCCAGGCAGGGCCTGGTGCTGGCGGCTTGCAGCGTGAGCTGCGCCACGTTCAGCCTTTGCTACAGCTTGCTGGTGCTGAAGGTCCCGGAGTCGGTGGCCAAATCCAGCAGGGCGCTTACCACCATGGACACGGTGTCTGGCGTGGTTGGCACATACCGCACCCTGGATCCTGATCAGCTGGAGAAGCACAGTGTGGTAGGACACCCTCCGAGGCCTGGAAAAGCAAAGCCCCAAAAGGCCATCATTGCCCTGCTCTTTGTGGGTGCCATCTTATATGACCTGGCAGTGGTGGGCACAGTGGACGTGATGCCACTTTTTATGCTGAGGGAGCCTCTCAGTTGGAACCAAGTCCAGGTGGGCTATGGCATGGCTGCCGGGTACACCATCTTCATCACCAGTTTCCTGGGCGTCTTGATCTTCTCCCGCTGCCTCCGGGACACCACTATGATCATGATTGGGATGGTCTCCTTTGGGTCTGGAGCCCTTCTCTTGGCCTTTGTGAGAAAGACATACATGTTCTACATTGGTGAGTCTGGCATTCTTGGGAGGCAGGCCACTGCTGGCCCCCTGCCTCACCTGGCCGGCACCAGGGCTTCCACGGTCCGGGTGGCCCAGCTCAGCACCAGCCACTGTACCTGCTACCTAGAAGCTACTGGGGAACCAGGGTTATGTGCACTCGAGTTTCTCTCTTCCCAGGTGTTGCTGGTTAAAATGTCACCACAATGGTGCCCACAGCTCTAGGAGGTCAAGGGAGGCTGCAGTGGTCAGTAAAGGCGTCTTCAGGATGCCCTTGGAAGAAGGAGGAGATTGGGTTGAGTGTCTTCTTCCCAATTTTAAAGGGATAAAACATTAAGGAATCTTGCTGAAAGGTCCCATTACTTAAAATCATCTTGGGCCAAGCAAAGATTTTTTAAAAAATGGATTAAAATTCTCGATACATACCCTGCAGAGCCAATGTCATAACTTTTCTCAGAAAAAGCCCAATCAGGCTTCCATCAGTGACACTAGCAGAGCGCTCCAGATCCCACCCCCGAAGAACTTTCTAAGGATTGGCAGCATCTGCATCTGTTCTGTCGGACACAAGCCAGTAGTCACATGTGACTGTGGAGGACTTAGGAGTGCTCTTAAAACGGAACAGAATTTTAATTTAGTAAATCACACTTAATTTAAATATCCAACACGGCTAATGGCTGATGTGTTAGAAAATATGACTCTAGATGATTACCAGAGGCTGTGCCTGAGCCCCGGTGACACGCCTTAGAAAAACACCTTCAAAATGACAACTTGTAGTTAACTTCTGGTTAAATCAGCTATATGGGAAGACCAAACTCAAAACTCAACTGCTGTCGAGTCGACTCATAGCGACCCCTCCTTAGGTTTCTGAGTCAGAATTCGATTGTCCAATCTGCCTTCCAAGGAGTGGCTGGTGGGTTTGAACCACCAGCTTTCTGGTTAGCAGTCAAATGCCTTAGGCACTACGCCACCAGAGCTCCCATGGGAAGACCAGGGTACCATTATCTTTGCCCTTTCCCCTTCCCTCGCCACCTTCTCTCTCTCTCTCCTCTCCCTTCCCTTCTTTTCCTCCTCTTCCTCTTCCTCTTCTCCTCACTCCTTTCCCTCTTTCTCCTTCTCTCTCATACACATTGCATCTGTATGGTCAGTAGGGATGGGGCCTGAGGGAGGGATGTGGAAACAGTTATGATAGTGGGACATATACTTGGATGCAGTTTCCAAAGCTCCTGGGGACCCTCTCCCGGTGATGACTGGGCGCGTTCATGAATAGCAGGCACCTACCTTCCAGGGAGGCAAAAAGAAGGCCTTGAGTCACTTGGTGACATCAGCTCTACTTCCCTGGAAGCCACTGAACTCTGCCGAAGGACATCCTCACCACCTGTCACTATGTCAACTGCACCCTGCCACATGGAGATATGTATGCAGCGTAGATAGCTCCACCAGAGCTCTAGGAGTTAGAGTCTGGCCTCTGGAGAGGGCTAATTGGTCAGTAGAGAAGTTACTTCTTTCCTGTCAAACCACTGGAGACTGTAGAAAGACAAAGTTCTAAGTGAAGTTTTTGCTTTGCTCTGACTTGTTCTTTGGCTAAAGCCAAGCCTCCGCAGAGAAGTCTTCTTGTGTGATCTCTTTGTAGCTCGAACCGTCATGCTGTTTGCTCTGATCCCCATCACAACCATCCGATCAGCGATGTCCAAGCTCATAGAGGGCTCCTCTTACGGTAAGTGAAGGAGTCTCTCCGGTTGTCTGCCAGGGCTCTCTCAGAGCTGTTCAGCTTGGGGCACAGGGTCTGCAGAAGGCGTACAGTGAAGTTCCAGAAGCGGTATCAAACACATAGGGAAAACACTGGTTTCCATTCTGGGCAGAGAAGGGGAAAACAGGGTGGGAAAGACTCAGGAAGCCAGTCACTGAAAAGCCACCAAGAAAGACAGTTAACTCAGGTGTCAGGAAACCGCAGGTAGATGGAGGCAGAATTCCTGGTGAACTGAGCCACCAAGACTGAGAGGGAATCTTGGGCAGGGTGAGAGGTTCCCTAAGAGCTCCCAGAGACTCAGCTAGTGGGGAATGGGGAAGGGACACACCTTTATTACTATTATTGTAAAATCATATACCATGACACTTGCCAGTTCAGTGTTTTTCACATGTGCAATCCAGGGACGTCAGTTACGTCAGTCGTGCTGTAGTGCGCACCTTAAAAACGTCTGTCCCTTCTACAGGAAAGGTGTTCGTCATGCTGCAGCTGTCTCTGGCTCTGACTGGGGTGGTGACGTCCGTAGTGTATAATGAGATCTATCAGCTCTCCATGGAAAAGTTCGTAGGCACCTGCTTTGTTCTCTCCTCCTTTCTCTCCTTCCTGGCCATCGCCCCTATTGGGTAAGTTGGGAGCAGTGTTTGGACTGGGCCCTTGGTGCTGCGGTCAGGACTGTGGGCCATCCCACCACAAGAAAGGATTCTCTGTTTCAGTTTTTATGCAGTGGGTTCCAAGGAGGCGCTCTCATGAAGACAAGCTCTCCCTGTTGCCCTGAAATGAATAATGTGGCAAACTGAAGTCTCCCAAAGCACAAGTAGTGAACAGAAGTCCCCAACATGTTGGCTCATTTCTGGGTTGTGTTGTAATAGCAATTTATTTATAGGAGCTCTTCTACTTCCTTGTAATCAGAGGCAACTCTCTCGAAGCACTCAGATCTTGCTGGTTTAACTTCTTTAGATGAGAGTCATCCTGCCTCCCTTCCAAGGGCTCTTTCTTCTCTATACCCTCAGAGGACGTGGCACTTGGCAACCTCTGCTCAGTGCCACTGAGAACTCTTGACCACTGGCTGGTGTGAGTTTCTCGAAGGGCCTTTGGCAATGCCCTTGACTTCCCTGGGCCTCATCCATCTCGTTTGTAAAAGAAGAGCCTTCAAGTCTGGGAGGTAACACATAGGAGGAAGGCTGGAGAGCCTAAAGAGAGGGCTCCCCCAGGAATGGGAGAGCGTTAGCCTAGCTCATCCACAAAACTGGGACCTGGGAGAGTCTGCTCATTGCCCCACTCTGGACCAACCCTGTCCAACAGGGATGTAATACAAACCCCAGATGTGAGTCACTAAGTGATTTTCAATTTGCGAGTCACCACATTAAAAAAAAAGTTAAAGTGACAGGTGGAATTAATTTTAATAACATATTTGACTTAACCCAATGTATATCATGGGAGCTCTAGTGGTACAGTGCCAAAGGCATCTGACTGCTAACCAGAAAGCTGGTGGTTCAAACCCACCAGCCACTCCCCAGAAGGAAGGTTGGACAATCTACTTCCATTGTGATATCGCCTTGGAAACCCAAGGAGGGGTCGCTATGAGTCAGACATGACTCGACAGCAGTGGGTAATGTATATTGTTTCAACACGTAATCAATTTTAAAAATTATCCATGAGCAATTTTATATGTTCTTTCTCTTTTTTTTTTGGCACTAAGTCTTCAAAGTCTGGCATGTGTTTTATTTTTACAGCATCTCTGAGTTCTAACTCCCCACACTTCAAATGTTCAGGAGGCACACGTGGGTACCATAATCGGTGGCATTTTGGACTGTTTACATCCATTTACTCCTACCCCTTAACTGAGAGTCTCTCATGCTGGTATCAGTCCCCCCCAAAGAGAAAGGAGTATGATAAATCTATCCACAATAAGGTACAAGAGATTGGATGTAGATTTGTATTTTAAGGAGGTCTGTCGAGAAGCAGATGAGAGCTTTACATACTAGTAATGGCGATGTCAGAGGCAGAGCGTGGCAACTATTTGAGAGCAGGTTGGAAGGGGCAGGACGTGGATGCTGAGAGGGACCTTTTTGGAATTCTCACATCACATCATAAAATAGGTCTCTGTTTATAGAGAAGGTTGAGCCTCTTAGGACTTTATTTCATACTTGAGAAAAATATGATATGAAGCTCAAACAGCTGAGGGGACCTGTGCATGGAGCAGGCATGATTGCCCACGCCCTCCTGGCTGAGGTGTGGCACTGAGCTGCACCTGGCCTTCAACTGCCCACTAACTCTTAGCCCTTATGCGCTTCTGTTTTCATCCAAGCACTAATTGAATGGGATAGGCTTGGCTGGAACTAGTTTGGAATGAGAATGAGAACTTCTTAGCAGCCTCAGCCTTTTGGCTAAGTGAGTAATGAATGAGTAGTTTTGCTGTTTGAAAGTTCTCCGGTCATATTGATTAGCAGTTGGCTGAAGCATTCTCTTTAACGTAAACAAACAAACATACACATACACACAAGCAACTTTTACTTGTTAATGTGTTTTATAGCTAAAGATAATCACAGACAAATGCAAAGTCAATGCCTGGTTCCTCTCTGCAGTTTCATCTCCTTCGTGTGTATGTGTCATCCAGTGAAACAGGGTAGGCTTTTTTGAACAACCTTCTATCACAGATGCAGGGACTGAATCTTGAACCAATCAGTTAAACAACTGACTGCCTATGTGGAAGAGGCACTTACCGATTTCTGATTGTTGCCCTCTGCTGTAGTCATTGAGTAGTAGAGGGGCACGTGTGCCCACAAAGCCTGGCTTTCTCCACATTTCAGTCAACTGAGAGCTGCGAACATTACTGGTGCCCGGATACCACCCCAGAGTTCTGATTCCATTCACTTGGACAGCAGCCTGAACGTGGGAGTTCTCAAAGCTCAGGCTATCCTCAGTGCACCCAAGACTAAGAACTGCTGATGTAAAGGCAGCGCTTCCATTACTTTTCCCTTCCACAGAGTCACTAAATAAGTGAGGTCCTGAAGCATGCTTCCAGCTAGACAAGGGCAAGGCTCCATCATCCATCATGAAGTGAGAGTAACAATAAAGACTACTATAAAGTTCTACCTGCAGAAACAAAAGCCACATTCCAGCACATGAAAGCCCAGGGAAGTCCGTCAGAGCTCAGAGCAGAGGAGCAGAGGTGGGTAGGAGGCCAGGCCAGCTCACAGTCTGCGCCCTCTTCCTTGACGCCAGAAGTGGCCCCTGGAACAGAGCTGCCAATGGCCTGTTTATAAGCCCATGGGACGTGGCCTGCCCCTGCCTGGTTCCACAGGTGTCCATTTCATGTTACTATGTTGTTGTTATGTGCCGTCGAGTCGGACCCGACTCATAGCGACCCCTCCTTGGGTTTCCGAGGCAGTATCACTACGGAAGTAGATTGCCCCATCTTCCTTCCGAGGAGTGGCTGGTGGGTTTGAACCGCCAGCCTTCTGGTTAGCAGTCAAGTGCCTTAGCCACTATGCTACCAGAGCTCCCATGTTACTATGAGGACCTGCCATTTCCTTACTTTCCAACCCAGTCATGGGATCCTCCCTTAGGTCCACCAAAGCTGTTCTCGCTGAGGCCACTGCTGACTTGTTCTGAGTGGACTCCTGACAATCCTATTCTAAGTGGTTTCTCCTCGGCCTCTAGGACTTATCACTTGCTCCTTGGGAGACCTTGCTTTCTTGGCTTTCATGAGTCCGCCCTCTCCTGGTGTTTCTCCCGCCTCCCCAATAGCTTCTTCTCCACACATCTCCAAATGTAGTAAGTCACTGGGGCCCTGTTCTGACTTATTGTCAAACTTTACATTCTCTCTCTCTAAGCAATCAAAAGGACTTTCAAACCAAGTTATCACTTACATTTCCAAAATCAGATTCTTGATGGTTTCTTAAACCCGCTCCCCTTTCAGTCTTTTCTATTTCATTAAATGGCACCACCACCCACCCAGGATGGAAGCCTGAGATGTACACTGATCTACAAATACTTTAAAGCCATGTGATGATGATTTATGGGATGAGATGAAAGGCTTTAAAGAAAAGCAGAGATGAGGCTGCCTGGGATTAGCAGAGGCTAATTTTTATCTTGAGATACAGGTAATTCCTGACTTAAGATATATTCAAGTTATGACGAACCACGCTTACGACCATCCGTTGTGGTGTTGTTTGTACATCTTATTGTTGGTGATCACACAGACCGTTTCATTGTGCTTTGCTTTACTGAGCTTTGCAGATGTGTGTTTTTTTTTTTTTTTCCAAATTGAAGGTTTGTGGCAACCTGTGTGTCAAACAAGTCTATTGGTACCATTTTTCCAACAGCATGTGCTCACTTCGCGTCTCTGTGTCAAATTTTGATAATTCTCACAATAGTTCAAACTTTTTCTTAAGGCTAATGAACACTTTGTAGTATACAGTATAGTGTAAATATGCACTGGGAAAGCAAACAATTTGTGTGACTTGCTTTATTGCAATACTGTTTGCTTTAGTGTGGTAGTCTGGAACTGAACCCACAATATCTCCAACATGTGCCTGTGTGGACACCATACAATGTTGTAGCACATAACTTGCTGTTCTCAGTCTCAGATGTTCACTTGCAGGTATTCAAAGAACAGATTTATAAAGATATTGATAATAAAAAGCAATAATGATGAAAACTTAAAAAGTATTCAACTTATGACAATGTCATTGGAACAGAACCCTGTTGTAGGTCAGAGGTGACCTGTACACATGGGAGCTGATCATCAGGCAGAAAGGAGGTAGAAAGAGCTTCCAGGAAAAGGAAAATGTGGCTGCAAAGGGCTTGAGGTACTACGGGAAACAGGGAGATGTTCAGGACTGCAGCGCTGCAGTCGTTCTGGTGGGAGAGATGCTCCCATAGGTTAGCACTCCACTAAGCATGTTCTCAGTAGAGCAGTGTGGCCATAATGGGTATAGCCGGGCAGTCTGTCAGTGATAAACAGGTAGGTAGAGATCTTCCCGACTTCAGTGGGGAGGAAAAGGAATTCCTTGCATCCCATTCCAGCTTTCCCTTGTAACTCCCTGTTGTACATTCTTCCAGCATCGTGGCCTCTAAACAAGCCCCATGGTCGCAATACGGAGACATCACAGAAAAATGAAGGTGCTGACGTGTCAGAGCTAGAAACGCCAGCAATGCCTCCTTGAAGACGAAGGGTGAGACTAGAGAACTGGAGACCAAAGCAACCCACTGCCCAAGGATGGCAAGAATGGCAGTGCCAAGAATGTTGCAGCCAGAGTCAGCCTGAGTGGGAACTGCTCTGGCTCAGGGGTTTTCTGGTGGTAGGGAAATGCACTTTCCTGGTGATGGAAGAAC
>NW_006921624.1:14400235-14401706 GCF_000298275.1 Orycteropus afer afer
CAGAGGATGAAGTGCTACACATACAGCTGGTGTCAGAACAGAAGTGGAACAGAGGAGAAAAGAATTAAGTGGGGTTTGAATTCTTCTACTCAGTAGGTATGTCTTCATTTCAAAGATTCCAAGGTCATAATACTGAATGAAGTTCAGAGAGGAGTGACTTCCCTAAAGCCACATAGCTAGTAAGCAGAAAAGCTGAGATTTGATCTCAAGTCTTTATTCCACCCAAGCTCTGGTGGTGTAGTGCCCAATGCATCTGACTACTAACTAGAAGGTTGGTGGTTCAAACCCACCATCCACTTTGTGGAAGGAAGACAAGGCAATCTACTTCAGGGAAGATATACTGCCTTGAAAATGCAATGAGGGTCCCCCTGCATCGCATAGGAATTGACTTGACGGCAGTGTATTTGGTTTTTTCGGTTGGCCTCACTGTACAACTGCAGACTTACTTAGATCATGAATAGCATAAGCCAATTTCTGCCCAATGTGTCCATTTCCAGTGTACTGCTATCATTAAAGGAGCCCTGGTGATGTGGTGATCCAAGCACTTGCCAGCTGCTCTGTGGGAGAAAGAAGTGGCAGCCTGCTTCTATGAAGATTTACAGCCTTAGAGGCCCTATGTACAGCTCTGCTCTGTCCTGTAGGGTCACTGTAAGTCAGAACTGAGGTGATGGCAATGAGCTTCTTTTGGGTTTTGCCATCAGTAGGTACAGCTTAACTGTACACTCTGGCCCTTAAGTTACAACATACACTAACATCCTAGTGAACCACAGACATTTTCTTCTTTCCTTACAAATTCTGTGAAAACATCCAACACAGCCAGAAGAAACTGGGAAATGATTGGCCCTTACCTAGAAAATGATGCTATACTTTGCTATGGGATGGCATAGAAAAAATTCCTTCATGTAATGTCATCAGGCCCACCAATCAGTAGGGTTACATATAGACACGAGGTAGTTTCTTTACTTCCCCAAATTGGGGCCAACTTATAAGATACAGGAGAGGAGGGTACATTGAGGATGGTTCTATAAGGAAATGAAGAATCAAAATAGTTCAGTTTTAAATTTGGAAACGGGTAATGATGATAGTTGCAGGACATGGTGAACATAATGAATGTCACTATATTGCAGGCAAAAATGGTTGTTTTGTTACATACTTCACAATAAAAAATTTATATCCAATTATTTTTTTTCTGTTGGTCTGTATATCCTGATTCTTGGAAAATGCTTTCTTTGTAGAGAAAATAACAGAAAAAAAAAGGCACACCTATTTCCCTGTCCTAGAAAGAGATACAAATGAGAACATGACTCAATATAAAGAAAGCATCTTATAAGTTTATTGGTCCATTACTTTAAGTTAATTGAGGTAAAGAAACTTTTTTAAATGTACAAGCTAATAGTTTATCAAGCAATACAAATCTTTTTTTTTTCTTACCTCAAAGTGTAATACCAATCCCATAGTAAATACCAGTTTT
>NW_006921624.1:14403026-14450409 GCF_000298275.1 Orycteropus afer afer
TTGTTGTTTCTTTAAGAGGACTGAGGACTAGCTATGTTATAGCTACAGTATTTAAGTTGAACAACTGATTACATTTCTAAAACTCTAGCCAGAATTTAAAATACACTAGTTGAAGAATAAGGCATATTAATAGGTATTGATAAATTCTCAAAAAGCACAGTTCAGTTTTTAACAGTCTGTGGCATTTTTAAAATTCTGAATTTGTTGGTTTTCAAGTGCTAAAACACAAAATATTTATGTTTGAGACAAATAGCTTATTGGTTGGCTAACTCCCCCACCCCCCACCCCTCAAAGTACTTATTTACGGGCCACATATAGTAACAAAAACTACCAGGATGACATAGTCTTCTGCCACATAGAAAGGGTTAGACAGTCATACCCAGAATGCATTTCAAACAAATATGATTAAGAATGAAGAGTCAACTGCCCTATAATCCTGCTTCTGGTTCTAATGCAGACAGTCCCTGTATACTCTGTGCAACTCTGGGAAGGACAAAACAATATTAAAGCAAATAGTGACAACCTATTGGGTGGGTTGGTAAAATATCAGGCTCCTAGTTTATTTACAGAATTAAAGAACCACAAAGAAGAGAACTCTAACACACCCAGCTCAATCCTTAAATTTGACCTAGGCGATGACATCTCCCTCGTTTTCACTGGTAAATGCCACCTGCCATCTGAACAGAGAAAACCAAGTGAGGAGGCATGTCCAATCTTGTCATCTTGATGACTTTTGAAAACGAGAGGGTCAACCCCAATTTCCAACATAATTCTGCAAATGAGGGCAGCCAAAGCAATTTCACCCCAGCCATGTAATTATATCACCCAGTTCCCATAGGCCCTTAAGTAGATGCCTAGGAAGGTGGTGTCTGGGATCAGTGTGCCCTGCCCTGCCCACAGGCAGCCCATCTTCTGAGAGGATGCACCCTTTAGGGCAGCCAGCAACCCTATCTAACCAACGTGGGCCCCACGTACTGCTCCATATCCCAAGCCCCAAACAGACAGGGCCAACACAGACCCAGATGGTTGCTCCTGACCACTCCCTCTCCTCCTGCCAGCTCAGGAGAGAGTACCCATGAACGACTATCCCACAATCCAATGAACAGTATCGTAACAGTCAGGTGCCTATGACCTCAGTGCTACCAATGGCAGGGCCAAGTCTCACAAACTCTGGGTGTTCCTTGGGCCAGTGCCCTCCCAGGCTGGAAACTCCCCTTGAAGACTGCCATGATGGCCATCGTGCCCTCCTCTGAAGAGGAACTTCTTGTCATCCCATCACTAGAGGCAACCTCACAAGAAGTGAGCAGCACGTGCACGTAAGTTTCCTGTGTGGAGTGGCGACTAAGAAAATGCCAGAACACATGCCGTTCAACATCCAGGAGACACTCCAGGTGTGGTTGAAATTTGGCAAACAAACAAACTTGTCTTACATTCACCACAATCCTGCAAGTCACGCTGGTTTTTGTTATTTCACCTAAAGAAAGGCATCTGGTAAGTTTGACAAGCAGCATGGTGAGACACAGAGACTATCACCTCCATAGCTGCACTTAGCTACATTCACCAGGAGTCATTATTAATGTCTTTTCAAAGGATAAACCCAACCCTAATCCTGGCTGTTTAGTATGCTCCCTCCTCACTTAGTAGTGGCGGTTCCTTGCTTTGGGCAGAGTAACTCGATCTTCTTACAGATCCACCACCCTGACAAGAACCAGCAGAGTCCCTCAGGCCTGCCACAGATCCTTGTCTTAAGCATCACTTGCACCTCTAAAATCTGTTCTGTTTTGTGGGATTCCTTTTTCTTTCTTCACCTAGTTTTTTAATCTGTGGTGAACGAAACTTTTCACTTCCCAGGCCCAAAGCAGTTGCCAGGGACAATATTCCATCACAGAGCAATTTCCTCAGACCTCAAAACCTATCTGTCTGCCTGCCGTGAGGTAAGGTGCACCCTCAACCACAAAAGTCCTGGAAAATAAACATAAGCAAAGAGTCAGTGACCTCAGGACGACGAGTGTGTAGAGCTAAGGATGAGGTGAAGAAATTCCACAAGATAGTCTCAGAGTTATACTTCTGAGAAGGAATCACCTTGATGCTTATCAAGATAAAAAGCTGAACGCTTGGGATTTCTGACTCTCAGGGGCTCAAGAGAGCTGTGGGGGACAGAAGGGCTGGAGGAACTCCATCCCTGTTTACTGTCCCCTTCCTCTGGGGCCAGTGTCCTCACCTCACTGAAGCCACATGAAGAAAGGGACCAGGGTCTCTTCTCTGGAAAGACCACTTCTCCAACAAAGTCAGTAACATACACTGGTGTTCCCAGCTCTGCTTTCAGCAGCATGCCTCTGGTACAGAAAGTTTGCCTTATTTCAGCTTTCTGGTGGCTAAAAGCACAGCTACACCACATGGGGCTCTAAACAAACAGAAGACAAAATCCCAAGGTGCCTGCATCCCTTCAGTTCCCTGCCTCAAACAGTGAGAGGGACATGGCTGTGTACCCCAGTGCCTTTCCCACACCTCTTCTCAGTGAGGAACTAGGCTGTCTTCTTTCCCAGCCATTATCCAGACGTGTTCTGGGCTCTGGCAACTTGCAGTAGTCAGATTCTAGTCTCTAGTCTTCCCACAGTTCTTTCTGAGTGTTCATTACACTGGACAACATTTTTAAAGCCAACATTCCACAAGGCAAAACTTCACACATCCCCAAAAGGAGCATCTGCCGCTGGGCCAGCCTGCTGTCTTCTGCCAACTATCAATGGATATGCACAATGGTTCTACCGGCCACCTGTCAGGCCAGACTCAGACACCATCCACACCAACAGGATGGCTTCAGAGGTAGAATGAAACACTGCATCGCCACGAGGGACAGGTGGATTGTTCCTATCCTTCCACTTCAATGAATCATTTCTAAGTATATCAAACTTCAAATTCACATCAGAGGATTCAGGGTGGCACAAATGAGGTCTAACAGCACAGGCAAGTACCAAGCGATATGGAAATTAGAATGCAAGCTGGGCGTTTTCAAACAGGATGAGACACAACCAAAGTGTCTTTGCCATCCATTGGCCGCCCCAGCAGCATCCATGTGGCCGATACAAGGTCAGTTCTGCAGTCAGAAGTGGAACTGACCAACATCAACATGTTGTGTGTTGACATTGTTTGCATGCCACCTTGTGTATGAAGCAGCATCTTAGCACAGGTGTTTCACCTAGTGGGGAAGAAAATATTACTACTTACTTTAGGGTCAGCTTTATAATTTTATAGGGATGAGTCGCCACAGATGAAATAACACAAACATGACATACACTGCTAAATTAGGGATGAAAAAAGAGATAGAACCTTTCTGTCTGTTTCTTTTGTGCTGACTTCAACAGTAAACCTGCTAATACTTTGAAATGAAAACTGTAGACATGTCCAGGAGCCTCCAGGAATTTGGCTGCAAATTGAGATTTTAGCCAAGCTAAAAGCAAAGGGTACCCTGTTATACGTGTGGTCTTAGAAGCTTGTTCAGATACTGACTTTTCTTCCTGACCAGGAAATAGTAAGTGTTAAAGCACTTCATATAGAACATTCACGTTGAGTTTACAAATCTAGACTGTCATAACAGGAAGCCATCCTAGCCTCTCACCAAAAGGCTGTCCAAACATTCAGTGGACAGAGCGGGGAATATTAAAGTAGGCATTTTGGATGACGTAAAGGCAAATATTGTACAAAGCAGACACAGGAGGTGGGGCTTGGTATGTCCACTGAAGTCAACAACTGGGGAAAACTCTGACTTCAAGACAAAAGATAACCCCTAACAGGTCTAAGCTCTACTCAGATGACACTTCACAAGCAAGGAAAAACATTTACAAACTTCACAGAGAAAGATGCACCTTTTTTTTTTTTTTTCCCCATGTTACACAAAGACAGCTTCCAGTCTATCGCAGTCTCGTGTCAGAAACAAGTTCCGGGAGCAGTCCCCTTAGCTTCCCGATGTACCATTAAGGACATGGATGCCAGCTTGCTTGCTTAAGCACGGACACAGACAGACTCTGGGCTGATTTAAGCCATGAACCAGACACATGAACCACGTGAATCAGAAACAATAAACAGGTGTCACTCATCACAAGCAGGCAGCAGGCCACCTTCCCAGCAATAGGCCACACACACAGCTACCAGCCACTGTACATTATAGACTTTCCATGGGGTGCTAACACCTCCTTCTGGGCTGAGACAAGTCAATGCTTACTGAGGCCAATTCCAGAGCCACTATGTATCCGTAGGAAGCAACAGCTGTCCTCTATGTATGTCTCCTTCAAGTCCTTAAAAAAACAGGACTTGGATTCTTTCCTACAAAAGGAACTCAGCTGTCCCAAAAGAAAACTCTAATGAGATGTCAGAATCTCAGCCGAGGGCTGTCTTATCCCTCAGTTCCAAATCTTCTTAGTGTTCCATTTGATAAGTTGGTTCCTTCATAACACCGAGGTATGCTTCTTTTGCTGAGATGACCACAGTTTCAGAGACTCCACCAAGGAATAAATACTAATTAAAAATAACTGTGGGTGAGGGAAGAGGGAGGAAAGGGAAAGAAATACACAAAGGAGAGGTGTTTCTGTGGTTTTCTCCCCAGTGCCGCCTGCCTCTCTGGCACTGCCGGGACATTCCGGTTGGGGAGCCATGCCCTGTGTAGGTAGAAGAGTCTTCGTCTCAAGAAGGAACTTATTTGGCCTCTTGTTTCTCCTGCAGAAGTGGAATAATCGACTCCCACGCCATGAGGCACTGAAATGAAACACACATATGCACAGCATCACTATCAGGTTTCCGATTTTGGGGTCCATCTGTTAATTCTATGACTTCATTGCCCATCCTGCTGGATCACCTCTGTCTAAAGTGCCTAACACATTATCTGTAACTGTAATAAAAAGGGGAGGTAACAGGTGTTTGTTTCCAATGTGTCAACCCTACCTCTTAAATGTGACTTCAAGGCTTAAATGCATTCATGGTAGTCCATGAAGCTCATATCCAATGAGTGGGAAATTCCATTAGAAAGAATTCTTTCCCTTTAAAAAGGCAGAAGAGAGGGCAGGAAGCAAGCCCTGGATTAGCCTGTGTAGATTTTCAGACTGGACAGAGACGCTAAACCAGGTGTGAGTGGGGCTTGCAAAGGAATGGAAATCATAATTGCAATGGGCTAGCCACTTGACTCAGAGAGGGTAGAAAACCCACTCCTTTTCACTAACCTCAGATTTGCTTCTTTGGGTTACTTCTGGATCTTCCAAAAGAGAGAATGGGGAAAAGGGCCCAATATTTATTGAGTTTTTCTATGTCCCAAACACTGCTAGGTATTTTACATCCATTATCATTAGGTGGAATTATTTTCATTCATTACACATACCACTCATCTGTCAGTCTGTCACACTGTGGTGGCGTGCATGTTGCTTGGGATGATAGAAGCTATGCCACTGCTATTTCCCAGCAGGGTCAGGCTTGGTGGACAGACTTCAGCAGAACTTATAGACTAAGATTAGGAAGAAAGACATGGCCAAGGCCACTTTGGAAAAAAATTGGCCATCAAAAACCTTAATGATAGCAGGGAACAGTACTGGAAAATGAGCCTCTCAGGTAGGAAGGGTTTCAAAATACGACTGAAGAAGAGCTGCCTTCTCAAAGTAGAGTCAACCTTAATGACATGGATGGAGTAAAGCTTCCTGGATTTTCATTGACTGATATGGCATTACCCAAAATAAGAAGAAACTGCTGCAAACATCTGTTAATAATTGGAACACGGAATATATGAAGTATGAACCTAGGAAAATCGAAGTTGTCAAAAATGAAATGGAATGTGAGAAGATCGATATCCCAGGCATTAGTAAGCTGAAATGGACTGATACTGGACATTATGAATGGACAATCACATGGTCTACTATGCTGGGGATGACAAACTGAAAAAAAATGACATCACATTTATCGTCAAAAAGAGTATTTCAAGATCTATCCTGAAGTACAATGCTGTCAGAGATAGGATATCCATATGCCTGCAAGGAGGACCAGTTAATACTACTATTATTCAAATCTGTGTACCAACCACTCATGTCAAAGATGAAGAAACTGAAGTGTTTACCAACTACTGAAGTCTGAAACTGACGTAACATGCAATCAAGACATATTGATGATTACTGGTGATTTGAATGCAAAAGGTGGAAACAAAGAAGAAGCATTGCTAGTTGGAATATATGGCCTAGATGATAGAAATGACACCACAGATAGCATGATGAAATTCTGAATGACTAATGACTTACATGGGAGCTCGGATGGCATAGTGCCTAAGGCGTTTGACTTCTAACCAGAAGGCTGGTGGTTCAAACCCACCAGCCACTCCTTGGAAGGAAGGCTGGGCAACTACTTCCATAGTGATATTGCCTCGGAAACCCAAGGAGCGGTCGCTGTGAGTTGGATCCGACTCCACCGCAGTGAGTTTGGTTTTTTTGGTTTAATGACTTACTTATTGCAAATACCTTTCTTCAACAACATAAACAGTGACTATAAATGTGGACTCACCAAATGGAATAAATAGGAATCTAACTGACTACATCTGTGAGAACAGGTGATAGAGAAGCTCAAAATCATCAGTCAGAACAAGGCCAGGGGCTGACTAGGGAACAGACCATCAATTGCTCATAAGCAAGTTCAAGCTGGAGTTGAAGAAATCACAGCAGGCTCATGAGAGCCAGGGTATGACCTTGAGTATATCCCACCTGAACTTAGAGACCATCTGAAGAACAGATTTGATGCACTGCACACCAATGACCAAAGAGCAGAAGAGTTGTAGGATGACATGAAGGACATCACATATTAAAGCAAAAGATCATTAAAAAGAGAAGAAAGAAAAAAAAAATGGATGTTAGAAGACACTTTGTAAGTTTCTCTTGAATGGAAAGCAGCTAAAGTGAATGGAAGAAATGATGAAATAAAAGAGCTGAACAGAAGATGTCAAAGGGCAGCTCAAGAACAAACTAAAGTATTACAATGAAATGTGCAAAGACCTGCAGTTAGAAAATCAAAAGGGAAGAATACACTTAGTATTTCTCAAGCTTGAAGAAAAAAAGAAAAAATTCAAGCCTTGAGTTGCAATACTGAAGGCTTCTATGAGAAAAATATTGAACAATGTAGGAAGTATCAAAAGAAGATGAAAGGAATACATAGAGTCACTGTACCAAAAAGAATTGGTTGACATCCATTTCAAGAGGTAGCATGTGATCAAGAATCGATGATGTTGAAGGAAGAAGTCCAAGTTGTCTTGAATAATTGGCAAAAAACAAAGCTCCAGGAATTGACAGAATACCCACTAAGCTGTTTCAATAAACAGATGCAGTGCTGGAGGCACTCACTAGTTTATGCCAAGAAATTTGGAAGACTGCTACCTGAGCAACTGCATGGAAAAGATCCATATTTATGCCCAATCCAAAGAAAGGTGACCAACATTTTGCAGAAATCACTGAACAATATTATTAATATCACATGCAAATAAAATTTTGCTGAAGATAATTTAAAAACAGTTGCAGCAGTGTACTGACAGAGAACTGCCAGAAATTTAAGCCGGATTCAGAAGAGGGTATGGAACAAGGGATATCACTACTGATGATTCTTGGCTGAAAGCAAACAGCATCAGAAAGATGTTTACCTGGGTTTTACTGACTATACAAAGGCACGGGACTGTGTAGATCACAACAAATTATGGATAACACTGAGAAGAATGGGAATTCCAGAACACTTAATTGTGCTCATGAAGAAGCTGTGCACTGACGAAGAGGCAGTCAGTCATTTGACCAGAACAAGGGGATACTGCATGGTTTAAAATCAGGAAAGGTGTGTGTCAGGTGGAATATTTTCACCATACTTATTCAATCTGTACACTGAACAGTAATCTGAGAAGCTGGACTATGTGAGAAAGAATGTGGCATCAGGATTAGAGGAAGTCTCATTAACAACTTGCAACATGCAGGTGACACAACCCTGCTTGCTGAAAGTGAAGATGACTTGAAGTACTTACTTATGAAGATTAAAGACTACAGTTTGCAGTATGGATTAAACCTCAATATAAAGAAAATGAAAATCCTCACAACTGGACAAATAAGCAACATCACAATAAATGGAGAAAAGATCGCAGCTGCCAAAGATTTTATTTTACTTGTATCCACAATCAACACCCAATGGAAACAGCAGTCAAGAAATCAGATGTCGTACTGCATTGGGTCAATCTGCTGCAAAAGACCTCTTTAAAGTGCTGAAGAGCAAAGATGTTATTTTGAAGACTAAGGTGCACCTGACCCAAGCCATGGTATTTTCAGTAGCTTATATGCATGTCAGAACTGGACAATGAACAAAGAAGACTAGAAGAACTGATGCATTTGAACTGTGGTGTTAGTGAATATGGAATGGACTGCTAGAAGGATGAACAAATATGTCTTGGAGTAAGTGCGGCCGGAATGCTCCTTAGACGTGAGAATGGCCAGACTTCGTCTCTCATACTTTGGTCATGCTGTCAGAAGGGACTAATCCCTGGAGAAGGATATCATATTTATTATAAAGTAGAGAGTCAGTGAAAAAAGGGATGGCCATCAACAAAGATGGATTGATACAGTGGCTGTGAGGACGGGCTCAAGTGTGAGGACGATTGTGAGGATGGTGCGGGACAGGCAGTCTTTCCTTTTGTTGTACCTAGGGTCACTACGAGTCACAACCAACTTAGGGCACCTAACAACAACACACACACATCTAACACACACACACACTTAATAATAGATGGGGAAAGGAGATCCAGAAAGGTTAACTTGCTCAAGACACACTGTTATTAAGTGGCATAGCTCATGATTCCAAAAACTGATAGTCTTTCTATTATGCCTATCTGCCTTCATTTTAGATCCTGTGGAAGACTGAGAATTCAGAAGACACTGGCTTTCTCCTCCAAGAATCCCCTGCTTGGGAGAGATACTGCCCCCTCCCCTTTGCACACTCTCTTGCATAAAGGGAGGAACAGGAAAACGGCACAAGGCTTTTCTTAGAAGCAAGTTCGGAGTGAGGGAGGACTTTGTGTTGAGTCATTTGAGGAGGAGATCTGAGGAAAAAGTGAGGCAGCCTGAGCTCAAGCTGGAAAGTGGTGAAATCACTCCCTGCATCCTTCCCTGCTGACCGAGGCTGGAGAAGCATCGAGATGTGGAATCCCGCTCTACCTAAGCAAGCCCAGAAGCCTCAAGGAGCTTGGTCTCAGCGAGGGAGCCAGCAGGAGGTCTGTGGCATTCCAAGTCCCACTCTGTCCCTAGGCTGTCATCCAGACCCCAAAAAGTCCTTCTACATCAGTGATGAGGAAGTGAAAGAAAAGCCACGCAGGTCTTCTTTTCAGGCCTCAAATGCACGAGGCTCTTTGCTACCTCAGGCCCCTCATATACGTTGTTCCCTTTGTCTAGAATACTTTTTCATCAAGTCTTTGTCTCTCATAACTCAGACTAAATATTATTTCCTTAAATCAGTTTTTCCTGCCCATTCCATCTGCTCCTTTCCATCCCTAATCTGAAATTTGCCCCCATTATTCCCTTCCAAGGAGGCCTTGGGTGGCACAAATGGTAAGCACTTGACTTGCCAAAAGGTCGGTGGTTTGCACTCACCTGGAGGCGCCTCAGAAAACAGACCTAGTGTTCTGCTTCTGAAAAGACCTCAGCCTTGAAAACCTTGTGGGGCACTATTCCACACACACACGGGGTTGCCATGACGTGGCATCAACTTCATGGTAACTGACAGCAACATCCTCTCCCACGGTTTCCTGTTCCTTTCTTTTAAAGCACTTATTTCACTCTGGTAGCGTAGTGCCTAAGGCACTTGACTGCTGACCAGAAGGCTGGCGCTTCAAACGCACCAGCCACTCCTCAGAAGGAAGGTTGGGCAATCTACTTCCCTAGCAATACTGCCTCGGAAACCCAAGGAGGAGTTGCTATGAGTCGGGTCTGACTTGACGGCACATAACAACAACAGCAACATTTCACTCTGCAGTTGTGGGATTCTGTGATTAATGTGTGTCCTCTACTACAGTGAAGGTTCCATAAAGCCAGGGGCAGAGGCACAGTGAGGTGGAGGCCAGAGGGAGGCACTTGTCCCCAGGTACAGATCCAAGGGGGCACTTGACAAGGCTGGCCTGTGAACCACCTCCTCTCCCTAACCCTTGATGAGGCCAGCAGGGGTGGGGGTGGGGCACGAACTCAGAGACTGCCCCTGGGTGCTCACTGCCCATGCTGTGCTTCTGGGAAGGGGTCTTGCTGTTTTGGTTATCAACTTATGCCCAGAGTACCTTATACACAATAAATATACAAGAGGTATTTGTTAAACGAATATAGGAGCCCAGACTAGGCCCCAAGACAGTGACCCTTTTTGTGGTACATGGGAAGGCTATCTAGCATAAACAAAAGGCCTGGGTTCAAGTCCCGGGAACAGGGCCTTGGGACTGCTGGGATTAATCACCAAGAGGACTGATGGAGACATGTGATCCGGTCAGCTCTGGAGTTGTGGGAAGGCCACTGAATAATGGAGAGAAGGTGAAAGGACCAGAGAAGGAAGTAATATTAATTGAGTGCCTACTGTGTGCCAGGTACGTTCTAGGTACTCACACACGCAGTACTTCATTGCTTGTTCACAACTGCACAGTGCAGAAGGAGCACTTCCATTTTACAGATGAGGTAAGAGAGGCACAGAGAGGCATTCTGCCTCAGGGCACAGTCAGGAGAAGAACTAGGCCTTCACTTCACATGGAGTGATCTTTCTGCCTTTGCAAAGGCAGAACTGCTCCCAAGGCTATGTGACCCTATCCCCCTACACTGACAATGTGGAGTAGTAGCAACCATTCAGACTTGCAGACCTGGCAGACCTGAGTTCCAATCCTAATTCATCGTGACCTTGGGCAGAATTTTAAAACCTTGCGGAGCCTCCATTTCTTCAGCTTTAAATTAAAAATCGTAACATCCACTTGATGGTGCTATGGTGAAGGTCAAATTTAATGAGGTGACATATGCAAAGCATCCAACGTGGCTCTACCCCAGACAGACAGCAGGAGCTTCATGAAAAAACTGTACTAAGGATTAACTGTACTAAGGCTTTATTTTAAAGTCAGGCCCCAGATAGACAGGTGCATGGCTCAGGGCTGCTTCACTTTGGGGTGGCTTCATTTTAAGGCTGGGCCCCGGATAGGGGGGCACAGAGCAGTTAGAAACAGCTAAGGGAGACGAATTTGTCTGTCGGTTTGTCATCCTGTGGTGCCTTACATGTTGCTGTGAGGCTGGAGGCTATGCCAGCAATGTTTCAAAATGCCAGCATGGTTACCCATGGTGGACGGGTTACAGGAGAACATCTGTACTAACACAGATTTGGAAGAAGGAAGAGGCTATCAACTTCTCAATGAACTGGCCAGTGAAAACCTTATGAATAGCAGTGAAACACTGTCTGATATATTGCCGGAAAACTTCATGAATAGCCCTGAAACATCATCTGATATAGTGCCAGAAGATGAGCCCATTAGGTTGGAAAGCATTCAAAATATGACGAGCTGACTCCTCAGAGTAGAGATGACCATAATGATGTGGATGGAGTAAAGTTCTTGGGACCTTCATTTGCCGATATGGCATGACTCAGAATGAGTAGGAACAGATGCAAACATCCATTAATTGGAATATGGAATGTAAGAAGTATGAATCTAGGAAAATTGGAAGTTGTCAAAAATGAAATGGAAGGCATTAGTAAGCTGAAATGGACTAGTTTTGGCCATTTTGAATCACACAACCATATGATCTACTATGCTGGGAAAGACAAATTGAAGAGGAATGGTGTGGCATTCATTGTCACAAAGACTGTTTCAAGATCTGTCCTGAAGGACAATGCTGTCAGTGATAGGATAATATCCATATGCCTACAAAAAAGACCAGTGAATACTACTACTATTCAAATCTATGCACCAAACACCAAAGCCAAAGATGAGGAAATTAAAGATTTCTACCAACTTTTGCAGTTGGAAATTGACCAAACATGCAATCAAGATGTGTTGATTGTCACTGGTGACTGGAATACAGAAGCTGGAAACAAAGAAGAGCTACTGGTAGTTGGAAAATATGGTCTTGGTGATAGAAATAACACTGGAGATCGCATGACAGAATTGTGCAAGACCAATGACTTATTCACTGAAAACACCTTTTTTCAACAACATAAACCATGGCTATACACATGGACTTCACCAGATGGAAAACACAGGAATGAGACTGACTGCATCTGCAGCAAGAAGTGACGGAGAAATTCAGTATCTTCAGCCAAAACAAGGCCAAGAGATGACTGTGGAACAGACCATCAACTGCTCACATGCTAGTTCAACTTGAAGCTGAAGACAATTAAAACAAGTCCATGAGAGCCAAAATATGACCTTGATGATATCCCTCCTGAATTTAGAGACCATCTACAGAATACATTTGATACACTGAACACCAATGACTGAAAACCAGAGGAATTGTGGGATGCCATCAAGAGTAATATCCACGAAGCAAGAAGTTGTTAAAAAGACAAGAAAGGAGAAAAGACTAAAATGGACGTCAGAAAAGACTTGGAAACTTGCCCTTGAGCCAAGAGTAGCTAAAGCAAATGGAAGAAATGACAAGATAAAAGAGCTGAACAGAAGACTTCAAAGAGCAGCTCAGGAAGACAAAGTCAATTATTATAATGAAGTATGCAAAGACCTGGAGTTAGAAAATGAAAAGGGAAGTACACGCTCAGCATTTCTCAAGCATAAAGAACTGAGGAAAAAATTTAAGCTCTCAATATTTTTCAATACTGAAAGATTCTATGGGCAATATATTAAATAATGCAGGAAACACCAAAAGAAGATGGAAGGAATACACAGTCATACCAAAAAGAATTGGGTCAATGTTCATCCATTTCAGACGTGGCATATGATCAAGAATCAATGGTAGTGATGGAAGAAGCTGAAGCTGAACTGAAGGGACTGGCAAAGAACAAGGCTCCAGGAACTGATGGAACACCCATTGAGATGTTTCAACAGATGCTATGCTGGAGGCACTCACTCGGCTATGCTCAGAGATTTGGAAGACAGCTACCTGGCCAACTGACTGGAAGAGAGCCATATTTGTATCCATTCCAAAGAAAGGTGGTCCCACAGAATGTGGAAATTATCAAACACTATCATTAATATCACATGCAAGTAAAATCTTACTGAAAATAATTCAAAAACAGTTGCAGCAGTATATTGACAGAGAACTTTCAGAAATGCAAGCTGGATTCAGAAGAGGATGTGGAACGAGAAATATCATTGCTGATGTCAGATGGATCTTAGCTGAAAGCAAACAATAACAGAAGGATGTTTACTTGTGTTTTATTGACTATGCAAAAGCATTTGATTGTGTGGATCATAACAAATTATGGGTAACATTGAGAAGAATGGGAACTCCAGACACTTGATTGTGCTCATGAGAAGCCTGTACCTGGATCAGGATCAGGAAGCAAGCAGAACAAGGGAACACTGCATGGTTCAAAATCAAGAAGGGAGTGCGTCAAGGCTGTATCCTTTCACCATACTTACTCAATCTGTATGCTGAGCAAATAAACCAAGAATCTGGATTATATGAAGAAGAATGTGGCATCAGGATTGGAGGAAGGCTCATTAACAACCTGTGATACACAGATGACACAACTTTGCTTGCTGAAAGTGAGGACGATTTGAAGCACTTACTGATGAAGATTAAAGACTACAGTCTGCAGAATGGATTACCTCTCAATATAAGGAAAACAAAAGTCCTCAAAACTGGTCCAATAAACAGCTGCACAATGGAAGCAGAAAAGATCGAAGTTGCGAAGGACTCTGTATTAGTTGGTTCTACAATCAACACCCACGGAAGCAGCAGTCAAGACATCAGACAATCTATTACATTGCGCAAATCTGCTACAAAAGACCTCTTTCAAGTGATGATGAGCAAAGCTATCTCCTTGAAGACTAAGGCATACTTAACCCAAGCCATGGTCTTTTCAATTGCCTCTTTTGCATATGAGAGCTGGATAATGAATAAGGAAGACTGATGAAGAGTTGATGCTTTTGAGGTGTGGTGTTGGTGAAGAATACTGAGAATACCATGGACCGCTAAAAAGAATGAACAAATCTGTCCTGGCTGAAGTACAGCTGGGGTGCTCCGTGGAAGTGAGAATGGCAACACTTCATCTCATCTACTTTGTCATGCTGTCAGAGGGAACCATTCCCTGGAGAAGGATATCATGCTTGGTAAAGTGGTGGGTCAATGAAAATGGGGAAGGCTCTCAACAAAATGGATTGACACAGTGGCTGCAATGATGGGCTCAGGGATAGCAAGGATTGTGAGGCTGGCACAGGAACAGGCAGTGTTTCATTTTGCTGTGCACAGGGTCGTTACGAGTCAGAGACGACTCAACGGCACTTAACAACAAGGATTATGCCATCTTCTGTTTTTCCCTCTAACACAGTCCTTCTCCCGAGACCTGGGAAGTGAGGGCTATACCATTGACTGTTTCCTATCTCTCTTCCCAATGAACCTGAAAAGATGGACAACAGTCAGAACCATCAGAGCCTTCAAAAGAGACTGATTCTTCTCATTTGGGATGAAGACCTGGTCTAGAGGTATGGTGGGAACAATGAGTCAACACTTGTTCACTATGCTAGGATGCTGCATGCTTCTAGTACATTTCACATCTATAAGTCACTTGTTGAACTGTGAATGGTCTATTCCTTGTCTATAACTTTAAGCTTTTAGGGAATGTTGGGATTCATTAGCAGAAATGAACAAGAGTTGGAAATATCAGAAGTAAACTTAATTGTAAAGAGCTTGATGAAGGATGTATGTTTGTGCATGGTTTTATGAGCATTTAACCTGAGATCCATAGAAGAAGAGGACTATGAATAAAACTTTGTAATCCTCTATACCTTTATTTTAGGTATTTAAAAATCAGTGTTTTGGTAAGAAGGGTCCCTGGGTGGTACAAATGGGTAACATGCTCGGGTGCTAACCAAAAGGCTGGAGGTTCAAGCAAGAGGCATCTGAGAAGAAAGGTCTAACAGTCTACTTCTGACAAACAAGCCACTGGAAACCCTACGGAGCACGTTCTACCCTAACACACGAGGGGTTGCCTTGTGTCTGAGCTGACTTGACGGCAACTGGTTTGTTTTTGGTAATCTGATAAGGGGTCTATAGGCTTCACCAGGTAACCAAACGGGTCCACAATACAGTGGAAATTCAGAACTCCTTTATGTAGGACCCAAGAGAGCTTAAAGTAAACCTGAAGCCGCCACTCACTAGAAGCATCCCTGCACTGAAGGTCTGACTGGCCCTGGAAAGCAGCTACTGCCAGGATCAAAGAGCTTGGAAGATAAAAGTGCTGCTGTTCTCAGCAACACAGGCAGGAGAAACCCAAGTGGATGGAGATTTGGGGTGACTATTTCCAGCCTCAACACTGTGTCTAGCACAGCTGAGCAAAAGTATGCTGGGGGAGCTATGACCAAACAGATAAAAATAAGGGAAGGAGATGGACTGACAGGGCCTCTGCTTTTGGATTCCAGGTGGGCCCTCACAAAAGGCTCTGTCCATTAGAAATGCTTCCTTAATGAGAAGACTGTGGTCTTGTGGCGCTCACTCGTTACCTTCTCGTAATACTGGATGTTCCTGTCGGCCATTCCCATGAGCAGCTGGCGGAAGTCCTGCCTCTTGTTGTTCTGCCACCTCTCCATGTCAGCTTTCAGATCAGCGTTGAAACACTCCATCCGATCCTGACATTTCTCAACGTCTGCTGGCACCTGGAAGGGGGAGGCATACGTGTGTGCCCTGCATGTGCACCTGGTGTCTCATGCCTTGAGCTCCTCTGTTCACACATCTGTCAAAGGTCAAAGTACTAGATGGAAATGCCATCTACATGTTTCCTCCTCTGGAGGCATTTATTTGAAGGCAGAACCTTGCATTTTCAGGTCTAAGAAGGTGTTCTTCTGAAAGGTGCCCTGCTGGCTCAAATACTCAGATTTATCTAGTTTATCAGATTTAAATTGATCTAAGCACAACAGAAACTCCTGGAAGAAACACTTTGGTTTACAAGCAGAAGAAGAAACAATGCAATTCAAAGAGCCATATGCCTTTTAGGACATACATCTGTACACTTACTCAAAACTCACTGCTGTTGAGTCAGATCCAACTCATAGTGACCCCTCCTTTGGTTTCCCAGGTGGTATCACTATGGCAGTAGATTGGCCAATCTGCCTTCTGAGGAGTGGCTGGTAGGTTTGAACCACCAGCCTCCTTGTTAGCAGTCAAAAGTCTTAGGCACTACGCAAATATATAGTAGAATTCAATATAGGCCTACCACTGTCCTGTGTCCCATGTTAGAACCTAAATAGATTTTCCTATTCCATGTGGAAATGTGAACTACTCCATTACTTGTGAAGTTTGATAATGGCTATCCTCATTAATCAGGTGCCTCGGGTGGTGTAGTGGTTAAGGCATTTGGCTGCTTACCAGAAGGTTGGTGGTTTGAACCCACCAGCTGCTCCACAGAAAAAGGATGAGGCAGTCTGCTTCCATAAAGATTTATAGCCTTGGAAACCCAATGGAGGTCACTATGAATCAGAATTGACTCAATGGCAGTGGATTTTTTTTTTTTTTTTTGGTTTTACCCTCATTATTCAGAAAATTAACTGCAATAATAAAACCACTGGCCAGCTTCTTCCTCTGAACTCTATGTAACAAATGACCTGGAGATTTGTCTAAGTACCCGCAGATAGCATATAATAAAAAATGAAGACTTAGATAAGTTAGATAATGACAATTACTATTTATGCATGTCAAAAAGAATCTGAAAAACAAAGGAAAAAAGTACAGCAGCCTTTAAATTTTTTGGACAGAGATTTAGAAGAATTTCTCAAAATGGAGTTATCACTTGGATTTCACAACTTCCCACTTGCTTGGTGAGTTTCAGCCATCACAGACAGAGACACCCTCATGGTTAGGCAGGTTCCCAAAGCCGGCTTCTCTCCTAACACACGTTCTACTGGCTCTGCTGGTGGCCAAGGGGTCAGCATGCCCAAAGGTGGGTCAAGTGCCCACTTGCCAAATGCTGCCCACCAACAAATGAGGCCTGTGTTTGTGTGCTGGAATCTATGACATCAAGCGTCTCCAAGCTATGAGTCAACCTCTATCAACTGGGGAAGTTTCGTACCCAATCCTTACAGGTAAGGAGCCAATCCAGAGGCTCCAATGATGGTGAGGCCAGGCCTAAGGGAGCCAGACACCTTCAGGGCTTCCAAAAGTGCTCCGGGCACTTTACCATCTACCATGAGGAACACTCAGAGATATCTGCAGAGGACAGGAGCGAGGACAGTGAAGCAGTGTAGGCAATGGGATTCAGGTGAGCCTGGCATGGGAGTCAAGGACGAGTTAGAAAAATATAATTAGTGAGAGGAAGATGTAACTAGGTACCCTGGGCAACATTTAAAAACCAAACAAAAACAAAAAGCACCTTTTTAAAAAAAAAAAAAAAAAGAGGGGAAAAGAAGTCTTCTTCAAATCACTATGCTTCCGGGAGAGAGAAAAAGAGTGACTTCTTCCTTTGACACCAAACCAAAATCATTTTTTCCTTCCTCTGCTGATTCACCAGTTACTATTTGCTACTTCAGGGAAAACAAAAACAAAAGCAAGAGTGCCCTGTCCCTCTAGAATCATTCTCCCACAAGTGCCCAATCAATCAGCCTCAATAGGGCCCAGTGAGCCTCAGAATCTCTGAAAGTACAGCCCAGGCCCCTTATTTCCTCCTGGCCAGTGTTCATTTTAGTCTCTGGATGGAAGGTGCTAGCACCAACTTCCTGTTTATTTAACTACCGTCACATGGAGGAAGAGTGGAGCTCTGATGAGAGAACCACGCATGATGAGAAGAGGGAGGCCGTGGTCTCTCATTCAAAGGGGGAGGAGAGGGTCCTTAATGATCTAGGAAGGATTCCTGGGTTCTGCTGTGGGATGGGGAAATCTGGTGGACCCACAAAAATTAAGACTCAAAAACTATAGCTCTGGATTTCATTTGCTTGAGCCTTAATCTGGGAAATACTTATCATTTTCATGACACATTCCGTGGTTGGCCCTGAGAAATACAAAAGTGCTTACATCTTAATAGGCAAACCCTAGAGATTGCAGAAGTGTACAGCTTAGTTTGGGGGAGAAAAATGAATACACCCAGACATACGGTGGATGTTACAACTGCTTTCAGTTTGCTCTGAGAGCTCGTGAGAAGAGCATAAGGAGGACAGGCTGGAGGATGCGTGCAGCTTGGGTGAATGATCAGGCTTCCTTGAGGAAATAGTAGACAAATGACTCTTTGAAGAAGACAGAGGTGGGATAAACAGCGATGAAGAAAAGGGCACTCTAGGGCAACAGTACCTACAGGTGACACAGGTGAGAAAATGCCTCAACCTGCTTGGGAATAGCTCCCAAGGTCACAGGGCATACAAGGGCAGGTGGAGAACATTCCAGCTGGTGAGATGGGCATGAGGGTGTGGAGGGACAGGGGGCAAGGGATTTCTGAGGCCCATTAAACCCATGCCCCTCTTGGAAAATACAAAAGCCCCATGCCTCCTCTAGCTGTAGCCCAGAGTTCTAGAGTCAGACTTCTCAAATTAGAATACCATGTCCACCACTTACTAGATTTGTGACTTTGGGCTTCTCTATGCCTCAGCTTCCTTTTCTGGAGTATAATACAAATCTACCTTATAAGGTGGTTATAGGGTTAAACGAGGCAATACCCATAAAGCACTCGGTGCCTAGCATATATAAGGGGCTCAATAAATGTTAGTTCACATCAGTATAGAAACCAAATATTCAGAAAAGATAATCATTTGCATAGCTCAAGTCAAGAATATTTTATTGAGTATAACTCCCTACGGGAGCTCTGGTAGCATAGTGGCTAAGACACTTGCCTGCTAACCAGATGGCTGGCGGTTCAAACCCACCAGCCACTCCTCGGAAGGAAGGTTGGGCAATCCTACTTCTGTAGTGATACTGCCTCGGAAACCCAAGGAGGGGTCACTATGAGTCGGGTTTGACTCGACGGCACATAACAACAACATCAACATAACTCCCTACATTGTAAAACAAATTTCTTTTTTGTTTTCTAAATATATTTTCATATTATTAATTAGATGTGTTTTTAAACTTCATCCCACCCTTCACCCACTCTACCCCACCCTGGTATTTCACCATAGACCAGAGATGACTCAACACTAAACTATACTGTAATGAGACTGGCCTGGGCACCCTGGAACCAGCGTGGTAGCTATGACACCAGGAGGGAGTAGACAGATTAACCCAACCTAGTGGAGACAAAATCGGCAGGTTTGCAAACCAAATGCATGTGGGAAATAAGCTATAGGGAGTCAGAGAAAGAGCCTGAAGTTTCTAGCTTGGATGACAAGGTTAGCAGTGCCACTGTGGGGCTCAAGATACACAACAGGTCTATAGACACTGACCTGGGCATCAGCCAGATAAAGGGCAAAGCCACAGCCACAGGGTGAGCAGGCTGGGAGGGGCTGAGGCTAGAACTCATGGAAAGACTTCACTTACAGGATTAATAAAGGAGCCAGGAAAGGTCACTAGGGAAGGTGGCACAGAAGTAGGATGAGAATTTGAGAGAGCACAGCCAGAGATGCCCAGGGATGAGAGGGTTAGACAGAGGAGGAGGGCAGGGATTGAAAACAATGGAGTAGGAAGTGGAATAAGTTAGAATTCACCAGCTTATGAAATTGCCCAACTTTATGAAGTTGGGGCAATTTGCCAGGGTGCTATGGGCAGCAGACACTCAAACTAAGTTCCTCTCTCCAGTTTCGTTTTGGACAGGGTGTTTGTGGCAATCGATTCACTGAGCAGTTACACCCAGCACTCCTTCTGATCTGATGTTCTGCTTTATGTGACTAAGAGATTGTCAGACTTAACTGTTACCTTGTGTCTGAAGGATGTTGTGAGGGCAATATCCCATGTTTATGTGTGAATGCTGCTTGTCACAAGACACCAAGAAGGGGGAAGGGGGAAGAACATGTAATACCTGAAAACAAGAAAGCTTCTACATGGAGGACAAAACTACATTTTCCACATTGGTTCCTCCACTGCCAAGGAGAATTTCTGTTACAGGATACAAGCTGTTGGACTGCTGGGAGAAGGGTATTGTGGGACAGGACTGTGCATTTTTGTGTGCTAGGATTGGGATGAATCTAAACTCACTCCACATTCACTTAAAAATGTATTACTGAGCTCTATCCATGTGCCAGGTATTCTAGGCCCTAGAACATAAATCTCTCCTGACCTTTTCTTCTTGGAGCTAGGCTAGACATGTGACATTACCTGCTCCCATGATAATTCCATGATAACCACTGCCATCAAGTTGACTCCAACTCACAGCGACCTCTATTGGGTTTCTAAGGTGATACATCTTTACACAAGTAGACTGTCCCATCTTCCTTCTGCAGAGCAGCTGGTGGGTTTGAACCACCAATCTTCTGGTTAGCCGTCAAATGCCATAGACACTGTGCCACCAGAGGTCCTTAATTCCATGACAGTAGGAATTAATAAAATTTCCAATGAGTACACAAAGCAGATATGGTCCCAAAACTTGGGGGAGGGAGGGTCATGACTGCTGTGTGACAAATTTCAGGGCCAATGACAGAACCTCTTCAAGATGGTGATCCTCTTGGCCAAATGCCGTGAGCAAACGGGGTAAAACATCCTCACTGGTGAGGTGTAAACGTCAGTGATATTAATCCCATAGCCTCTTGAAAGCTAGAGCCCCAAGGCTGGCCACCTCCAGCTTCCAGCAACCTTGTCTATTTATCCCAGCATGCCACACAAGTATATTCATTCTCTATGTGATCCGAGGGCAAGGAAAAAGATGAGAAAATACTGCAATAAAGACAGAGAAAAGGCCACTGGACCTGGCAAACAGAATGTCACTGGATGCCCTGAAATAATTTTTCAATAAATTAAAAAAAAAAAAAAAAAGTTGGAGAACGTCAAATAAGTGGAGATAAGTGAGCGTGCTAGATGAGTTAAGATACAGTGAGGGAGCAAAGTGAAGCCTGGAGTACACCTGCAGTATGACAGGAAGGAGCCAGGAGATACAGACCGAGGACCCAAGGGAAGGTCCATATTCTCTCCCCTAGGCTCGCTAGATAGCTATACCTGTTTGCAAACACCAGAACCCTCCTCCTCAAAGAAGCAGATGGCTGAAAACCCTTGTAGTGGGGACAGGGCACCAGCTTTGGACTTAAGACACATTTGAGATACAATCTCAGCTCCACCATTCTTTAGCTTTGGCACGCAAGTGCTGTAATTTCTTCACCTGTGAAACAGGAATGACCACATTGACAGAAGACTTGTAGGGAGTAAGTAAGATGAGGGAGATAACAGTCTTGTCCTCCTTTGGCTGAATGTGACCTCTGGTTCTTCGTGTGGCATTCTAACCCAGACTGATATCATGGCCATTGCACAGAGAACGGGAAAACATCAGGCAGGTCCCTCTGCACGTCCCTCTTGAGCAGCCAGAGGCATTCAGAAACAAAGATAGTCTTGGCTAACCCTCAGCTATGGAGAACTGTCCCTGGTCACACCTGCCACATTAGGGCTCTTGCTGTCTGCCACACCTTCCCTATTCCAGTAGATTAAATACCCTGGTGGTTCTGAGAGCTTTTAAAGTTCTGTAGCCTCTAAAAGGTTTGTCCAAGTAACTCAAATTTCTACCTCTCCTTGCTGCTTCTGCTCAGTCTGAGAGTCACAGCTCAGTACATCTCGGTCTTCTGCTTCTTCCCACCTCCACGTGGATTCTACACATCTCAAACAGTTTCTTCACTTGGCACTGTATAAAGTCAGGACCCGAAATAGCACTTTACAAAGATAACTATTATAACATTTTTGAAAAGCATTCTCTTGTGGCATCTTATCTGTGTTCTTCTTTGACTTTGTAAGACACGGCCATATTAGCAATGAAGAGAGTCCAGTATGGAAGAGAGTAAAATGTGAAAGTTCCCTCACAGCTTATCATCTTGTTCATATACTTTCAATTGTATTTAAAACACAATTTCCGGATCCCTCACTATTTCCAGTAACTGTTTTTTATATCCTCTGTATTTTCTAAGGTGGGTCAAATAACAAAAGTCTCGGATCCTGACAGACCCAGCAGAAGGTAGTCAGCTCCTATTAAGTGCCTGTGATTTCTGGAACCTCAAAATTAAAGTGAAGAAAGCCAAAGCTGCACAACCTCAAGTTCCCTGTGCCTGAGAAGAAACTAGGGTCTTCTGAGTCTTTTCCAACACTAAAAACAAAGCAAACATTAAATTTTATGACACTAACGTTTTCCCACCCTGTGACCTCAGCCCATCTTGAGAAGGTACAGCCAGAAAGGCCCACAAAGATCAGTAAGTGGGACCTGAGGGACAAAGCCCTTCAGTGGCCTATGATGACCAACCTGCCTTCAAGTCCTCAGGGAGGGTTCCACTGGTGAGGCCATTTGCTTCTTCTGATTATGGAGAAGTGATCAAATTTTGACACCATTTTTCAGCTTCACACAAATCAACTTTCCCTTACTCTTTAGAGCAACCTTCAAGATTTCACCTCAAAACAAACCAAGCTCCCAGACTCACTCAACTGATCTGTTAACATGCACTAGCTTACAAGCCCAGACCCAGCACCTTCCCTTGTAAATACTCCTTATCTTTCAGCAGGAACCCTCTCTTTCCCTGCATCAGACCTGTGATTCTTGCTCCTAGTCTGAGTTATAAATAGCAGAACTGGTTGAATGCTCATGACCCCAACTTACTTAAAAAGTCCTTAGGGGTAGAATCAGCCATAACCCACTTCCTGACAGCCTGGCTTGTATCTCGACAGCAGCTCTGGAGTGTAGGGCTCCAAACCACATACAACAAAACAGCCCAGAACCTTAGGTTATTCATTTCCTAGATGTCTATCTTCCTACTGATGGAATGACATGGGAGGTAGTCATGGGGGAGAGAAGGAGAGCAGGGGATCTTTGGGGACCCAAGGAAATGCTGTCTAAATACTGTGGTCTGAAAAAACAAAAAAAAAGATATTTAAAATTTAATATTTAAAATTTAAAAATATTAAATGGCAGCAAGTGCAGAAAACAAAGTTCTCTGTGAGCACTCCTAATAGGGCTAGTCTGGGAAGCAGAGCCCCACCAATGGGCAGCTGTCATGTCAGACACTATATGGAACTCTTTCCATGTTCAGAACAATCACATGTATTCAGCAACTGAGGCCCACGGAGGTTAACAGGTAAACTTGTCCGAGCTGAGGGCAGAGCTGGAATTCTTTCTGCTGAACCACAGTAGAGTTGGACAGGTTATCAACTGATGCCTCCTCTGCCCACGAAGGAAGCTGCTGCCTATTCAAGACTGGTGCACAAATTCTGGGGACCCCACTGCCAGATCAGAACCCCTGGCTTGCCACCATCATGATGGTTCCAGGTTTGTTTTGCTTTTAAATAGCTTTGAGATGATCAAAAAGAGGGAAGATGAAGACTGCCTACCGATGGTGTGCTAAGAGAACATCGATATATTTACAAATTATTCTTATAAAAGGAGCCACGGTGGCAGAGTGGTTAATGGTATGCCACTAACTGAAAGGTTTGTAATTTGAAACCATTAACCACTCTGCAGGAGAAAGATGAGGGAACCTGCTGCCAGGAGATTACAGCCTTGGAAACCCTATGGGACAGTATTACTGCTCTATGCTACAGGATTGCTGAGTTGGGATCGACTTGACAGCAATGGGTTTGAGTTGTCTTTTTGTTTGTTTGTTTTAGTTATTTTCAGTAGGTGAAAAGAAATACTTTCTCTCTTTTAAGAACTTCTGTGGCTCAATACCAAAGTTGGAAACAACCTAAATGTCCATCAACCAAGGAATGGATATACAAACTGTGCTACAGACAGATGATAGAGTGCTATGCCACCCTAAAGAACAATGCAGAATCTGCAAGACACCACATAATGTGGGCGAACTTGGAGGAAAAAATATCTTATTCATTCATTATTGTACAAAGTCAAGGAAAGGTTTATATTTGGAAAGGAACTTTCTTTGCTGGTTACCAGGGATGGGAAGGGAAGGGAGGAATAATTTCAAGATAGGTTGGGGGGCAAAAAAAAAAGAGATAGATACATATTTTATTTATTTATGTTGTTGGTAGGTGCTGTTGAGTTGTGTCAGACTCATAGCGACCCTATGTACACAGCAGAACGAAACACTGCTCAGTCCTGTGCCAGCTCCATGATCCCGGCTATTCCTGAGGCCATCACTGTAGCCATTGTGTCAATCCATCTTGTTGAGGGCCGTCCCCTTTTTCACTGACTCACTACTTTACCAAGTATGATATCCTTCTCCAGGGAATGGTCTCTTCTTACAACATGACCAAAGCAGGTGAGTTGAAGTCTGGTGGCCATTCTCACTTCCAAGGAGCATTCCAGCTGTACTTCTTCCAGGACAGATCTGTTAATTCTTTCAGCAGTCCATGGTACTTTCAGCATTCTTTGCCAGCACCACAACCCAAAAGCATTGACTCTTCTTTAATCTTCCTTAGTCAGTGTCCAGCTCTCACATGCATACAAGGCAATTGAAAATACCATGGCTTGTGTCAGGCGCACCTTAGTCCTCAAGGAGACATCTTTGTTCTTCAGCACTTGAAAGAGGTCTTTTGCAGCTGATTTGCTGGTAGTGTAGTGCCTAAGGCATCTGACTGCTAACCAGAAGGCTGTCGGTTCAAACCCACCAGCCACTCCTGGGAAGGAAGGCTGGGCAATCTACTTCCATAGTGATACTGCCTCAGAAACCCAAGGAGGGGTAGCTATGAGTCGGGTCTGACATGACAGCACATAACAACAACAACAACAACATACGTTGTCTGATACCATGACTGCTGCTTCCATTGGCATTGATTGTAGAACCAAGTAATGTATGAGATCTTTGACAACTTCAATCTTTGCTCCATTTATCGTGATGCTGCTTATTGGTCCAGTTGTGAGGATCTTTGCTTTCTTTATATTGAGACATAATCCACACTGCAGATCATGTTCTTCAATCTTCATCAGTAAGTGCTTCAAGTCATCCTCACTCTCAGCAAGCAAAGCTGTGTCGTCAGCGTATCGCAGGTTGTTAATGAGCCTTCCTCCAACCCTGATGCCACGTTCTTCTCATATAGTCCAGCTTCTTGGATTATTTGCTTAGCATATAGATTAAGTATGGTGAAAGGATACAACCGTGACGCACTTCCTTCTTGATTTTAAACCATGCAGTGTCCCCTTGTTCTGTTTGAACGATAGCCTCCTAGTCTACATGTACAGGTTCCTCATGAGTACAATTATGTGCTCTGGAATTCCCATTCTTCTCAATGTTATCCATAATTTGTTATTATGTTTATATATATAAATATATAAACCAAAGATTATCAGTGGTTACCAGGGGTAGGAGAGAGGGGCAGAGGGGAAGCTTTTGTTTGGAGGGCATTAAGCTAACAGGTGGAGTATTTTGGAAAAGGACAGCAATAATGGTGGCACAACATGAAAAATATCAACAAAGTTCCTGGAGCTGTAAATGAGAAGTGTTATGTCAGTGAGTGTCTTATTGTGTTTTCACCACAATAAAAGTTAAAAAAAGAAAAAGAGAAAAAAGAACTTCTGTGGCCGAAGACTGAGTTGTGTACGTAAGTGGTAGGTGGTATTCCAAGGAGGTATAGCAGCAGGAAGGTCTCAACAACCACAGAAGGAGAAGTGGAGTCACACAGACCAGTAAGAAGGGTAGACCAGGAGGCTGGGAAGCCCCGGCAGCTTGACTGCAGGATATGTGGTAGCCAAAGAGCCGCTTCCTCTACTTCAGGAAGCCAGTCAGCCAGTGGCCAAGATTTAATTCAGCCTTAATAGTCACAGCTCCTGTCTTTGGAAAGGAATTGTTCCTTATCGTGCTAAACATAACATTAAGTGACAACATCAACCTCTGGGAAAGCTTGTATTCAGCACGAAGAATTATGAAAGGGACAGAACTATTTAAGTGATATCGTTAAAGTACAAGGTCCCTCCTTAGCTTCCAAACTATGCTGGTGGCCGAACTTGCTGGTTTTCCTTCCCTCCCTAGCCAGGAAAAGTGGCTTCTATATTTATATTTGCGGGCTAAACTATTAGAAGGAAAAATTTTAAAACATAAACACAGTCCTCTGTGCCATTCCTTTAAATGAGACTGAGGCATGGGCAGAGCAGACAGTACCATGCTCCAGGCTATCCCAGGGACAGCCAGGATTCGTCAACAGGACGGGAGCTGGAAGACACAGGGCAGCTGTGCACAGTAAGATGACTGAAGACAGAAATGGCCAAGTCTCAGTTCCACACACTGGGCCAATGACAAGCATCCCAATCCTTATGACCTTTCCATGAAAGGTATGCAGCCTCCATTCTCTGTGTAGATTACTACGGCTGGCACACCAAACAATGCAACAAACATGTACCGTACGTCTGCTGCATATAGCACATTGGATGTAGACATTTGGCATCAACAAAGCTAAGCCATTTGATGAGCTGTGCTGTGCATTGTTCCCTCACCCATGAAATGCGGAAGAACAATGCCTTCCCTCTGTGCCTCAGATGACGACAGGAGTGATCACGAGAAGCAATTAATATAAAAAAACACCAAAAAATGCCAAGTCGTGCCATTTCAAAGGTTCAGGTTTCAAAATCCCCAAGCTGGTTCCTTTCCAGGTATGTCTCAGCTCAGTGGCAGCAGCAAGAGCCAAGGTATTGGGGGAAAAAAATTTCAGTTCTGATGTCAAACTATTTCCTTGAAACTTAGGGCCCTGCCATTTATGTTTTTAATAACACCGTCTACTCCCTTTAAACAAACAGAGCTTCCAGTTACAAACTACAGAAGGAGCATAGGAACACAATGGCTCTAAAGCCAGACTGCAGGCTGTAAGCTGGGCTCTACTCCTTGCTATCAGTGTCATCTTGGGCCTCCGTTTGCTCATCTCTCAAGTAAGAATAATAATGGTACCTAAACCACGTAACTGCTGTGTGGAATCAAGATCATACAAATGGAAGTACGTTGCACATTGCAAGCACTTGTATGTTGGCCATTACTACTCTTGTCTTTAATCCTGGTAGGGGAAGAGAAAGACAAGAAGTGAAATGAGACATAAAGGAAGGAAGAACAGTACCATCAACATGGCATCCACACTGATCACCCCAGATGCGTGCATCTATTGCTGTCATGTGCTGTCAAGTCAGTTTCGACTTGTAGCAACCTACGTGACAGAGTATAATTGCCCCACAAGGTTTTCTTAGCTGCAGTCTTTACAGAAACAGATCTCCAGATCTTTCTCTCGTGAACCCACTGGGTGGACATGAACTGCCAACCTTTAGGTTAGCAGCCCAGTGCTCATCTAAGCCAAGAACTTTCTCAGCACCAGCAGATTCCACCTTCAGGTCCCAATCGGGCCATCCCTCCCACACATCTTCCCTGACCTTGGGGCGGTCTTCCTTCCTCAGAGCCACAGCTTCCAATTTGGCTTCGTATTCTGCTTGCACTTGATCCCTCTTCTTCAATACATTCTGTGGGAGGCAGAAAAGAGAAGCACGTTACAGAGTCCACAAAGGAGCCTCCAACCCTAGGCAGTTGCCACTTTACCCCACCCCTCCCCACATCAACCCCAACTTGCCCAGGCCCAGCCTTGTACAGAAGCTGCAGCATGACACGTGACATGAACTCTGGGGGATGCAGGGTAAAGGAAGGAGGAGAGGAGAAACATACCTGGAGCCAGAGACCTCCAGTGAGGTAAGATCCTGAGGCTAAAGGAGAAAAGTTTCTGGGAAGAGCCACGGGGGAAGCAGTGCCCAAGCACACATACACTCGGATGGGAGGACTCTGGCTTCCCTGCGTGCAGAGAACTCAGCTGGGCCTTGGAGGTTACAATGCAGGATACTCTGAACTCTCAAGGGGAAAGTCTAAAGCAAGAGAGTTCTTGTCTACTGAATTCACTGGCTTGATGCCTGGATGACTGACTTAATCCAGTAGCCACTTATTTGTTGTCTGTTATGGGCAAAGAGCCAAGAGATCCAGTCCTTACCTAAAGGGTTTACTCAGAGAGAGGTGCCCACATGTTACGGTGTTGTATGTGCTAGAGGAACTACGTATGAGCCCGGAATTCCTCGAACCATGCAGCAAGTCTGCCAGCAAATGGTAAATGGGCCTGAAGAGAGCCGGCCCTAGATGAGGGTGAAACAAGTGAAGCACACAGGGCACAAAATTTAAGGAGGTATTTGCTCTCAGGCTTGTGCAAACACAAGATCGGCACCTTAAATGTGTACCCTGGGCCTCTGGCTTGCCTCACCCGCTCCTGGTCCTGCTGCTGAGACCCTGCCAGGTTCGACAGAAAACATGGCAGCAGACATTCTAGCCAGGCTTCTGCTTCATCACTTTTTTTCCTTCTTTTAGTAGAAACACAAATGGCAAACCAAGGATGGTAAGAACTTTCTTTTCCACTAACTCGGAAAGCACAAAGTGCTATGAGTGTTTCTAGTAGGGAGCCTTCCAGTGGATGCATGGAGTCAGGGCAGGAAGGAGCCATTCCTTGGCTAAGTGGTGGGCAGCTGGGTTCTGACAACGTGCTAAAAGGTAACAAGCAACTGACTGGCTGAGAGAGCTCTAGAGACAACTTCCTAATGGGATGTGTTAATACTGAAAACCTCAAGTCTTCCCCCGAAGAAAGAATCTATTTTGAGAAAGATTTTACCTTGAAAACAGCATGAGGTAAACATTGCAGCACTATTCACAATAATAAAAAGGTGGAAGCAACCCAAATGCCCAACACATGAATGGATAAACGATATGTGATACATAGGCACAATGGGCTATTACTCAGTTACAAAGCAAAATCAAAGCTCTGACACATGGATGAATGCATGCTAAATGCAATAAGCCAGAAGGATGAATGTAGTGTGACTCCACTAATATGAGGGATCCAGACAGGCCAAGGCACAGAGACAGAAAGCAGAGCAAAGACTACCGGAGGCCAGGACGGGGCCAAGGGGAATTACTACTTAATGAGTTCAGAGTTTCTGCTTAGGGTAATTGAAAATAAATAGCGATAATGGTTCCATAACACTTTCAATTTAATTAATGCCATTTTTTGAAAATGATTAGAAGGGCACAGTTTATGTCACATCTATTTTATTACAACATATTAAAAAATAATAGCATGAAGTAAAACTTGCAATCGTTTATTTTTCACTTGCCACTCACGTTTCTCCCTATTGTCGTCGTCGTTGTTGTTATGTGCCGTCGAGTAGGACCTTACTCATAGCAACCCCTCCTTGGGTTTCCAAGGCAGCATCACTACAGAAGCAGATTGCCCCATCTTCCTTCTGAGGAGTGGCTGGTGGGTTTGAACCGCCAGCCTTCTGGTTAGCAGTCAAGTGCTTTAGGCACTACGCTACCAGAGCTCCCAATCGTTAGGTGCCCGTAAGTCGGTTCTGACTCATAGCAATCCTACATACAACAGAACAAAACGCTGCCCAGTGGCGGCACAGTGAATTACTTGGTATGGCTCTTTTAGCCATGGTGTTTGTGACTCCCACCAGATTACTGGGTGGAACCATAAAATGTAAAGTGCTTGTGGACCACCAAAGGGATCGGATAGCTTATTGTGTAAATAAGGTACATGGCACCCTTGTTGGGGGACCATGGAAATAAGGTGTATGGAACTCTAATGTGGGGACTGGTTGGTTTTCTCATTCTGCTAGGCTGAAAATGAGCTCTCCCAGAGGCAGAAGAGGGGATCTCACTGGCATCAAGAGAGAAGGGATGGAGGTGGAATGGAGCATGTCCTTGGACCCGAGATCCCTTCACAGGACCTGCTTGGCAGAGAGAGGGCAGTGGAACCAGGAGACACAAGACAGAGCAGTGGGCTCACAGGCCCATGGAACGAGAAAGCTGAGTGCCCTTGGGCAGAAGGTTTGCTGGCGGAGTGGGGTGCACCTGTCAGTAGTGCTAAAAGGGCTTTGTAACACTTGCCTGAGCAGGGCAGAGGCCAGGCCACGAGGCCAGGGGCCAAAGAGAACTGTGCTTTTAGGCATAGCTGAGGGGAAGCTGTCCTGATAGAAGAATTGTATCCTGAGCACTCCTGAACCTGAATTATATAACCTGTTACTTCCCCAATAAACCCCATAATCATGAGTATTGTCTGTGAGTTCTGTGTGGCCACTGCAACAAATTTTCGAACCCAGCAGAGAAGTAGAGAGTGCCCTGGGAGGAGCGGGTGGTGCCAGAACTGGTGAAAATGCTGGAGGGTGGTGGCACGTCCGGCCTCCTAGGGATGAGACTTTGGCTGCTGATGGTGACTCTTTCTCCCCCTTGAGCAGTCAGAGGAGCTCAGAGGAGAATGCCTAGGCAGAGGTCAGAGGAGCTGCCTCCGGGCTCTTTTTACAGTCTGGTCCTGTTCCATCCTCACAACAGTTGCTATGTTTAAGTCCACTGCTACAGCTACTGTGTCAATCCACCTCATTGAGGGTTCTCCTCTTTTTCATTGACCCTCTACCAAGCATGAGGCCCTTCTCCAGAGACTGGTCGCTCCTAATAATATGTCCAAAGTATGTGAGACCAAGTCTTGCTATCCTTGCTTCCAAGGAGCATTCTGGCTGTACTTCTTCCAAGACCGATTTGTTTTTCCAGCAATCCATGGTATCTTTAATATTTTTCGCCAACACCATAATTCAAAGGCATCAATTCTTCTGTGGTCTTCCTTATTCACCGCCCACCTTTCACATGCATATGAGACAATTAAAGTACCATGGCTTGAGTCAGGTGCACCTTGGTGGTCCTCTAGGTAATGTCTTTGCTTCTCAGTATTTTAAAGAGGTCTTTGTCTTTGCTTCTTAACATTTTAAAGAGCTCTTTTGCAGCAGAATTGTCCAATGCAACATGTCATTTAATTTCTTGACTGCTGCTTCCATGGGCATTGATTGTATATTCAAGTGAAATGAAATCCTTGACAACTTCATTTTCTCACCTTTCTCCTAAGTGCTCTCAAGTTCCCTCCCCACACTCATGAATCTTTGAGAAGAAACAGTTACGCTGCTGTTCAACAGAATTTTGTTATGATGGAATGTTTTATAATCTGAGCTAATATGGAGGCCATTAGCCAAGTATTGCCCAATGACACTTGAAATGTGGCTAGTGTGTCTGAGAAACTGGATTTAAAACTTATTTATATTTAACCTTAAATTGCCATATATGGCTAGTAGCTCATTGGACAGAGGTCTATAAAGTGAAAAAGAAAATAAAAAAATCAGGAGTAGTTTCTGGATTTCATCAGAGCTTGGAAAACAGTGTAACCCTACTGGTCTGGTCCCAGCAGGGATAAAAAAATCAAACTCTATCCAAGAGAAATAAAACACATGGTGCCATTCGTGGAGATGCAAATGAGGGTCCTCAGAGAGCAAAGGGCAGCTGGGAGACTGGGCCAAATGAAATGGAATCCCGTCCTGGGTGCTTCACATCTTAATGGAAAAAGTACACATACCCAACCAGCACCTCTAGGAATGAGGATGAGCTGTTCCAGACACGGACAGAGACAGAGACACAGACACAGACACAGACACACACACACACACACACAGGCAAGAACCTCATGATCAAAGCTAGAAAGGATCTTAAAACAATGCTTTGGAATATAAAGTCAACACAGTACAGGGCTTCCCTGAAGCTCTGCAGAGGTAGCCAAAGCCCCTAGGAAAGATGTGGGGAGAGATCTAACAGTCCCACACAGCTGAACAGCCCACAGGTATCTCCTTTGCTACTCTTCCAAAGCTGGTGAGGGAGTTCCATGTTCCCACAGTCCTGACTGCCGACTTCACCTAGAGCAGTCAGCACTCCACCTTCTCACCAGGCTGACTGGGGGATGTGTGCTGCATCCTTGCATCAATGGACAACACAAAAGGCTCCTAACAACCCTGCAAAAGTGAGAGGGTATTTTCCCACTTTTATAGCCAGGAAGACTAACTACATACAGTGGTGGGACCTGTTTGAGGCCACAGTACAGGCTAATAGCAGGGCAGTGACTCACTTAGGCTCTGCATTCTAGGACAGCTGTGCTTTCAGTCTGACTGCAATCCAACTGCTGGAATGGTTGGGAAACTTGATTAAAAAAAGTTTTAATCCTATCATCCTTGTTGAGAGCACCTTTGTACACTCTTGGTGGCAGTCTGAAAGGGCCAAAGGACTCCATGACCCAGTCGGCGTCTACAAAGAGGTGCCTCTTTCACTGAGGGGCGTTCAGAACATACTCATCATCTGGGCTCTTAACAGGTCTTTATAGGGGTCGCTGGTCCCAGTGGATACCACAAATCAAACAAGTGACACACATGGAAATACTTTCCTCACTTCCTCTGCATCACCCTATGCAGCCATCCTCACGCTTCAGTCCTGCCTTAATTCATCTTCATTCATCTGTTTGTTGAAGTATGTACTAGTGCCTGTGCCAGGTGCTGAGGAAAACAGCAGAGAGCAAACCCCACGAAACCCTGATCTTCAAGGAGCTCATGTTTTAAAGGGGAGGTGGCTAATAAACAAGTAAAGTGTGTAAGATAGTGCTAGGTGTTAAGGAGGAAAAAACAAGACACAAGGGTGGAAGATACTAAGCACCAAGAGTCTGGGGATGAAGAAATTATACACAGGGTGGCCAGGGTGGGCTTCACTGAGAAGGCAACTTGTAATTAGGTATATGAAATAAATTTCTCTTGGATGCTGTATTTTATAAATTAGATCACCTTGCCATGATTTCAAAGTAATCCTAGTAATCTGGAATTTCCTATTCTTTCCTTTCAGATGAAGAGGGGACAAATGACTCAGTTTCTTCGCAGCTTCTGAGGGGAGAGTGTAGGAAGGATGAAGAAACCATTTGAGCAAATGACAACTAAATAGTCGGCACTTGAAAAGAACTACCCAGGGTCATCAACTCAGAGACACCATCCTTAAAGCACAACTTCTGCATCCACATTTCTAACCATGATCACAAATGACTTCCATTATTATTAAATTCAGTGGTCACCGTTTATCATCTCTCCTTGTTAAAATGTTTCTCTTGGCTTCAGGGAGACTATCCTCGACTTTTGCCTTCTGCCACACTGATTGTTCCACCTCAGGGTCCTATTGCTGTTTGCTCCCCTACCTAATAAGGTGCTAGACCACTAACTACTGCCACTCCCAGGGCACAGACCTATGCCCTCTGCTCACCTCCGTGTCATCTCCCTAGATGATCTCCCTAAATAAGCTCATCCAGTCTCATAACTTTAACCACCACCTAAATACATACAGGGAGCTCTGGTAGCATAGTGCCTAAGGCCCTTGACTGCTAACCAGAAGGCTGGCCGTTCAAACCCACCAGCCCCTCCTCAGAAGGAAGATGGGGCAATCTACTTCCGTAGTGATACTGTCTTGGAAACCCAAGGAGGAGTCACTATGAGTCAGGTCCGACTCAATGGCACATAACAACAACAACAAATACATATAACCCCATGATAGTTGGAGCTGTGTGTGGTTTAAGCAATCGTGATATGGATCATTCCCATGATGGGCTCAGATGTGTATGTTTTGAGCAGCCAATCTGTTGAAACAGAGTTTCCCTAGGAGTGTGGCGTGCTTCCGATATATTTATGGACATCCTGGGAGAGGAGACACTCTTCTGTGGATAGGAATTCTGTTGTGCTGCCTACAACTGTCCATGAGTGAGCAATCCACCATTCGGTCTGAAGATCTTGGGTTCGTCATTTGTTGGAGTCAACAGCCAGTGTACTCTGCCTGCCAACCTTGAGCTCATCAGCCCCTGCAGCTGCGTAGTGGGGAAAAGCCTCCAGCTTGACGTTTCATCCAAGAACTTGGGACTTGCCAGTGTCTCTAAGTGTGTGAGCCATTTTCCTAAGATAAAGTTCTCTTTCTTTCTCTCTATAGATATGAGCTTTACTGGTTTTGCTTCTTTAAAGAACTCAGTCTAACACCCCCTCCCAATTTCCATTCCCTCTCTGAACTAAACTTATAAAATCAACTATTCTAACATCATCTCCACTTCAAAGACTAATAGGTATTTTTAAACTCAACATGGCCCAAACAACTTGATTCCCACCCTATTCTTCTCTAGTCATCCCCAAACTATGAAAGGGTACCACTATCTACCCAGGTGCTGAAGATAAAACCCATGAGTCATTCTCCATTACTCCCCTTCTCACCTCACATTCATACAGCAGCAAGCCCAGTTGGCCCTTTTTCCAAAATACATCCCAAATCCATCTACTTCTCCACCATCATGATCCAAGCTCCACTACTGCAGGGAATGTGTTTCCCTAGCATGAACTTTGCTGCCCTTATTCTCCTTCACTATCTAAATTGTATAAAATATACAGCCCAGGGGAGGTAGTTTTCCTTGGTGGTTTTTAACCCACTGTATCATTAACTAGGAGCTCTGGTGGCATAGTGCCTAAGGTACTTGACTGCTAACCAGAAGCCTGGTGGTTCAAATCCACCAGTCACTCTTCAGAAGGAAGATTGGGCTATCTACTTCTGTAGCAATACTGCCTCAGAAACCCAAAGAGGGGTCGCTATGAGTCAGATCAAACTCAATGGCAGTGAGTTGAGTTGGTTGCATCATTAACTAGAAAACGCAGGCTTGTGGAATTACTCTTATAGTTAAAAGAGAAAGGAATGTTCTTTGGGGCTACATACTTTGGTCACAGGAGGGTTATGTAGTTTCCACCTGAACAAAGACAAAGACAATTCTGGTCACAGGATTGTCATGCCAGCTGTGCTCCTTTCCCCTTCTCCCATGCAGCCCAGCATGTATATCCCTCTGGTTTAAGGTGTGTAAGCCCTGGGTCCCTTTGTCTTTTGCCTATGATGCACTGAGGGGTGTACGGAAAGGAGGACTCTTTGTCATTTTGCTCTGGGACTCAGTGTTAAAGGAAAACTGGTCTGAGATTAATCTTATCCCATTTCTCTTTGAATGAGAAGAGGCCATCCACTTCTCAAAGAATTGGCCAGTGAAAACCTTATGAACAGTAGTGAAACACTGTCTGATATATTACTGCAAAATTTTACAAATAGCCCTGAAACACTGTCTGATACAGTGCCAGAAGATGAGCCCCTCAGGTTGAAAGGCACTCAAAACATGACTGGGAAAGAGCTGCCTCATCAGAGTAGAGCCTACCTTAATGACATGGATAAAGCAGAGCTTTTGGGGACTTCATTTGCTGAAGTGGTAAGACTCAAAATGAGAAGAAACAGCTGGAAACACCCATTGATATTCAGAACATGGAATGTACAAAGTATGAATCTAGGAAAATGGTCAAAAATGAAATGGAACACATAAAGATTGATATCCTAGGCATTAGTGAGCTGAAATGGACTGGGTTTGGCCATTTTGAATCAGATAACCATATGATCTACTATGCTAGGAACGACAAATTGAAGAGGAATGGTGTAGCATTCGTTGTGACAAAGAATGTTTCAAGGTCTATCCTGATGTACAGTGCTGTCAAGTGATGGAATAATATCCATACACCTACAAGGAAAGCCAGTTAATACTATTATTCAAATTTACGTACCAATCACCAAAGCCAACAATGAGGAAATTGAAGATTTTTACCAACTTCTGCAGTCTGAAATTGACCAAACATGCAATCAAGATGTAATTATCATCACTGGTGACTGGAATGCAAAAGTTGTAAATGAAGAAGAATCATCGGTAGTTGGAAAATTTGGCCTTGGAGATAGAAATAATGCTGGAGATCACATAATAGAATTTTGCAAGACCAATGATTTATTCATCGCAAACCCCTCTTTTCAACAACACAAATGGCGGCTATACACGTGGACTTTGCCAGATGGAGTACACAGGACTCAGAATGACTACATCTGTGGCAAGAGGTGATGGAGAAGCTCAGTATCTTCAGCCAAAACAAGGGCATCGATTGCTCATTTGCAAGTTCAAGTTGAAGTTGAAGACAACTAAAATAAGTCCACGAGAGCCAAAATATGACCTTGATTATATCCCTCCTGAATGTAGAGACCATTTAAAGAATAGATTTGATGCACTAAACACCAATGACCGAAAACCAGAGGAACTGCGGGATGACATCAAGAACATCATCCATGAAAAAAGCAAAAGGTCATTAATAAGACAGGAAAGGAAGAATAGACCAAAATGGCTATCAGAAGAAACTCTGAAACTTGCCCTTGAATAGAGAGTAGCTAAAGCAAATGAAGAAATGACAAGATAAAAGAGCTAAACAGAAGATTTCAAAGAGCAGCTCAAGAAGACAAAGTCAATTATTACAATGAAATGTGCAAAGACACGGAGTTGGAAAGCCAAAAGGAAAGAACACGCTCAGCATTTCTTAAGCTGAAAGAACTGAAGAGGAAATTTAAGCCCCAAGTTGCAATACTGAAAGATTTTATGGGCAATATATTGAATGATGCAGGAAACATCCAAAGAAGATGGAAGGAACACACAGTCACTGTACCAAAAAGAACTGGTTGATGTTCATCCACTTCAGGAGGTGGCATATGATCAAGAACCAATGGTACTGAAAGAAGAAGTCAAACCTGCACTGAGGAAGGTGGTGAAAAATAAAGCTCCAGGAATTGACAGGATACCCATTGAGAATGGAATGAGGGCTATCACTGCTGATGTCAGATGGATCTTGACTCAAAGCAAAGAATACCAGAAACATGATTACTTGTGTTTTACTGACTACACAACAAATGGATGCCACACTAGAGACACTCATTCAGCTATGCCAAGAGATTTGGAAGACAGCTACCTGGCCAACTGACTGGAAGACATCCATATTTGTAACCATTCCAAAGAAAGGTGATCCCACAGAATGTGGAAATTATCAAACAATATCATTAATATCACACACAAGTAAAATCTTACTGAAGATAATTCAAAAACAGTTATAGCAGTATATTGACAGAGAACTTCCAGAAATGCAAGCTGAATTCAGACGAGGACATGGAATGAGGAATATCACTGCTGATGTCAGACAGATCTTGACTCAAAGCAAAGAATACCAGAAAGATGATTACTTTTGTTTTATTGACTATGCAATAGCATTCGATTGTGTGGATCATAACAAATTATGGATAACACTGAGAAGAATGGGAATTTCAGAACACTTAACTGTACTCATGAGGAACTTGTACATAGACCAGGAGGCTGTTGTTCAAACATAACAAGGGGGCACTGCATGGTTCAAAATCAAGAAGGGAGTGTGTCAGGGTTGTATCCTTTCACCATACTTATTCAATCTGTATGCTAAACAAATAATCCGAGAAGCTGGACTATAATGAAGAAGAGCGCGGCATCAGGGTTGGAGAAAGACTCATTAACAACCTGTGTTATGCAGATGACACAACTTTGATTGCTTAAAGTGAGGATGACTTGAAACACTTACTGATGAAGACTGAAGACTACAGTCTGCAGTATGGATTATACCTCAATACAAAGAAAACAAAAGTCCTCACGAGACCAATAAGCAGCATCATGATAAATGAACAAAAGACTGAAGTTGTCAAAGACTTCATATTACTTGGTTCTACAATCAATAACAATGGAAGCAGCAGTCAAGTTATCAAATGTTGGGCAAATCTGCTGCAAAGGACTTCTTTCAAATGCTGAGGAGCAAGGATGTTTCCCTGAAGACTAAGGTGTGCTTAACACAAGCCATGGTATTTTCCATTGCCTCATATGCACATGAGAGCTGGACAATGAAAAAGACTGAAGAAGAGCCGATTCTTTTGGGTTGTGGTGCTGGTGAAGAATGCTGAAAGGACCATGAACTGCTAAATGAACTAACAAATCTGTCCAAGAAGAAGTGCAGCTGGAATGCTCGTTGGAAGTGAGAATGGTCAGACTTTGTCTCACCTACTTTGGTCATGTTGTAAGAAGGGACCATTCCCTGGAGGAGGCTATCATGCTTGTCAAAGTGGAGGGACGACAAAAAAGGGGAAGGCCCTCTACGAGATGGACTGTCACAGTGGCTGCAATGATGGGCTCGTGTAAAGCAAAGATCACAGGGCTGGCACAGGACCGGGCAGTGTTTCATTCTACTGTACATGACGTTAATGTGAGTTGGAGACGACTCGATGGCACCGAACAACAACTACAACTTTTGTCCTAATTGCTATGCAAGCAATAAAGCTTGTGATCATGCTACTGGGTAATGTTATTACTTTGCTAAGAGCTATAGCCCTGTACAAACTTACTTTCATTATTCATCCTTGACACTTCAGTCAGAACTTCCTTAGTTATCTGCCACTTGGTGCCCCATGACAGCCTCCTAACTGGTCTCCATACTGCCTGTCACTTTCCACAACCCATTCTCCACACTGTAGTACTAGCTGTCTTTCAAGTAAAAACTGTATCATGTAATTTCCCTATATAAAGCTGAATAGCTTCCCATTTCAACCTTAGAGTGAAACCCGGACTCTTTAAGATGTTACATGACCTGGCTGCCTTCTATCTCTTTGACCTCACCTCCTACCATTCACTCCCTTGCTCACTGGGCTCTACACACATTGGCCTTTCTGACCTGCAAAAACACCCAGCTCATTTCTTCTTTGTAACCTTTGCACCTACTATTCCCTCTGCCTAACATCCTCTATCTGCACAGTTAACTCCTACATGTCGTTCAAGTCTTCAACCAAAGCCACTTCCTGCGTGGCTTTCCCTTAGCATCTACTCTCACTTCAGACCCTCAAACCACCCTTAGTCATTCACTAAGACCTATGAGAAAGCATGCCCTTGGACTCATAAGGGAATATCTCTCTTAATAATGACAAGACACAGGAACATGTAGCAGTCACATATCTTTAAAAATTCCTACCTCATTAAATCATCCAATTCAATTAAATATCTGTCAATCATCTTCCATGGATAAGGCACTGTGGGAAATAAACGGTCCTGCCCGAACCTTTTAAAAGGCTGCTTCTCTGACTCTTGGCCTCGTCATAGGGATATCAGTCTCAAAAGGCACTGCTAGCAATTCAGTGAGGCCTGCAAGATACTCTCTCTCAGTCCCTCACTACCCTAATCACATCTCACATGCACGTGCTGTACATGGTGTGACACACCATGTAAAGACCACAGATGTGTACAGGGTGTAAAAATTGAGTCCCAGGCCTCAGAGAAGTTCTGGTACCCCTCCCTCTCAGGCAGTGTGCACCATCGCTCCCCTGCACCCTTGCGATGTATATCTTCAGCCTAGTACAAGCTGTCCTCACTGTTGACTGCTCACCACCTCACTGTTCCATTCATCCACATGGTCTGAAATGACCCCACTTTCTCTATGCTTTGCTCCCACCTCCTGAGGGAACAGAATGTACTCAGCTATGATTGTGCTTAAAGAGAAACCATCTGAGATGTAGCTTCGAAGGGCAGGGTCCACCCTGGCATTCCTCTTGGTAAATAGTAAGGACACCATTGCAGAGTGACTGTAAGGGTCATTGGCCATTACCATTAGTCTGTGGCCATTACCAATGGAACCCCAGTTTGTTCATTTATAAAAAGAGCAAATCAGACTAAATGATCCCAAATGCTCTTCCCAACTCAGAGAAGACCCCTATCTTAGCCCCATCTGGAGAAGACTTCAATGAGCTACAGTGTTTCTCCCCTACAGGGCTCGACTGATCCCCAAGTCTTTCAGATTCCTAAGGCACAAACCCCTGACTCTAAATGATAAGGACTAAGATTGAGCTGGGTTCCAAAAGGCCATGATAAATGGAGTAGACTGATGAAACATCATTATACCAATAACTTTCCACCAAGACAAACTCAAGAAGGGAGAAAGTCTCCGTTCTGAAGACCAGTCAGCAGTGGCTGCAGAACATGTCACAACCAGGTCCCTTAGCAAGCCCTCTCTCCTCCATTAGTTTTCATGGTGAATAGCAAAGTCTACACCACATGATCCCTAAAATTGGACAGTTATTTTGGAAATAGAATTATATGAGTTTCTCAGGGGAGTAAAATACAGTTACTAATTAAAAAGCAGTGATGTCCAAAGGAAGGTGCTTTGGTGGCATCGTTGTTAAAGCACTGCCCTGTTACCCAAAAGGTCAGTGGTTCGAACCCACCAGCACCTCCATGGGACAAAGATGAGGCAGTCTATTTCCATAAAGATTTACAGCCTTGGAAAACCTATGGGGTCACTGTGAGCTGTAAGACAGTGGTTTTTTCAAATTATTATTTAAATGGCAGCATTTTAAAAAAATTATTATTTTTTGAATGTTCAAAAGTAGGGAACCACTTAGGCCACCTAACCACTTAGGACATCATGCCATCCATTCACTCTGCTTCACAGTGCTATGCCTCAGGATAAGAGGTTCACAATGCTTTCTGGGGGGAACATGTAGGAGCTCCACAGCCTCCAACAATGCCACACATAGTCTTGGCTATGCCTTCATGTCACTCCTGTCTTCCTCAGGGGACACCACAGAGACATTATCTAGTAGGAAAGACAGGGAGCAGGTGGTCTCGTTTCCTTTCTAAGTTCCTTCTGGGGCACAGCCTGGGTTCAGAGTCCTCCAACACTTCCTCTCTACCACGCCCTCACCTACACAACACTGTGTGCAATCCCATTCTCCCAACTCGACTAACCTGATTAATATTTTTTGCAGGCTCAGTGAACACGTAACTCAATACACACGCCTTACACATGGGGTGAAGAGGGCAGACAAGTGTTGTTTTGATATACAACTTCAATTACTCACACGAGTTTATGTCTCACTGGCTAAAAACGCTTTAATAAAAATACCAGATAAATCCTTGCTAAAGGATTTAAAATCTGGTTTCAAGTATAAGTAGATACTAAGTAGTAACAAACTTGCCGTGTGACAGATCAAAGTCATTTGTGCTATGTTATCCCAATACCATGTATGCCAGGAGCCCCGGTGGCACACTGGTTACACACTCAACTGCTAACTGAAAGGTCAGTGGTTTGAACCCACAAGCTGCTCTGCGGGAGAAAGATGAAGCAGTCTGCTCTGTAAAGATTACGGCCTTGGCAGTTCTACGGGGAGCTCTACTCTATTATATATAGTCACTGTGAGTCGGAATCGACTTGACAGCACCACAGCAGCGGCACCATCCAGGTACCGGGTTTTTAGTCTGGCAAAGTTTGAGACCTGTCTATCACTTTGATGCAGGGAGTATCTATGCAAGAGATAAATCCAGGGGCCCCTCTGGAACTGTAAATACTTATTTTTATTTACAAAAAACAGGTTAATATTAACTTCATAAATAAAGTAAGATATTCTGTTCATCTTAAGCAATTCAGGATATATTTCCATATTCATTTCAGTCAGGGGATTAAAAATGAAAGGTGTATATCTCAATTAAAAAATGCAGTGCCCTAGAGGAGAATAAGCTGCAGATTCGGAGCCAGAAGCCTTGGTTTTCAGCCTCGGTTCTGATAATTACCAACAAAGCTACATCAGTTAATGACCTCACATCTTCATCACCACCCACCACCACCACCACCACCACTTCTACCTTACAGGTAGGAAAATTCATACCACTTCCCTGACAACTGAGATTCAGACACTATCCTCTGTGAAAGCACTTTGTTAACAGCTTTACAGAGTACACAGGAATACTGATTCAGGAACAGGCTCTACTTTCCATCGTCACACTTTAATATGTATTACGAGCCTTAAAATTCTCATACCAGATTAATGGGACAAGGGTGATGGGGACATGGAGTCATTATACTGTTCCTTCTGCTTTTATATATGCTTGACATTTTCCATAATCAAGTTGGCTTTTTCTTTTCTTTCTTTCTTTTAAAGAAAAGCTATCATAACTGTGTTAAGTCATTATTTCTCCCCTTCTCAAGCTGTAGTCCCCAGGTAGCACAAAAGGTTAATGTGCTTTGCTGCCAATCAAATGGCTGGAGGTTCAAGTCCATCAAGAGGCACCTTGGAAAAAAGGCCTGGTCACCCATTTGCAGAAGACCAGCCACTGACGACCCTCTGGAGCACAGTTCTAACTGGACACATATGGGGTCCCCGAGTCAGAAGTGACTTGATGGCTACCGCAGAATCTTTACATAACTCCATGATTTTTCTGTTCTCCCATTCTGACACCCCAGTATTGACTAAAGAGGTTCACCAAGAGATTGGTATCAGTGCCTCCTTGGTCCTTCCTAAAGGGATGCCCAAATCTGCCCCAAAGACAGATTAGTAATTCAGAGGTCTCCTTTGGAAAGGAGGAAGAAAGTTACTTAGAAATACAGATGTCAACACTGAACCACACAGCTCATATTTTTTTCCTGCTGGTTATAAAGACTGGCACCTTTAACTGGTGCCACCATTCTAGAATTCCTCTGCAGCTATGTTGTCCACCCAGTCCCAGCATGGGTGGGGGGGTCAAGCACCACAGCCAGCAGCTTCTGGTATGGGCATTAGAACATTTCACCCTGCACCCCAGCTGCAGGGGTGCAGGGTGAGATGTTATACTGCATACAGTGCTCTAGATTGGAAATCATCTTTTCCTCATAGTTTCTCCATCTCTTCTCATCCATTTTTGCTAACTCAAAGCCATTTTGATTCTTTTTCCTTTTTTACATCACCTCCCTCTCCCTCCTCCTTCCCTCTCCCCAAAGCCCCCTCTAAAGCTTTCAAAAACTTATCACTTGTGATCTATACTTTCACAGTGATAAGCTCTGGATGGTTCTCTTTTCATTCCTTTCGGTGGGCAATTAGCCTGTCCTTTTAATCTGAACCACCACTCTTCCACCAGTTTAATCTAAAGACACATATCCTTCAGTTTTGGAGGACTTTCTTGTATTCTTTCTTTCTTAACTTCCTTCCCTCCATTTCGATGGTTCTCTTAATCAGGAGTTCTTTCGGTCAAATGTTGGGCCTTTGAGATTAACTGTCTATGTTTCTTATCTTCTTTTGCATTTTTGTTCTACTTTGCAACTCCTCTTTTGTTGTTGTTGTTTTGTACTGTGAATATTTCCTCTACCTCACCTTCCAGCTTTTCTATTCATTTTATTTTAACAGTCATATTTTTAATTCCAAGAGGTCTAATTACCCATTGTTCTTTTTTCACAGCATCACTGTTCTTGTTTAATAAATGTTGTATCTGCTTGAACTCTGAGACCATGAATAAGAATTTCTTCCAAACTATTTTTTGTGCATGTAATTCTTGTACTTGGTTTGTCATGCATTCTATTTATATGTCCATGAATGTCAGTCCGTATGTCTGATTTTGACCACCCAAGAAGCAGGAAAACTGTACCACATGCACATAGGCAATGACTGTTTTTTTTTTTTTAATAATGGCTACTACAAAGAAGGGCGCTCCGGTGGCATAGTGCCTAAGGCATCTGACTGCCAACCAGAAGGCTGGCGGTTCAAACCCACAAACCATTCCTTGAAGGAAGACTGGGTAATCTACTTCCATAGAGATACTGCCTCAGAAACCCAAGGAGGGGTCGCTATGAGTTGGAACTGACTCAACAGCAGTGAGTTTTTCAGACTACAAAGAAAGTACCTGAGTGTGCAAGAAGGAGCCAACTTACCTTCATGGAGTCAGAGTATAAAATATATTCCCTGAGCACAGGCAGAAAGTCTTCTGTCATGTCATCAGTCAGTTCTTCCAAGGCTGTGGAGCAGTTGCCAATACAGGCTGACACACCCTCCAGAGGTTCAGCCAGTTCGCCCTCTAACGCACTCCATGTGGAGTACACAGGCCCATATTCTCTCAGCTCCACGAGGTACTCTAAAGGGGAAAGAGAAACCAAGAAGGTCTGGCTAGGTAGCAACCACCAGTATTATGACTCAGTAACCATGAGAGCCAAGAGCTTGCTGCATTAAAATGGGTTTCCAGCTAACATCATAGCATCCATTCACTCTGCCCCCATAATGTGAGTGCAATGCCTCTGGATAAGAAGTCCACAATGCTTTCCAGAGAAAAGTGGTAGTGGCCACATCCACCAAACATCTTCAAAAACAACCATTCACCTACCCAAGGAGTAAAGCATTATTTTAATAAGCAATGGGGCAGAGTTTCATACAGGTTTATGGGGAGTGTTCTTAAAGAAAAAAAATTTGTCACAATGGAAAAATAATGGCATTTTAGAAATATTTTGATACAGGAGATGTGGTCTTACACAGGCAGATTCACTCTCAGTCAGATGTTACCCAGCACCTCGGTGAAATCTAAATTTATTTAACAGGATCCTTAAGTGTGCTAGGACCTGAAGCTATCTCTAGAACCTGCAGGGTACCTGCACGCCCCACATGATACCATCATTAGGTAAAGGAGAAGGAGACCAGCATAAGAAGCAAGTGTTGATTTTTTTTTTCTCCCACAAAGAAAATCTGGTCCATTACTTGTCCCTATGACCTCCTGCAATTACAACTGGATATTGCTGCCATTTTTCCATAACTAATAAATGGCTGAAGAATGCTTTTCAATGAGCTTATTACACCTCAGCTTGATTGTTAACAATGTTCAGATGTGTCTGATCTACATATGTGGTAACATGACAAATGGCCCCAACATTCCAGGGTGTATCAAAGTAGACGGCCATGACATGGGTGGGGAGGAAGTGGTAGCAACAGCCAAGAAGTATAAAGAAAGGACTCAGCAACTCCACAGGTCAGCGGGAGTGGGTCTGAAAGAAGCAGAGGTGAGCAGGTGAGTCAGTTTCAAGTCTGATTAAGATCATAATCTTGGCCAACATAGGTCACTGTGCTGTCCTCTTGAACAATCTCCCTACCAGAAAAGATACCTAAGTTTGTTTTAAAACTATCCTCCTATGGATGGAGGGCAGCTGACTGGATGGCTCGTCTTTAAAGGGAATGGTACCTGTTGCTCAACCCACTGCTGTTGAGTCAATTCTAGGTTATAATGACCCTCAGGTCAGAGTAGAATTGCCCTATAGGGTTTTCAAGGCTGTAAATCTTCAAGGAAGCAGACTGTCACATCTTACTCCCACAGAGGCACTCGTGGGCTTGAACTGCTGATCTTTGTGGTAGCAGCCAAGTGCTCTAAGGTAGCTATTAGTCGGGATCTAGCCAACAGCAATGGGTTTGGTTTTAAGCTAAAATTAAAGAGTTACAAATGGAAAAGCCCAGAGGCATCCAAATGGTTGTTTACTATGGGAAAAGCAAACACAAGGCTGAGATGCAAAATGACAGTCTAGCTACAATTACTTCCTCCGCACTCTAAATCTATTTACCAGTTTTCTAAGTGAAATATGACCTAGTTCTGCCACTCTGCCATTTCTGCAGTTTGAGTCAGCTTATAAGCACACATGAATACCATTTCTGTAAATACAGCCCCTGGTCATGACCCAGCTCAATGAAGAGCTCACCTATTTCTTCTTTGATGATCCGCTGAGCTATTCGATCAATGGTTCCGAGCTTGAGTGCAAATGTATCTAAGTATTCACCTATGGCTGCAAACTCAAGAGGCCGACTCCTCAGCTTGTAGCCCCCAGTGACGTGCTTTACTGACTCGCCCACTCTGCTCAGCAGCGCCATTCCTTGCTTCTTGTAGGCATTCAGGTCCTAAGGAGAACACAGGAACAAGTTTAAGGTGCTTAATCCCACAGAGCAGGTCGTCCCTCTCCACACCTCCCCTGCTTCAGCCTGGTCCTGCCCTGTCAGTATCCCCTCTCTCCTATGTCCAGCTTCGATTTCTATCCTTCAGCGTGTAAGCTACACCTACATTCTTGAAAACAACAGCAACTCCTTCCAGCCCCTATCCCTCTCTCTCCTTACCCTCAAAATCAGCTGCCTGAGAAAATGGTCTAAAGATTCCATCTCCCCGTCTAACCTCCCACACTCTGGATAAAAACCATCCTCGTATCCATGAAGTCATGTTTTAGCTAAATAACAGATCAGTATATGAAATGAACAATATCATCTGTGAATATTGTGCTTCTTCAAAAAACCATCTATATGAGACCCAATGGTCAACATTTACTCAAAAGCAAGAGGAAAAGACACGAGGACAGGATAGCTACATTAGTGGGCATGCAACAACTGGAATAAAAATAACGAGACAGCTGACACACAGTGAAGATGTCTCCGAACAAACTGCAGAAATTGTTAAGCAGGAACCTAATTTGCTCTGTGCACCTTCACCCAAAACACAAAATATATTTAAATAAATGAATAAACAACTGAATAAAAATCTTCACAGGCACCAGGCCTTCATAAGATCATAACCAAAACCTCAGTGTTCTTTTTTTTTTCCAATGCATTTTATTGAAATATAATTTATGGACAGTAAAATACACAAAACTAAAGTGACACGGGTCAATGAATTTTTTTTTTTTGCTCTGTTTCCTCCACCCCCCCACCCCTGGCAACCAACAAAGAAAGTTTCCCTCCATATATAAATCTTTCCTTGACCCTCCACAACAATGAACTAATACTATATTTGTCCTTCTGTGATCGACTTACTTCACTCAGCATAATGTCCTCCAAGTTCATCCATATTATGCCGTGTTTTGCAGACTCTACATTGTTCTTTGGTGCTGCATAGCACTCCAGTATGTGTATGTACCATAGTTTGGTCATCCACTCTTCTGCTGATGGGCACGTAGGCTGTTTCCATCTTTTTGCTATTGTAAATAGTGCTGTGATGAACCTGAGCATGCATGTATCTGTTCCTATCCTGGCTCTCACCTCTCTAGGATATATACCTAGTAATGGGATTGCTGGGTCAAACGGTATCTCCAATTCCAATTTTCTAAGGAATCGCCATATTGCTTTCCACAGTGGTTGTGTCACTTCACAGTCACACAAGCAGTGTATGAGAGTCCCAATCTCTCCACATCCCCACCAGCACTTGTTATTTTCTGTCTCACTGAACCTTGCCGTCAGTGCTGGGGTGAGACAGTATATCTCACTGTTGTTCTGATTTATATCTCTTTGATGGCCAACGATTGTGAGCATCTTTTCATGTATTAGCTGACCACCTGAATATCCTCCATGGTGAAGTGTCTATTGATGTCTTCTGCCCATTTTTCAATTGGATTGTTAATTCCTTTGGTGTTGAGGTGTTGGAGTTTTCCATCAACCTTAGAGATAAGTCCCTTGTCAGATATGTAATTATCAGCAAATGTGAATTTGTTGCTGTCATTTCTGTCATGTGATTTTCATTGTATCGATTTCTTTGTTCCACATAATTTTCTATGCTGAGCTTGTTTTGTTTATGAATCATGTTATCACTTCCTTCATTGCTATTGTTTTAGTATTTGCTGTATATTT
>NW_006921624.1:14451574-14466710 GCF_000298275.1 Orycteropus afer afer
GGGATGTGTTTTGGGTCTGTATCCTGGTCCCTTGCTTCTCCTACTTTATCTTGCTTCTTTGTGTGGACTGTGATGCTCTGTTGTCTCTGAGGCATTGTGACGTTTTTGTGTTTATATTTAATTGGTGATTATGTGTTGGAGTGACTTGGCCACAATTTTTGTTTTCTTTGTTTGTATGTTGTCTATACAGGCAGGGTACTGTGCTGTGCTCCTCTATTCACTAGTTGACAGCTCTTGTACACTCACTACCTGTCTTCTTTCCTTTGTCAGCCTTTCATACGTCCCTGCCAACCTTGGCAAACAGAGCCTGTTCTTAGGTCCCTGGAATCCAAATGAGAATGCTATCACTTTAAACTCCAAAATGGCTGCCACTGGTAAACATTCAAATTGGCTGTGCCCTTGGTCACTTTAAAAATCCAAAATGGCCACTGCTTGTAAACATTCAAAATGGCTGCGCCCTCGGTCACTTTAAATATCCAAAATGGCCACCACTTGTAAACATTCAAAATAGCTGTGCCCTCGGTCACTTTAAATATCCAAAATGGCTGCACTCTCCGGACAGCAGAAAGTCCACAGCTCAGGTTGTCTCCCTCCTTGCTGTTCACCTTCCTAGTCATAGGTCATCAGAGTGGTTGTCCCTGCAGCCCTTGGTGACTGGGACTGATCTTCAGATCAATTCTCAGGTCCCAACACCACTTGGAAATATTCAGGCTGTTGTCTCATCAGAGTAGCTGACAGTCCGTAGATGCGACTGTCTCTGTACTCACTGTTTTCGTTCAAGTTTTTCCACTAGTTGGTGCCTAATCCACTTCTGTATAGTTCCTTTCAAAGCTCAGGGCTCCAGGATTATCTTCTGTATCTCTGTCAAGTGGTTTTTCTTTTCTTTGTCGAAGAGGGTCTGTGTCGCTTGTCTGCCTATTCCTCCATCTCACTGGAAGTTCCTCCAAAACCTCAGCGTTCTTAAAACTGCTTCCATAGAAAATACTTTTTGGAGTGGCACTATATTCAAATGGGCCAGCTGGACAGCATAAGCGTCACGTTAAGTGGAGCTTTGAAAGGATGCCCCCAGTAAGCCACATTAATTAACATGCTGAACACAGTACATCTCCGACTGCTACACCCATTTTGACAAAAGATGAAATTTTTGGTTTAACACAGTTAATATTGTGCTTCCTCCCACCTCTCTCAGCATTACTAGCTTCTTAAGAACACCTCTTGTTTGTGATAAGATCATGTCATCATAAGGAAGAGGAAGATGGTCTGGAGTCACTATGGCAGAAGAGCCTGTGAGCAGCTCCTCAAAGAATAAGACCAAGTTAATCAAGGTATGTCAAAGAAAAAGAGGGCTAGTTAGTGGGCTGGACATAGGCATGGAGCTAGGACTCTAATTTTTTCTGTTTAGAGCTAACACCTATGTACTCACATGAAAGTTTGATTTTGATTAAGACATTAAAGGACGCTGTATTTTTTTTTAAATACGATTTTCATATTGTATGGCCCACAGATAAAAAGCACCCCCAAAAAATATTTCCTACTTATTTTTCACATAGATTCCTTAGAACTAGGAGTCTAAGCTGTCTCTTCTATTTTTTTGTTCAATATAAATATGGCTGAGCTTAAGGGTCTTTCTGGACAATGGACCTGTAACTTAGGTGAGACTGTGATTTGCACTTTTGGAGAACAGGATGGATTTTTACCTTAAGAATACCTTGAAAGAATTATACTTGAGCATCAGTTTATCAGCAGATATTTAGAGAAGGAGCACAAGTTAGACCTGTGGGGAAAAAGGCTAAACACCAATTAAAAAAAAAAAAACAACTCACTGCTATCAAATCAATTTCAACTCATAGCAAGCCCTCTGAGTCGGTTATCTCTATGGAAGTAGATTGCTCAATGTTCCTTCCAAGGAGTGGCTGGTGGGTTTGAACTGCTAGCCTTCTGGTTAGCAGTCAAATAGTTTAGGCACTATGCCACCAGAGCTCCCAAACACCAATGTTGTTGTTGGTCACTGCTGTTGAGTTGATCCAACTCAGAGAGACCCCTCCTTGGGTTTCCAAGGCAGTAACACTATGGAAGTAGATTGTCCAATCTTCCTTCCAAGGAGTGGCTGGTGAGTTTGAACTGCCAGCCTTCTGGTTAGCAGTCAGATGCCTTAGGCACTAAGCTACCAGAGCTCTCCAACACCAAAGGTTTTTTTTCAATTAAAAAAAAAAAAAAAAAAAAAAACCTGATGGTATCTGTAAATATTTCTCAACATTGCCATTTTGAAAAGAGATGTACTTGAACCTCAATACCCTTGCCAACAAAGAACAGATTACTTATGGCCTCAATGTGGGAACATGATACATGAAACTAAACAGACGGGGCTGGAGGAAGTTGGTCTAAGTGTGAGCAAGTGACCTCACTCCTGCAGACCGTGAGAGTGGACCATCTGAGGTTTGCTGGTGAGTTTGACAATAAGGAAATGCTGAGAGAAGCTACAGAAATGTCAGCTTCAGCTTGACTACACAGAATTTGGCAACTGTGTAGGACCCAAATATTTCTTTGTCAAGTACTTGGAAGATACCCACCCAACAGGGCCATGGTTGTAGCCAAGTAATGCTGAAGTACTCCTGGTCAGGCAGTATGATGTAAAAAGAAAAGTCTGGGCTCAGGAACGACAAAGATCCAATCTCAAACCCAGGTTTTGCGATGTAAGCAAGTACAAACTTTAAATTCCAGTTTCCTCCTCTGTACAATGAGGCTATGAGTAATCGCTTACTTAAAGGGTTATCATAAAGAACTCCTGTCCTCAATACTTTAGTCAATAAACGTTCTTTCCCAGCCACATCCACTGTTGGTCAAACCGAATCGTACTGCTGAGAGCTGTTTAAGAAAATGTTTACCTCTGCTTTTGGCGAATGAAAATATTCTAACTTTCTCTGCTTCTGCAAGGACTTTCTTTCCTGAATTCTAATATGAAAATCTTGCCAATGCAAACAGGCACCAGAAAAAGAGAGCAATTGCATGATACCTGCTATAGTGGACATTTATGAAGGTGGCTTGTGAGAGATCAAAACAGGTTTTTAAAAAAGAGCCCTAAGAATGATTATTTTGGGGAGGAATATACAAAATTCTGTCCTTACCTTAGCAGTGAGGAAAACGTTAAAGTGTTCATTGAAGGAGAGCACAGGGTGATCCGTGATTCTTTTTAAGAATTTATCCAAAGCTTTTCTTCTGGTCTCCACAAACTCTTCTGAGAAACGATCCACAACACCTTTTACCACAAACTTCTCAGGAAGCGGCTATGAAGACAGGCAGAAGAATATTCAGAGTAACTGATGAGATGGTACGAAGGAAAACAGTAAGGCAAGCAAATAACTCCTATTACCCTTCTGTCCAAGAACAGTATGTCTTAACTGGTCAGATTTTCATGTAGTCATCAATATAAAGATTTCTGATAAACAGAGATGCAGTGAATCAAAACTACTCTGTCAATTCTACAATGCAGGGAACAAAACGTTACAGCATGGGACCTGGGATACAGCAGTTAGTTAGTAGGTATTTATCTAATAAATTCAGGAGTATAGATATCTTCATGTTGCTTGAAGCACAGATGATATAATGCAAAACTGGGGGAAAAGGAAAAAAACACCCAAGCAACAGTCTAAGGAAAGGAAAGAAAGAAGACAGTATCAACTGCACGCATAACAATTTATTTATCTTAAGATTCTACACTTAGTTCAAGGAGTAACCCAGACCCAGAAAATGGAAAAATAAGAACATCAGGCAAACCCATGTTTCAAAAAAACACCTTTTCTAAGCCATTTTATTTTGTTTGTTTGTTTAGGTTTACACTCAAAAGTTCTTAAGAATATAATTTCCTTTACTTCCCTTACTCAATCAAACCAGTTTCTCCATCCTATTTACTTTGAGCTAATATTGTGGGCAATTTAGAAAACTATCTGGTTATCAAGGGAACTATGAGGTTGAATCTAACATGTACTATTTATGTAGTAGTTTATCAAATGCTCGATTAAAAGGTGTTCCAGGAAAAAAAGAGAAAAAAAAAAATCTTTTTTATTTCTACCACCACAAGGAAAGAAAGTATCTAGTACCTACAACTTTCAAATGTTTTAGTTATGAAACATTAAGAGAACATGTTACATATCTCTAACTCATAGAGCCTAAGAGTAATACCAGTGCCCAGTAATCAATTTGACAACAGAACTCAATCACTGATATATCTCCCCATCTGTTGGTACCAATCACATCCCCACTTTCCCCTACTCTCTGCAAGGGAACATGATCCCAAACTTTTGGTTTACCACTCCCTATACTTTTTAGTAGGAGCTCTGGTGGCATAGTGCCTATGGCATTTGACTGCTAGCCAGAAAGCTGGTGGTTCAAACCCAACAGCCACTCCTCGGAAGGAAGACTGGGCGATCTACTTCCGTAGAGATACCACCTTGAAAACCTGAGGAGGGGTCCCTATGAGTCGGATCTGACTCAGTGGCAGTGAGTTTGGTTTTGGTTTTATACTTTATAGTGTTTAAGCAATGAGTATGTTGAGCTTGTTTTTGAACTTCACAAAAACCAGAACTGTAGCACTTGGCTTTGACATTCAGCACTCTGTCTCTGGACTTATCTATACTGATGAATGTAAGCTGGAGGACAATTATCTCATTGCTCCAGTCTTGCACTGTATGTGTACAAGACAACTTGGCCATCAGCTCCCCTGATCATGTCCATGTCCATGTGAACCGTTCACAGCTTTATGGCACTACTAACCGCAGCTGTGAACACTCCTATAAGCTGCATCCTAGAAACACGTACAAGTCTCTTTAGGGAATAAGCCAAGACCAGGAAGGCTAAATCAGAGTACGTGCATTTTGGATCTATCAAGATGATCATACGCTTATTTCTTCTTTCAATATGATAACTAAGGAGGCCTGGTGGCACTGTGGTTAAGCGCTCAGCTGCCAGATGAAAGTTGGGTGGTTTGAACCCACCAGCCACTCCACTGGGATAAAGATACGGCAGTAGGCTTCCATAAAGTTACAGCCTTGGAAACTCTATGGCGCAGTTCTACTCTGTCCTATACAGTTGTTATGACTTGGAATTGACTCAATGACAATGAGTTTTTCAGTAATATGGTACCTGGAAAATTAATATATTTTCTAATAGTAAACCAACCTACAGTTCACATTCAAAGCGATAAATTAAGCACAAGCAATTAACTCCACAACCTCTCAAAACCCTACATGATGACAATAGAGAGATTTTTTTTTTTTTTTTTTAATTATAAACCCTTAAAGACTATTGGACTCAGCAGACCTGAAAAAGCAGAATACTGAACCAACAGTGGGGAAAGCCAAGAAGCCAAGCAGATTTGTAACATAAAATCTTTTAAAAATGTAGGAATTGACAAACTAGCACTCTGAACATGAGGCATTTGGGATGAGAGGGAATTCAACAGCCTCAACATGAAAAGGCTTCAAGAGAGCTGGCACAGCAGTTCTCTAGAGCCAAGTCGGGCGCCATGATTCCTAGGTTCATCTTCTACCTCTGCTCCCACAAGCTGTTTGAGCACAGACTTTGGGCAAGTTCTATAATCTCTTGGTACCTCAGTTTCTTCATCTATGAAAAGCAGGTAACATTAGAATCAATCTCATAGGGAGGGTTATGATTAAATAAGTTACACGTTGAAAGTGCTTTGAACAATTCCTGCCACACAATAAACACTCAATAAGGTTGCTGTTGTTGTAGGACTGACTGGTGGCAGCTTCAGAGGACTGCTATCTTCAGGGATCCCCAGTGCTGAGTTAAATGCTGAGATGGCAGGAGCGTTCAGGGTCCTGAGGGATTTCTTTATAAGGAAGGAGTTTTAGAGGACAAAGTGGAAAGGTTTGGAAATGAAGGGAGAAAGGGAAATAGGGTTAGAACTCACAGCAATTCATCCTTGGGTTTTTAAGGCAGTCTCTCTACGGAAGTAGATTGCCCAGTCTTCCTTCCGAGGACTGGCTGGTGTGTTTGAACTGCCAGCCTTCTGGTTAGCAGTCAAATGCCTTAGGGACTATGCCACCAGAGCTCCCACATGGGAATAATATGTCCAAATGAGAGACCTATTGGAACTCACACTTCAGTAGGTTATTAGAAACGCTCTACTAGGTCAGATGCACAGGCCACCAGCCCAATTATTCTGGAACAGTCTAAAGCACCAGAGAAGCTGTCTTAGCAGGGTATGGCCATCCTTTAGAATTATTTCTTTATTGTAGTCAGTCCTTTCCTATATTCTTAGGAGCCATTCTCCTTACACCCTTTATTCAAGCTCCAACCGTTCATGTTAAGCAGACTACCAGGCCTCTGAAGAAGGAGCCAAGTGTACATCACACAGGAGTTCCCTAACTATTCTGCTCCCTCCAATGAAATCCATCTACCCAGTACCATCCTTGCCTCTATTCCTCGGGCCTCCCCATTGTTCATTATTCCACCTGTGCTCTTGATACCATTACTTCAATATCATTTACCTGTCATTAATTAATTATACTTTCTCTTCAACATCTCCTGCTCATTCAGCTCTTTCCCCCAAGTCTACAAATATGGTTAGGTCTCTTTCTACGTGGGGGGAAAATAAAAAAAAAAAAAGAAGGAAAAGGAATCCAACCACCTCTTGACCTTACATCCTTCCATCTCCTGTTTCTCCATTCTTTGCCCTACCTCTTCTAACTTTCTGAAAAAAGTTATCTATCCTTATTTACTTATACCCCTTCCACTGATTTTATAACACTGCACATACACCTAAAAAAAAAAAAAAAAAAAAAAAAGAAAGAAAGAAAACATAAATGGTTTTAGTACTGCCCTCAATGCCGTATTTCTCTGCCCAACCCCCACCAGCTGCAGAGACCTCTCTAGTCAAGATGATCACCAACAATTTTCTAACTACCAAAGCAAGGGGAAAAAAAAAAAACAAAAAAAAAACCCCACCACCCACACTTACTGCTGTCAAGTTGGATCAGACTCTCAACCCCTCCTCAGGTTCCCAAGGCGGTATCTCTAGGGAAGTAGATTGCCCAGTCTTCCTTCCAAGGAGTGGCTGGTGGGTTTGAACCACCAGCCTTCTGGCTAGCAGTCAAATGCCATAGGCACTACGCCACAAGAGCCTCCAATTACCAAATGCAGTGGACATTTTTCTGTTCTTATCTCATGAGTCCTCTACAACATACTGTCATCTGCTTATACCGAAGAGGACTTGGGTGAAGACCTAATGAGCAAATAAATGGTTAATGTGCCTCACTTAACAGATGACCTCCTAAAACTGATATCCATTCTTCAGATTTGGCAAACTGAACGCAAGGTTTAATGCATCAGGGGAGCTTGCTATTTTACAGGACCCCAAAGGTGAATACTTCTGCAAACAGGATTTCCTTCTATAATGCTGTTGTTGTTAGGTGCCACTCAGTCAACTCTGACTCATACCGACCCTATGTACCAAAAAATGAAACACGGCCAGTGGTGCACCATCCTCACAATCCTTGCTCTACCTGAGCCCAGAGTTGTAGCCACTGTGTCAATTCATCTCCTTGAGGGTCTGCCCCTTTTTTGCTAACCCTCTACTTTACCGAGCATGACACCTTCTCCAGGGAACAGTCCCTTCGGACCACATGACCACAGTAGGTGAGGCGAAGTCTGGCCAGTCTCACTTCCAAGGAGCATTCTGGCTGCACTTGTTTCAGGACAGATTGGTTCGTTCTTACGGCAGTCCATGACATTTTCAGCATTCTTCGCCAACACCATAATTCAAAGGCATCAACTCTTTTTTGGTCTTCCTTATTCGCTGTCCAGCTTTCACATGCATGTGAGGTGACTGGAAATATCAAGGCTGGGGTCAGGGCACCTTACTCCTTCAAAGTTGCATCTTTGCTTGTTAACACTTTAAAGAGGTCTTTTGCAGCAGATTTGCCCAGTGCAGTATGATGTCTGACTTCTTGACTGCTGCTTCCACGGGTGTTGATTGTGGATCCAAGTAAAATGACATCTTGGACAACTTCAATCTTTTCTCCATTTATCGTGATGTTGCTTATTGTTCCAGTTGTGAGGATTTTTGTTCCTTTTATGCTGAGGTGTAATCCATACTGAAGACTGTAGTCTTTGATCTTCATCAGTAAGTGCCTCAAGTCACCTCAAGTCACCTTCAAGCAAGGTTGTGTCATTTGCCCATTGCAAGGTGCTAATGAGTCTTCCCCCAATCCTGATGCCATGTTCTTGTTCATATAGTCCAGCTTCTCCGATTTTTTGCTTAATGTACAGATTGAATAAGTATGGTGAAAGGATACTACCCTGATGCGTATCCTTCTTGATTTGAAACCTGCAGTATCCCCCAGTGCTGTTGGAATGACAGCCTCTTGGTCTATATACAGGTTACACATAAGCACAATTAAGTGTTCTGAAATTCCCATTCTTTGCAATGTTATCCATGACTTGTTATGATCCAGTCAAATGCCTTTGCACATTCAATAAAACACAGGTAAACATCTTTCTAGTATTCTTTGCTTTCAGGCAAGATCCGTTTGACACTGGCAATGATATCCCTTCATTCCACATTCTCTTCTGAATGTGGCTTAAATTTCTGGAAGTTCTTTGTCAATATACTGCTGCAACCATTTCTGAATTATCTTCAGCAAGATTTTACTTGTGTGTGATATTAATGATATTGTTCAGTAATTTTCATATTCTGTTGTATCCCCTTTCTTTAAAATGGGCACAGATATGGATCTCTTCCAGTCAGCTGGCCAGGTAGCCGTCTTCCAAATTTTTGGGGATAAATGAGTAAGCACCTCAAGTGCTGCATCCATTTGCTGAAACATCTCAAAGGTATTCCGTCAATTCCTGGAGCCTTGTTTTTCACCAGTTGCATCAGTGTAGTTTGTAATCCTTCTGTCAGTACCACTGGTTCCTGAGCATACACTGCCTCCTGAAATAGCTGACAACCAATCAATTATTTCTGGTACAATGACTCTGTATTCCTTCCATCTTCTGGTGATGCTTCCTGAATCACTGAATATTTTGGCCATAGAATCCTTTAATATTGCAACTCAAGGCTTGAATTTTTCCTTCAGTTCTTTCAGCTGGAGAAATGCTGAGCATGTCCTTCTCTTTTGGTTTTCCAAGTCCAGGTCTCTGTACATGTCATTGTAATAATTTACTTTGTCTTCTTAAGCTGCCCTTTTGAAACCTTCCATTCAGCTCTTTTACTTCATCATTTCTTCCATTTGCTTTAACTACTCTCCATTCAAAAGCAAGTTTCAGAGTCTCTTCTGACATCCATTATGGTCTTTTCCTCCTTTCCTGTCTTTTTAATGATATTTTACTTTCTTTCTTCAAATATGATGTTCTTGATGTCATCCTACAACTCATCTGGTTTTCGGCCACTGGTGTTCATTGTACCAAATCTATTCTTCGGATGATCTCTAGATTCAGGTGGGATATAGTCAAGGTCACATTGTGGCTCTTGTAGACTTGTTTTAATCTTCCTCAGCTTTAACTTGAACTTGCATGTGAGCAATTGATGGTCCACATTCAGCTCCTGGCCTTGTTCTGACTGATGATATTGAGCTTCTCCATCGCCTCTTTCCACAGATGTAGTGAATCTCGTTCCTCTGTATTTCATCTGGGAGGATCATGTGTATAGCCACCATTTTATGTTGTTAAAAAGGTATTTGCAATGAATAAGTCATTGGTCTTGGAAATTTCTATCATGTTATCTCTTGCATTTCTACCACCAAGGCCATATTTTCCAGGTACAGGTGATTCTTCTTTGTTTCCAACTTTCACATTCCCACCACCAGTAATCATCAATACATTGTGATTGCATATTTGGTCAATTTCAGACTGCAGAAGTTGGTAAAAATCTTCAGTTTCCTCATCTTTGGCTTTAGTGGTTGGCACATAAATTTGAACAGTAGTAGTATTAATTGGTCTTCCTTGAAAACCCAGAGGAGGTCACTATGAGTCGGAATCAACTCAATGGTAGTGAGTTTGGTTTGGTTTTTGGTTTGTAGGCATATGGATAGGAGCTCTGGTAGCATAGTGCCTAAGGCACTTGACTGCTAACCAGAAGGCTGGCGGTTCAAACCCACCAGCCACTTCTTGGAAGGAAGGTTGGGCAATCTACTTCTGTAGTGATACCGCCTTGGAAACCCAAGGAGGGGTCGCTATGAGTAGGGTCCGACTCGACAGCATATAACAACAACAACAGGCATATGGATCTTATCCCATCACTGATAACATTATATTCAGGGCAGGTCTTGAAGCATTCTTTGTGATGATGAATGTAACATCATTCCTCTTCAATTTGTCACTCCTGGCATAGGAGATCATAAGGTTGTCTGATTCAAAATGGCCAAAACCAGTCCATTTCAGTTCACTAATGCCTAGGGGATAGATCTTTATGTGTTCCATTTCATTTTTGACACTTCCAATTTTCCTAGACTTTTCATACATTCAACATTCTGATTATTAATTGATGTTTGCAGCTATTTCTTCCCATTTCGAGTTGTATCCCTTCAGCAAATGGAGGTTCCGAAGGCTTTACATCATCCACATCATTAAGGCTCACTCTACTTTGAAGAGACAGCTCTTCCCCAGTAGTATTTTGAGTGCCTTCCAACCTGAGGGGCTCATCTTCCAGCACTGTATCAGGCAATGTTTCAAGGCTATTCATAAAGTTTTCCAGTAATACATACATCACACCATGTTTCACTGCTATTCATAAGGTTTTCACTGTCCAGTTTTTTGAGAAGTGGATGGCCCCTTCCTTCTGTAATAAGCATTATTATTTCCATATGTAAACAACTTTGGAAAGTTGTTTTTTCCTGTATCAATCTTCCTTAAAGGGACACACTTATTCTCAGCCTCAGCTTTAGAACTGCTTTCTGGGTTGTTCATGCAAAGAAACCTGGGTTCCTAATGAAATCAAGAACGCCTATAGTTTGTAAATGAGATAACACAAGAGGAGCTCAACACAGCTCCAAGCACACAGTAGGTACCTAATGTTAGCTGTTTTTATAAATTCGTAAACACTGAGAATTGAAAGCAAAAATAGGAGTGCACTAAGGGGTGGAACTTCCCCATATCTTTTAAGCCAAACTTTTTTAAAAAATCATCTGCTGGTGAAAGATGAACCCTTTTGCACATACAGTGCTGCGTTGTCAGTGAAGGCAAACATGGATATGGGGTGGATAGATGGGTGGACAGGCTGAACTACTAGGTATGTCTATACAGGGGGCAGTGTGTCCAAGACCATGTATAGGGTTGGCAGACAACGTTTCCACAAGTGATTGGTATGTTCTGTAAGAATTCCCAGGTATATAGTAGAGCTGACGAGGGACAAGGTTGTAGTCATTTCTTGGCCAAAGCCACCTACCCAGAGGGATCAAGAAGTTGAACCTGTGCGCTCGGGATCCTGATCACAGGGGACATCAAGCTCGATTGGCATAACATACTACACAAAAACATTGTTCCAACTCCTACTTTGGCAAGTAGTGACTGGGTTCTTAAAAGCTTGTGAGTACCCATTTAGACACAACGATGGGTCTCTCCTCATCCAGAGCAAAGAAAAATGAAGAAAACCAAAGACACATGGAAACAATTAGTCTAAGCCATTGGTACACCATGCGATCCTCACCCTATACAACTATGAGACCAGCAGAACTAGATGGTGCCCAGCTACCACTGTCAACCACTCAGAGGGGGATCTATGTAGGAGATCCTGGATAGAGTGGGAGAAAAATGTGGAACAACAACAACAACAAAAAGATCTGGGTTTGCTGGTCTGATAGAGACTGATGGCACTACCAAAACTATGGCCCCAGCTGCCCTTCGGGTCTGGAACTGAACCCACTCCTGAGGCTTCCAGCCAAACAAAAGACAGGCATTTGAGCTGAACATTTACATTAGGTAGATATGCTCCTTGGAGAGATCAATCATGGGAAAACAGAAGGGATGTGTATGCACAGGGAGACAGCTCAGGGGGCAGGAGGAAAGGGCACAGGGAAGAAGTAACTATGGGGAGGAAGTGGGAGGGGATCTGTTGCATTGTGGTAAACTAGAGTCAATGTCATGAGACAAAGTATATGTGAGCTGCTGTATGGAAAGTGAATTTGCTCTGTAAATTCACCCAAATCACAATAAAAATTTTTTAAAATATATCATTTGTTGGGGGCTAAGGGAGTGGGCTGGGATGGAGATGAAACAAGATGGGCTATGAATTGATATATGTTGAATCTGGGTGATGAATAAGGAGCTCTGGTAGTGTAGTGGTTAAGGCATTTGGCTGCTAACCCAAAAGTTGGCGATCCAAACCCACCAGCCGCTTCACAGAAGAAAGATGAGGCAGTCTGCTTCCATAAAGATTTACAGCTGTGGAAACCCAGTGGGGGTTGCTATGAGTTGGAATTGACTCAATGGCAATGAGTGTGATTTGGTTTGGGTTCTGGGTGATGAATACGTGGGGATTCACTGCATTGACTCTCTACTTTAGCGTATTTTGAAATTTCCTATGATGAAAACAGTTGAAATATTTCAAGGTTTAATGTTTTCCAACCAAAACACCTTACATTTTTATAGCACTTGATACTTTGGAAAGCGCCTTCACACTCATTATATTTCATGTAAGTATAGAAAAGTGTGTGTATTTTTTAAATCTGTGGAACTAAAGCCTATTTCCTATAGATTGTCACTTACAGCTACTATTTCTGGGTAGAAAATCTGGACAGAGATTTCAATTGCTCAATCTTGAAATGTCCAACTTCCTGTTGTCAGCATTCAAAGTACTGCTTCTATGCAATTTAACAAACACTCATTGCACACCCATGACATGCCAAAAACTGTTTTTCCTTCCCTTATCAGACTAAAAGAAAATATCTGGTCCTAAGCAAAATAACTAAGGGCAGATCAGGGTGAAAAACCCTGTCCCCTGAAAGAACAATCACCAAGCTGGGCTTAATTCAAGTAACTGCAAGTTCAATCAAAGCTTCACTACTTATCAATTCACCTACTGGGTAAGCTAAAAACATGTATGTAAAGGTACAAAAAAAGAGGAAACCAAACAGAAAATGAAGTTACAGCCTTCCCTGAATATTTCATATAAACAGTTGTTGTAGTCCACATTTCTTCTCATTAATTCCTGTGAGAGTTTAGTGTCCCATCTAAAAGAAAAACAGATGCAGAGAAAATATAAATGCCTCCTTCCAGGAAAGCTGCCTTTGTAAAAACTGAAGGAAACATTAAAGTTCCAATTGAACACATCAATGAAACGTCCAATAGCTGTATATGCTTCAACTTCCACAATCCAGCTATGCCCATCTGATCATGAAATCTGTCTGTTATATTAACTAGCAATTCTCAGAAAGTGAAACAGAATATTCTGGACTAATTTTTGTACCACCTTCCCCACAAAAAAATTGTATCACAATGAAAATTTTTTGGTGGCTTCAACCATTAAATGATAAAGAAAAACAAAGTGAAATGCCATCATGAGATAACAAACATACACATCCACCATGCTTGTAGTTCCAAGATGGCATCTTGAGAACATATGATCACTTCTTCCTGCTTTTAAAATTCCAAAGGAACAAAGCAATATAAAAGTAAGAAAAAATCTGTTGCACCACCGGAAAACATAAAAATGGTGTTCTTACCAGGCCCGAATTTGTTAAAAACAAAGTTGAAAAGACTGGGAGAAAAGTTTATCAATGTTAACCATAAGATGATTCTATTCAGGAAGTAAAAGGTTGGGTTTCCCTGTAGAGCCCTGGAAACTACCAAGTTCAGAGCATGGGGGCTGGGAATAAAGGCAAGTCCTAGGACAGCCAATGTGGAAAGGCAACTCAAAGAACTCAGGGGGCTTCCCCAAAATCGCAGCCCCGTTGCGAGGTTCATCTGCCACTTCACCTGGCACCAAAAAGCCCCATGCAAAGCAGGGATCTCACCTCCATGCTAACATAGGCAGCAGAATCTGAAAGCCCAGAGTTCTCAAACACCTGTAACTACAGCTGACTTCCATTAGCCAGAGCACTCAGAAACTCACGCCACTCCTCCAAATTTTCCAATGTATTCAAAAGATTCTAAAGTTCATCCTGAAAAATGAAACATGAGTAAATAGCAAGAGTTCTGAAAACAAAGTATACTAAGGGTTGGGAGGAGAGAGGGGTTGCTATAAAGTTACAATAGTTCAAAGTGGGGCACCAGACCAAAGAGGTCAATGAGCCAAAAGGTCCAGAAATAGGCCACGAATACACAGGTCTAATACAAGACACAGGGTGCCCTGGTGGCACGACGGCAAAGTGCTCAGCTGCTAACCAAAAGATCGGTGGTTTGAAACCACTAGCCGCCCTGTGGTAGAAAAGGCCTGGCAATCTGCCCCCCCAGAGATCGCAGCCTGGGAAGCTCTATTCGGCAGCTCTACCGCCACAGGGTCGCAGGGAGTTGGTATCAACCAGACAGCGCACATCAACACCTGATGGAGCTGGCAGCGGAAGTTTAGCGGCAGAACTCTCATCTTCCACGTGGAGCCCTACGTTCAATTCCCAGCCCATGTACCTCCAGTGCAGCTGTCACTCCTCTGGGAGTGCAGGCTTGCGGGCTGCTAAGATGCTGACCAGATTTTAGTGGGGCTTCCAGACTAAGAAGACCAGGAAGAAAGGCCTGGTGACAACTCCCCAAACAGTCAATGAAAACCAGAGAGATCACAACAGTCTGATCCTATTTTGAACGGGGTCACCATGAGCCAGGCGCTAACTCAAGGCAACTAACGACACAACAAATACATGACAGAGTCTAGTACAAGATACTTGAGAAAGGCAACTGATTATTTATGAGCAGTTCTGGGATAACTCACTCCCTATCTGAAAAAAGTAAAGTGCTCCCATCTCACTGCAAGGTAAATTCCAGATTTAAATATAAAAATAATGATACAAAAGTCACAGAAGAAAATATAGAAGTGTATTTATCTTACATTAGAAATACGCTTCTTTTATAGATGAAATCGTGTCCTAAAAATCATGTGTTGTAAATTCTAACCTTTATGCCTGTGGTCATGATTCTGTTTGGGAATGGGTGGTCTCTGTTAGGTTAAAGAGATAGGATTAGTGAAGGG
>NW_006921624.1:14467094-14467916 GCF_000298275.1 Orycteropus afer afer
GCTAACCAGAAGGCTGGCAGTTCAAACTCACCAGCCACTCCTCGGAAGAAAGGTTGGGCAATCTACTTCCCTACTGATACCACCTCGGAAACCCAAGGAGGGGTCGCTATGAGCTGGTTCCAACTTGATGGCAGTGAGTTTGGTTTTTTTAAACTGTGAGAAAATAAATTTCTGTTATATCCACCCACTTGTGGCATTTCTCTTATAGCAGCACTGGGTAACGAAGACAGCTTCACAGCCAGAAACTGTAAAGGACAAAAGTAACTCGGGCAAGGGCATTACTTTTCATAGAAGCAAGTCTAAGAAAACTGACAACTGGAGGTGTTTTTTTTTTTTTTTTTTTAAAAAAAAGAGATATTCAACTCTTACGTTTATATCTTTGATCCATTTTGAATTCATTTTTGTACCTTAATGTTTCTTTTTTGATTACTGGTGGGGCTGAATATCTTTCCATGCTTTACTAGGCATTGACATTTCTTTGGTAAGTCACTTCTTCTTTCTGTTTCAAAGTATAAAAACTTAAATAATAATTACATTGCATACATTTGACTATAAATCGAAACAAAAAACCAAACTCAATGCCGTGGAGTTGATTCCGACACACGGCAACCCCTCTTTGGGTTTCCAAGGTGTTATTTCTACAGAAATAGATTGCACAGTCTTCCTTCCAAGGAGTGGCTGGTAGGTTTGAACCACCAGCCTTCTGGTTAGCAACGTTTGACTATAGGATCGGTGGTTTGAAACCACTAGCCGCCCTGTGGTAGAAAAGGCCTGGCAATCTGCCCCCCCAGAGATCGCAGCCTGGGAAGCTCTATTCGGCAG
>NW_006921624.1:14468156-14497735 GCF_000298275.1 Orycteropus afer afer
TTATAGATGCAATCGTGTCCTAAAAATTATGTGTTGTAAATTCTAACCTTTATGCCTGTGGTCATGATTCTGTTTGGGAATGGGTGGTCTCTGTTAGGTTAAAGAGATAGGATTAGTGAAGGGTGTGTCTTGAATCTATCTCTTTTGAGATATAAAAGAGACTAAACAAGCAAGCGAAACTAAGAAGACTGAATGGGAGAAAATATTTGCAAATCATATACCTGATAAGGGACTTGTATTTAGAATAAATTATTACAAATTCAGAAATAAAACGACAAATAATCCAATGAAAAACAGGCAAAGGATCTGACTAGATATTTCTCCAATGAAGATACACAAGTGACCAACACACAGGAAAAGATGCTTAACCGTCATTAGCCACTGTTGTTATTGTCATTAGCCACTAGGGAAATGCACATCAAAACAAGAAGATACCACCACACAAACACTAAAAATACACAACTACAGGGATACATGGAAGGAAACTTTCTTTGCTGGTTATCAGGGATGGGAGGGGAGGGGATGAACACTGCAAAAAAAAAAAAAAAAAAAAAAGCACTGACTCATGTCACTTTAGTTTTGTGTATTTAATGGTACATAAATTGTATTTCATAAAATGTATTAAAAAAAAAACCTAAACCAACTGGTTGCTGTGGAGTTGCTGTTGATTCACAGCAATCCTATAGGACAGAGCAGAACTGCCGGGACTGGTTTCCAAGGCTATCATCTCTATGGAAGCAGAACGTCACATCTTTCTCCTGCAGAGCAGCTGGTGGGTTCAAACCACCAACCTTCTGGTTAGTGGCTAAGTGCCTAACCACTGCACCACCAGGGCTCCTTCTCACAACCACTAAGGCTATGATCAAAAAGAGATAATAAGCAACGCTGGTGAGGATGTGGAGAAACGGGATCCCTCGTACTGCTGGTAGGAACAAACAACGGTGCAGCCCCTTTGGAAAACAGTTTGGCAGTTCCTCAGAAGGCTCCTTTATATAACACTGGAGAAAAATGAGACCATTTATCTACACAAAATTTATACCAGAGTGTTCACAGGATGAAGCAACACAAATGTCCATGAGCTGATGAACTGATAAACAAAGGTAGTACACCCAGACAATGAAATACTACTTGACGATAAAAGGGAGTGAAGTACTGAGACATACCACAAAGTGGATGAGCCCTGAAAACATGAGGCTAAATTAACAAGCCCAGTCACAAAGGGTCACAGTGTACAATGCCATTTATCCGCAATGCCCAGAACAGGCAAATCCACAGAGACACTAAGTAGATGAGCAGTTTCCAGACACTGGGGCAGATAGGGAATTCGTGGAGAGATTGCTAGGAGGTACAGGATTTCTTTATGTGGTGATGACAAGGTTCTAAAACAGAATGTGACAATGGTTGCACAGCTCTACAGATACAATAAAAGCCTCTGAATCACACACTTTAAACAGGTGAATGGAATAGTATGTGAATTATATCTCAGTAAGTCTGTTTTGAAAAAGAAATGAAAAGTTAAATAATTACCTTGCACGTTTACTGGGTCTCCACTCAAAGTACCCCAAGGTACTTGTCTGGCTTATAACGCTTCACACCTCCACCCTCTGTTCTTCCCAAAAAACACCCACCAGCCCTAGCACAAAGACTAACAGACAGACACCTCTCAGTAAACTTGTTGTAAAATGACTTTCTGTAGAGGGAAAAAATGGCTGGTTCCTGGCTTGGCTTCCACGTCTGAATCAGAGATGCTCTCCTGCACTATGATCCTCGTTCCCGCCCGCCCCGCGTCCTGCTATGAGAATACCATGATTTTACAAAGAAACTTAAGTGTCCACTGGCTTCTGAAGAACATTCCTACTCTTTCCGCCCAGACTATAGGAAATGCACTTAAAGATAACCTGGTCCACTTAGGAAATTCTGGAAACTCCCTTTCTCTCTCCGTTGTGGCTTCATAGTGCCGAACGAAGAGCGAGGCTGAGTTCCGAACGAAGAGTGAGGCTGAGTTGCACCAGCAGGTGTCACTGTCTAACTCTTCATATTTAAGTGTCACGGCAGATTCACTAGCTGCCAGGAGGTACAGCGTAACTCCACACTCCCTAAGGGTGACCTGTGCCTCAAGAGTCACTTCCTTTCAGAGAGTACAGTGTGGAAAGAAAAGAAAAAAAGTAACTGTACAGTAGAGAAACCTGACAAACACTAGTTCAAGTGAGGTGATCAAAGTTACCATAAGCAGTGATCAATGTACCCTTAACATAGGTACGAATGGCACTTTACCTCTGTGATTGGCCTTCTGAAAAACACATTACTCCTATCGAATCATGAGAAAAAATAGCACAAAAATTCCACTTGACAACTTCAACATGTCCCTCAGAACAGACTCTCTCACTGCCATCAAGTCTACTCTGATTCACAGGGACCCCCATTGGGCTTCCAAGGCTATAAATCTTTACAGAAGCAGATTGCCTCATCTTTCTTTTGCAAAGCAGCTGGTGGGTTCAAACCACTGACCTCTGGGTTGAAAGCCAATGCCTTAACCACTACACCACCAGCACTCTTTCAGAACTGACTCAACTAAACCCACTGCCGTAGAGTCTGATCCAACTCATAGCGACCCCTCCTTGGGTTTCTGAGGAGGTATCACTATACAAGTAGATCGCCCAACCTTCCTTCTGAGGAGTGGCTGGTGGGTTTGAACCACCAGCCTTCTGGTTAGCAGTCAAATGCCTGAGGCACTATGCCACCAGAGCTCCTTAAAACTGTTGAGGTCATCAAAAACAAGGAAAGTGTGAGAAACTGTCACAACCAGAAAGAGCCTAAGAAGACAAAATGACTAAATGTAACATGGCCCCCTGGATGGGACCCTGCAAGTCGGGAATGGATGTCGGGGACAAACACAGGTTAAAAATAACGTATCAGTATCTGTGGCCAATGTACCACGCCAGAAACGTAAGGTGTTATATAAGATGTTCATAAGAGAAACTGAGCGTGGGGTATGTGAAAACTCTCTGTACTATCTTTACAGTAATTCTGCAAACTAAAACTATTCTACAATTAAAAGCTTATTTTAAAAAATAAAAATTCACTAGCTGCCAATTTTGTCAAATTAAAATTCTGCTGTAAGGAATAATTCCAACTGCTCAAGAACTCTTGCTCCCGCTCCAGGTATGTTTTTAAATGAGGAGGAGAGAGAGACCAGCAAAACCTCAGGCTTGAAGAGCAGAAGGGGTGAGGGAAGAAAAACAGGAGGTTACCTGAGAAGAGCAGAGGTGCAGGCCAGCCTATCACTTCCATCACACCGACAACGTGGCCGCAGCTGCCGTGAGAAAAACAAGAAAACCGCACACAGCGTGCGCAGCCTCTCCCAGCCATGAGACTGAATGGAGGGCTGGAGGGCGCCGAAGTAACAGGAAAACTGGCAGTGCCAAGTTACCATCCGACCGCGGCTCATACTGCAAGATCCAGCCCCTCTGAAGAATTTCATGGCCCTAACCATCCCAAAGCCTCCCAAACCCAGAGAAACTTTGGGGTCTGAACAGTTATTATTTCTACTAATAGGAAAGCAGTCAGAGAAGCACTCAATATACATGGTGATGCAGTATTCTTTTAATATTCAGTTGTTCTAGTCCTGTTAAGAAAATATCTATGGGCAGATAAGTAACGACTAAATGTTATAAAATTTGAATAAACAGGGTTAGGAGGGGTTTTTTAAATGAAAAACCGTGGCTGACTGGACTGTGTGCTAGATTCCTGCTCCCTGAGTTACCCAGGCCTCAAGAAGGCCCAGCCAAGCATTAATTATCAGAGGCCGCACTCGCCTGGTGGCAGCTATCTGAGCCCTAAGATAATGAGGAGAGACACAGACAGCTTCAGTAAACCTTATGTCTTTAAGCTTCAATTTTTAAAAAGACACAAATGAGAACTAGGACAATCCCTATCTCAAAAATTTAACTGTCATAATGAAAGTGATAAATGTATCAAGCTACCTTACCTCCAAGAAGGTAGGATATTTTTACATCTAGAATATTTTACATCAGAAATCAAAACCGAAAAGCTGAAATACCACCACACAGTGTCCATCAACATAAAACGTCCCACATACATCTCATAGATCAGTTTGGTATAGAATGTAAGGTGGAGTTTACCCATAATCTAAGGGTGAAAGGTCAGCGGACATTCTCTGGAAAGTTGAAGCCAAAGAAGGGAACAAGCGGTCATGGCTTACTACCTACGGGAATGAGATGAGTGGGCTGGGACTCCTCCAGTTTACTCCTCAACCAGTCAAAATCCTGGTATCTTCGCCGCACAGAATACTCTGGCAGGTCAAACTCCACCCGAGTGCTCTGCAAATGAGAAGAGTGGAAAAGAAATCAGCAAAGGGGAATAGCAGTGTATCTTGGCTGAAGAGCAGGAAAAAAACGCACTCTCAGAATACCCACACTGGGCAAGACGACACTTTCCTTCCATCAAACACACCAGCCAAATGGCAGAGTTTACCAACACAGAATGAAGGGAATAAGGATCCTGGCCACGGAGGCCAGTTACAAATTCAAGGATGTCGAATTAAAACACCCAGTTGTTGGTTTTCTGTTTTGTTTCCCCCCTTACCCTTGTTGTTGTTGTTGTTGTTATGTGCCATTGAGTCAGCCCTGAATCACAGCGACCCCTTCTTGGGTTTCCGAGGCAGTATCACTACGGAAGTAGATTGCCCAACCTTCCTTCTGAGGAGTGGCTGGTGGGTTTGAACCGCCAGCCTTCTGGTTAGCAGTCAAGTGCCTTAGCCACTATGCTACCTTTACCCTTAGGAAATGGAATTCTACTATCTTTTGATACTGTGTTTAGAAACATTTTGATTCATTTCCTCCAAGCTTAACACTGAGAGGTTCTTTTACTGGAGTAATTCCACTAGGAATATTACTACTGAATCAGGCTCGGAATCTATGCAAAGAAATGAAGGCTCCTCCTTCTACTACAGGAGCTGCAATGAATTCTGCCAGAGGCAGAGGGAAAACAAACAAACAAAAAGCAGACAGACCAGATCAGTGATCATTGAGGAGTCAGATTAGCGGAAAACAAAGGTGTGTTTGCCTAATCTGCCATACTCTGCCAGAACCATAACCTTAAGACTACATTGCACTTAGAGGCATAAGAAAAAATCTGGAAGGATAGGATACCAAAATACCATTGTGTGGCAGGAAAATATTAATAATCCCATTTCCTTTCCCGAATTTCTGAAGTTTTCTGAAATGTGACTGTGGCGTTTTAATAAAGAAAAACAAAATTAAATAAAAGTAAATTGATTTTATACCAACATAAGATTTTTACACGTTAATCCACCCAAACTAAAATTAGGTCTCAGATAACCCACATTTCCCCAGGAAAGTACCAATTGTATGATAGTCACTGGTCTCAGAAATTAAAGATAAAAATGGTTAAAGCAACATATCGTAAATTCGTATTTTCAAGTTAAAAGTCTCTTTTATTTCACAACACCAAAAAATTCTTAAAGGCACGTAAGAGTCATCCATTTAAAAAAGTTGTCAACAGCTTTGGCATCAACATGATCCCAGGATGTGGTCACTGTTCAAGCAAAACCGTGTTTACTCTGTCTTGGCCTGACTCCCGACTACACTTTCTGAAATTTTCCCCTTTCAAGGTCTCATGCACCACCTTACATCCATCAAACACAACCCTCCTCTATGACTGGGGCATGATGGGGTGGATTCCAGTGATTTTGGGACGTTCATTCAATTTAAGTATTTGTGATTTATTACTTATTAGGGAATTGGGATTATAAAATTGGAGGGGGAGGGGGAATAGACCATATTTAATTCCAAAGAACAAATTACTGCTGACCAAGTTTCAGGCACTGGGTGATGGAAAGCTCTGGGCCAGGTAGAACTGGCAGAGTGAAAGGAACTCCACTCAACAGCCCCAGCACGGACACCTCATCACTGCAACGCTGCGGGGCCTCTGGGAACCTTGGTGTCCACCCATAACAGAGACATTCTTCAAGAACCCAACCAAGCTTCTTCAGAGACCTGGTGATTGTGGGTCCACACAGGGCACATTTTGAAAGGTGACAGATGAAAGCAACTCATTTTCATTGTGAATGGAATTGGTGGGGAATCTACTTTTTGCCTTCCTAAATGTTACATGATCATCATTGATAACTTCTATTATGCGTTTTCAAATCCATTTCATAAACAGTAGATGACGGACATTTCCACTCTAACTCTGAAATCAATATTTGGTAACTACAAAAAGCAGCATAATGTAACACAAGTTTTATTTTTGCCCCAAATTGAATTTCAGTTTTGGGGAACTGGGTTTTTTCCCATTTTTTCAGGTTATACATATTGTGACACTTCAGGAAAAATAAAGTAAAAGATCAGTCACAGGTACTCTAAGTAGAGAAAAATGTAATTGACATTATGATTTATAGCTTTTTGTATTTTTTTCTATGTGTATTCACTCATTCACTCCTATTTTCTGTATCTCTTGAATATATCCTGGACATCTTTCTATGCCAGTAAGTTCAGACCTATGTATCATTTTTAATACATTATGGCACATCCATTCCATGGAATACTATGTATCAAACCATCTGCACTTGTTGCTTCCACTTTTTCACTAAATAATGCTACAATAAATATTACTGTACATACATCTTTGTGCACTTGTCTGGTAATTCCCTTGAATTCCTAAAGACAGAATTACTGGATAAAAGAGTATACGTAACCAATATATCCGAGGAGGTAGCAGAGCAAATGGAGCAAAGTTCTGAAAACTTCTTCACTATAGTCTAACACCTGGAGCGAATGAGGCACTGGGCTTGGGGGCTTAGCACCACAGTCTTGAGGATATCTAGATCAATTGGCATAACTTAGTCCACAAAGACAAAACTGTTCTGCATCCTGCTTTGGTGAGTAGCAACTGGGGTCTTCAAAGCTTGCGAGCCACCATCTAAAGTACAACAATGGATTTTCTCCCTGTCTGGAGCAGAGCAAGAGGGGAGCTCTGGTGGCGCAGTGCCTAAGGCATCTGACCGCTAACCAGAAGGCTGGTGGTTCAAACCCACCAGCCACTCCTCAGAAGGAAGACTGGGCAATTTACTTCCATAGAGATAATTGCCTTGGAAACCCAAGGAGAGGTCGTTATGAGTCAGAACCAACTTGACAGCAGTGAGTTTGGTTTTTTTGGGTTTGGAGAAAAGAGGAGCGAAGACAATCAAAGACTCAAGGAAACAATTTCGTCTAAAGGACTAACGGACCATGTGAACCACAACCTCCACTCTCCTGAAATCAGAAGTTAACGGTGCCCGGTTACCACTACAAACCACTCTGATCAGATCACTAGAAGATCCTGGACAGAAGGAGAAAAGAAATTCAGAGCAAAACCCAAAATCACAAAAAAGAGCAGACTTACTGGACTGACAGATTCTGGAGGAACCCCTCTGCATGAACTGCTTAACATGGCCCTTCTAGCCATCGTTCTCCATTCTGTGATGCATTGTAAATCCTAGTCTCTATGAGCTCTGGTAGCATAGTGCCTAAGGCACTTGACTGCTCACCAGAAGGCTGGCGGTTCACACCCACCAGCTACTCCTTGGAAGGAAGGTTGGGCGATCTACTACCGCAGTGATACTGCCTCAGAAACCCAAGGAGGGGTGCTATGTGTCGGTTCCGACTCAAAGGCACATAACAACAACAACAACAACATCATTATGGAAGCAGAATGCCCCATCTTCCTTCCGAGGGGTGGCTGGTGGGTTTGAACCACCAGCCTTCTGGTTAGCAGTCAACTGCCTTAGGCACTATGCTACCAGAGCTCCTAAACGACAATACAAATTCCAACAAGTAAAAAAATAAACAAGATGACAAAAACATTAAAGAAGAAAGAATATATATAGCGTTCACTGAAAAACTGAAAACTACTGGTATTTTCCAGAAAATATCAGTCTCACCAGATTCTCATCAACTATCTAGCTATCTTTCATAGACTAATAAAAATACATCATTTTTCTTTTATTTCTTTAATGACAACTGAGGCTGAACATCCTTTCAAATGTTCGCAGGTCATGTGTTTTTCTTCTTTTGTGCCTTTTTCAAAACTGTCAGGTCATTTTCTTCTGTGAAAGCTCTTTAGCTATCGGCCTATCATATAAGTGCCAAATGGCTTTTCTGATACATAAAATGCAATTCTTATGTAGCCAATTGCTCCCATTTTTTCCTCTTTATGTTGCCACTTTTGGTGTCATCAATAAGGCGGCCATCCATAGTGCAGGATTTTAAAAATATTCACCTTTACTCACATTCTCTTTAATAGTGGCTTTATGTTTTACATTTGTCTTTAACCCTTGCTATTCTACTTGTAGGAATCTATTTTAACTAATGGAATCTATTTTTAATAACTATCATTTGAAGACAATCTCTTAAAACTGTGGCCAAACTATCTATCTGTATTATGATGGTCACTGCAACATTATTTAAAATAGCAGGAGAGTCAAAGCAACCTAAATCTCAAACAATAAAAACCTGTTAAGGAAATTAGGGCCTATTTATTCTATAGTTACCATAATGGTGTCTACAAGACAGTTTTAATGCCAAAAATACTTCAACATAGAATGAGGGAAAATAGCAAGTTAAAAAATTAATTATACATTGTGATTTCATTTACATTAAAAATCTGGATGTAAAAGACTAGAAGAAAAATTGAGAAGTGATAATAATGATTATTGTCCTTTATAAGCTCATCCTTATTTCCAGATTTCTACCATTCTCATGTAATTCTCATGTAACAGTCTAATTTTTTTAAAGCTCCTTTGAGAACCTAGGGGATTTAATACAGCGGTGAAAGCTTGTTTGATGTAAAAATCATCATGGAACAAAAGGGTGTTTATTTTACTGATTTTTATCACAACTTGTTCTAGAAAACATATAGTGATACATAAAATATGACTAAATGACATAAATTAGAAGTAGGTGAGAAAGAGACAGGAAAACAAGGCAGTGAGAGAGACAAGGACCAGGAATGAGGCTACAAAACGCAGCGGGGAGTGCGGTGCACTTGCTAGAACTGGGCCACAGGCATCACTGTGAATTTCCGGAGTGAAGCCCACTCGGTTACTCATAAAATACACAGATCAATAAAATTCCAACTATGAGTCTGTAGTAAATTTTTCCTCTGCGAATATTCAGGGTATAATGTACACAGGAAAGTAAGGTACTAAATCGGTTTACATCTGTTTTCTGGTATCTGTGGAAACTGAAACAAAAGAAAAAAAAAGGAAGAAAAGCACACACACACTCTAGCCAGCACCTCCTGTAACTCACACTCTCCCACTTCCAATACCTTTGGCTTTCAGCCTGTTGAGACTTAAATTCCTTCATATTCTGTCCGTTTCTGTCTTTCCTTCCCTCCCTATTCAGCATCACCTCCACGACCTATCACTTCAATTCCTTCACACCAATATCCTAAATGCCCCCTCCCTACTCCAGCGAAATGTAACCATCACTTCTGACTGCACTAGATCTGAGGGTGTGAGCACTGCTGGAAGAAACCCAAAACCAGGCAAACACAAAGCCTGACACAAAAAATCCAGATGTACAACAGGACCTTCAACACTGCCAAACACTCTTTGCACTTCCCTATCAACTCTCTCCCTCATTTCTTTATCAGGCATTAAAAAGCCTGTAAAAGTTTTTGAAAACCTCCTCTTAATACTTAGTAAGACACTCTGGTGGCAGAGTGGGTAAGGCAGGTGGCTGCGAACTAGAAGGTCAGCACCCACCAGCTGCTCCATGGGCGGAAGACGAGACAATCTCCTTCCGTAAAGATTTACAGCGTTGGAAACCTAGTGGGGATTGCTATGAGCTGGAATCAACTCAATGGCAGTGGCAGTGCGTAATGCTGAGTCCAAGACTTTGCCATCTATTTGCAGAGAAAACAGCTACAAGCAAAGAACCCCACAACTTCCTGCCATAAAACTGACACATTTCCCTTTTTCACCATAAAACAATGGAAAAAGCACTCCTCCCCATCACAGGCCAATCCCTCTTTGTCTGGCTTGGGCACTATCTTCATCCATCTTCTTAATGGCTTGGACCCTACTCATCAATCTTCAACCTAAAGTCACCTATCAACACTGTCCATTTGACACCAACCTGCTCAAATCTCCTCTATCCTAAAATACAAACAACAATCCCTCCCCCTCCAACCACATCCCCAGCCAGTGACTGCACTTTCTGGTCTTGCCTTCAATGCCAAACTGCACACACTCATGCTGTCTTCTCTTTCTTTCCTCTCACTCATTCTAACCTATTGCAAACTACTGAACCTTCTGTGTGCCACACCAATGAAACTGCTCTCACTTTGTTGTTGTTGTTGTTGTTGTTGCCTGCCATCGAGTCGGCCCCGACTCATAGCGACCCCTCCTTGGGTTTCCGAGGCAGTATCACTACGGAAGTAGGATTGCCCAACCTTCCTTCCGAGGAGTGGCTGGAGGGTTTGAACCGCCAGCCTTCTGGTGAGCAGTCAAGTGCCTTAGGCACTATGCTATGCTCCTTTAGTCATCAATAACATTTTTATCATTAAATCTAATTTTCACTTTGCAATCGTTGTATCTAACTTGACCTTTGAGCAGCATTTGGACTCTGCTGACCACTGAGGCATTTGAAAAGAACTAGTCAGGACATGAGACTTGGTGATGACTGATGGGTGAAGGGGTAAGACAAGAGGAGGCTGGCCTCTGCCAGTAGTTGAAGGCTCCTCTCTGCTTCACATCAGCCACAGATTTAAGAGCCAGGTCAGGTACCAGACCACATGCTGGGAGTGAGAGCCACCCCTCTCCTAGACAACATGTTCTTTGAAAGTATAGTACAATTATTAAGGGCATGAACTCTGGAATTAGACAGACTTGAGTCAAGTCTTAGCTTCATCACATAGCAGGTGCATGTCCTTGAGTAATTTTCTTAATTTCCTTGTGCTTTCATTTCCTCATTTTATAAGTAACAACAGCACCAGTAGCTACTTTATCATGTCAGGATTAACTGATAACAAATTTGAAATATTTAGCTTATCTGTACAACAGAAAGATTCTACAGGGAAAATACTGAATGATGCAGGAAGCATCAAAAGAAGATGGAAGGAATACACAGAGTCACTGTGCCGGAAAGAACTGGTTGATCTTCATGCATTTCAGGAGGTGCCATATGATCAAGAACCAATGGTATTGAAGGAAAAAGTCGAAGCTGCACTGAAGGAATTGGCGAAGAACAAGACTCCAGGAATTGACGGAAAACCCACTGAGATGTTTCAACAAACGGATGCCCCACTGGAGGCATTCATTTGGCTATGCCAAGAGATTTGGGAAACAGCTACCTGACCAACTGACTGGAAGAGATCCATATTTGTACCTATTCCGAAGAAAGGTGATCCCACAGAATGTGGTAATTATCAAACAATATCATTGATATCATACACAAGTAAAATCTTACTGAAGAAAATTCAAAAACAGTTGTAGCAATATATTGACAGAGAACTTCCAAAAATACAAGCTGGATTCAGAAAATGCAAGCTGAATTTCAGAAGAGGATATGAAACGAGGGACATCATTGCTGATGTCAGTTGGATATTGGCTGAAAGCAGAGAATACCAGAAAGATGTTTACTTGTGTTTTACTGACTATGCAAAAGCATTTGATCATGTGGATTATAACAAATTATGGGTAACACTGAGAAGAATGGGAATTCCAAAACACTTAATTGTACTCATGAGGAACCTGTACCTTGACCAGGAGGCTGTTGTTCAAACAGAAAAAGGGAACATTGCATGGTTCAAAATCAAGAAGGGAGTGCATCAGGGTTGTAGCCTTTCCATACTTATTCAATCTGTATGCTGAGCAAATAATCCAAGAATCTGGACTATATGAAGAAAAACGTGGCATCAGGATTGGAGGAAGAATCATTAACAACCTCCGATACACTGACGACACAACTTTCCTTGCTGAAAGTGAGGATGACTTGAAGTACTTACTGATGAAGACTGAAGAATACAGTCTGCAGTATGGATTATAGCTCAATATAAAGAAAACAAAAATCCTCACAACTGGACCTATAAGCAGCATCACAATAAATGGAGAAAAGATTGAGGTTGTCAAAGACTTCACATTGCTTGGTTCTTCACTCAACACCAATGGAAGCAGCAGTCAGGACATCAGACAATGTATAGAACTGGGCAAATTGGCTGTAAAGGACCTCTTTGAAGTGCTGAAGAGCAAAGATGTCTCCTTGAGGACTAAGGTGCGCCTGACATAAGCCATGGTATTTTCAATCACCTTATATGCATGTGAGAACTGGACAATGAACAAGGAAGACCGAAGAAGAGTTGATGCTTTGAGCTGTGGCGTGGGTGAAGAATGCTGAAAGTACCGTGGACTGCTAAAAGAACTAACAGGTCTGTCTGGAGGAAGTGCAGCCAGAATGCTCCTTGGAGGCGAGAACGGCCAGACTTTGTCTCACCTACTTTGGTCATGTTGTCAGAAGGGACCATTCCCTGGAGAAGGATGTCATGCTTGGTAAGGTGGAGGGTCAAGGAAAGTTGGGAAGGCCCCCAATGAGATGGATTGACACAGTTGCTGTGGTGATGGGCTCAAGTATAGCAAGGCTCGTGGCACTGGTATGGGACTGAGCAGTGTTTCATTCTGCTGTGCACAGGGTCAGTAGGAGTTGGAGGTGACTCAACGGCACCTAACAACAACAATACAACAGAACACTATTGTGGTCACACAAATGATGGTGCAAAGATGTGCTTAATGGCACAGAAAGATGTTTGTATAATTATTACATGAAATGGAGAAAGGTGGAAAATCCTTTTTTTTTTTGGTAAACCGACAGAAAAATACATATCAGAAAGTTATCAATGATTATTTCTGGTTGCTCTTTTGCTTTTAGTTTGTTTTTTGACAGTGAACATAAACTACTGGTATAAAATAAATAAATGAAAGGGTTTTCTATTGACAAAAAATATAGCACATGGTAAGTGCTCAATAGTTATTAGCTACTATGATGATGCTACTTTCTAGGCGCTGGGAGAAGATAGGCAGGAGCTTCTTGCCCTGAGAAGACTGAGGCTGTTGAGGCTGGCTGTCCACACCGGAGGGGCAGGCCGACGGCTTAGATGTGAAGGGCGCACGCTCTGCCTGCACTGTCTGCTCTAGGGTCATTCTAGCTCAAGCACAGGAGTCCTGCATTCCATCTGGCTTTGGTCAACAGGAACCTGCATTCGAACTGGGGAGTCCAAGCTGCTGAGTCACAATGCTAGCATTTGTACAAGCCTGTCTTCTGAGCAGTACCTTTTCTTGAGGATCTCAGCAGAAACGGAGGTGTCAGGACAGGATCAGGTGTTCAGAATCCTGTCTGTCTTCTCTCTCTTCCATCCCCACCCACCCCGACGTATCCTTCGACAGGCTTGCAAACAGAAGGCTCCAAAAGTGTTATACCAGGACTATAAACCTGGTGTCACAATGAGAAATAGGCTTTAGGACCAGAAGTGGAAGAGACAGTGAACAGTAAAACTCCCTTCTGCAATGGGTTGATCTTAAGGTGTTGGCATCATAGTTGAGTGAGTATGTGGAACTGGAACTTGGGAAAGGTTATCTTACGACATTTACTGACTTAAATAGAATCAAACTCTCACAGGAGGAGGGACAGACATATGAACACAGAGGAAAAAAGGTTAAGGAAAGAAAGAGAGGCCGAGCTGGACAGCGTGGAGAGCTGCAGTATGAACGCCAGCCTGTGAGTCAGTTCACGGAAGTCCTGCAGGCTTTGCTTTTTGGGGGGTGAACTGCAGGGCAGAGGAACCAAGTAGGGGTGGAAAATGTCAAGGTAGCAGGTGTTGCTGTGCTAGCAAGGCAGTCACCTTGCCATTTAGCTGCCACAGCTCAAATTCAAGACAAACAGGTTTTACATTTCACTGACTGGTGAAAAATAAGTGGACCCTAGTAAACGAATGGAAATATGTACATCAACCTAGGACCTCTGAGATAGTAATATACATCTAAGCGCTGAGCTCAATGCTTAGAGAAGAGTAGGCATTTGCCATTGACTATTAACTTCAAATGAAGCTCTCAGGGTATAGTGGTTAACGCATTTGGCCGCTAACCAAAAGGTCAGTGGTTCGAACCCAACAGATGCTCTATGGAAGAAAGATGAGGCAGTCTGCTGCTATGAAGTTTACAGCCTTAGAAACTCAATGTGGGTCGCTATGGGTCAGAAGTGAGTTTGGTTTGGGTTTTTGGTATTAACCTCAAGGTTGGCAGTTCAAACCTACCCAGTGGTGCCACCAAAGAAAGGCCTGGTGATCTGCTTCCATAAAGATTACAGCCAAGAAAACCCTCCAGAACATACAGGGTCGCCATGAGTCAGAATCGACTCAACAACATCTGGGTGTTTTTGTTTGTTTGGCTGGTTGGTTTTTTTTTTAACGATGGTAATAACAGGGGAAGACATGCATGAGTCAACTACATACACACACAGACAAATTTCCAAATGTGAACTAGGTGGCGAAGGGACAAGGAAGTAATATAAAAATCTGCTTAAATGGCCATAGAGGAAAGTTACTGCATAAATAATAGCATAAATAATTAGGCAGAAGACTGAAAGAGAAAGCCACATGTATTCAAATGAACGTGGGAATATCTTCTAGAATACAACAAAGGGGAGGGGAAAGTTAGAAATCAGTATCCCAGTGAAATGTGAATTATGTACATTTTAACTGTGTGTGTGTGGTACAAATGCAAAGGAAAAGGAATAGAAGGACACTCTGAATTTTAGCAACTGTTGCTTTTGATAAGAACAGTCTAAATGAGAAGGATTAAAGAAAACTCATGGTTTTTTATTCCATATTTGTTCTGTTATTATTTCTTTCATTTTTTTAGAATGACGTACTTCTATTACTTGTATAGTTTTTTAAATATAAAACTTCCTTCTGATAAAGGACAAAGAAAATTTAGATGGATTTCATTCTCTGCTTTTCTTCCCCAAAGGATTTAAACAGATACAGAATATACTAAACTTTCAGAATGTAGAATTTTTTTCTGCAGTGAAAGCAAAAAGGCACAGTAAAAGAAAAACGATGTTCATCAGGGTTCTCTTTACACCATCCACAAAGCTCCCTCACCTATTAAAACTTTTAGAAATATCTGTTAATCCTTCTGTATTATATAATGTGTGTGTGTGTGTATGTGTGTAGGGGGGTGGTAAACAAGAAATAGAAGGGTTTCCTGGCTAAAATTCCTTGTTCAAAAACACAAAGTAATAATGTGAATTTTCTCCCTAATAATGTAGATATCTCACAATAGATCAAATGGTCTCAACTGAGTGGGATTTTTGTCCTTCAAGGAAGATTTGCCAATGTCTGAAGATATTGGTTGTCATAACTAAGGGAGGGGATGCCACTGGGTTCTAGGAGTAGAGCCAGGGATATCACTAAAGGTCCTTCAACAAACCAGCCCCCAACAGAAAGAAGTATTTGCTCCCAAGTATCGACAAGGCCGAGGTTGCAAAACCCTGTTCTAGATCTAAAATCTCAGCACTGTTTCAAATACTCAAAAATTACTTTCAAAAGCAAAATACAATGATGTGTTACAATAAAATGATTCTTTTGTAAGTAGAATTATATAAAGAAGATTGGTTTAAAAATACAGGTTTTATAGTCCTACAAATTAAAGTTAGAATCCTGATTAGCTACTTTGCAACAGGAGCAAGTTAACTTAAACTTTCTGCTTCAGTTTCCTTCTTCCTGTGAAAATTAACCAATTAAATCCCAGCACCCTGCCCGCTACCTGCCCGACACACAGGTAGAAAAGGCAATAAACATTAACACCACCTTTCTCCTATTCTTTCTCCTCATACCACCAACTCCACTTAGATAAAATTATCATCATGGTCTCATCACAAAGTTTTAGATTGATATGATGATTCATAAATTTCAAGAGTAATATGACATGTGACATATTAAATAGCATCGTGATACAAAATAAGTGGAAGTATAGGGATTAAATGTTTAATTTGAAAGATTTTAGTTGTATCGCCCTTGTTTTAAGATAAGTGACTATAATAATTCAGTAATCTAAATAATTATAGTAATTTAAACACATCCATTAGATCAAAAACCCATATCCACCATCAGCACTCACCTTAAAAATCAAAATAAAGGCTAACAGCACTGTAAAAGGGGAGGGACAGAGTAAAGGCAGGAATGATGGACTCTAATTCTCCACGACCACTCATCATGGGCAGAGGATAACGAAGGGACCTACTTTGGTGGTGATCCTATACGTGATGTAGGTCTCCATCGTACACACATGCTTCTTCGGATCATCAACTGTGACAAAGAGATCTCTGGTCTCACCATCAATGTCATCATCAAGTTGAAGCCTGTTGAGAAGGGAAGATGAAGAAGCTGGGCTTGAAGTGTCTGCTGGAGTACCACCATTGGGCAAAATGAGATCCTGAAAGAAGAAAAAAGTTATCTTAAAAAAAATTAAATGAAGACACACACCTAGAGAATATGAGCAAACATAGCTAGTTGAGCCAAACCAAGCAGCATTCTTGATACACAAAGGAACCAAGCAACAATCTGAAATATGCTACGTGACTTTTTTAAATTCTGAGCCTCTCCTCACTCTACAATTCTTGAGTGAATGAACATGTCTGTTATGATCACTAGAAACTATCACACTGCTCTATACCAAGTTCATGCCAATTCATCTTCCAGCAAGCAGTGGAACCACCAACACATGCTAACAGCTCACGGGTAGACAGAAAGGGTAGTATCTTTCAAAAAGAACTCGGTGAACACCACACACTATTTTCCAGACCACTACCCAGGCTCAAGTGAATACGAAGTCGGAAAAAGAAAACAAGTCAATCGTCACAAAGACATTAAACATTAAGTGCCTCCTGACAGAATCTGTAAGAATCCCCTGGGGATCTTGTGAAAATGTAGACTCTGATTCAGTGTGTCTGGGGTGGGAAGCAAATTTTCAGGAGCTGGTCAAACCAGAATGAACCAGTTTGAAGTCCTGGTTCATACCACCACCTACTAAGTATGCTGGAAATAAGTGAGTCTGATTACTGCAAAGATCTAGACACATCACCAACTTATAGGAAGTGACAGAGCGAAACTAGACAACAAGGATGCCATCAGTAAAATACACACTACGTGAAGCTAAAGAGAATCAAAGATCCTGTTTCTTCAGTAAACAAACTGCAAGACAAAGAGACAGAGGAAAAGAAATTTTAGAGACGTTAACCAACTGCAGTGAAGCAATCTTGTTTAAATCCTGATTAAAAAATGTAAAATATAAAAAATTGGTGATTTCAGGGTAATTTGAATATTCTGTTATTTGATGATATGAACATCTTAGGTGTGATAATGGAAACATTATGATTTTACAAACATCTTCATCATTTAGAAATATGTAAGAAAATATTTATGGATGAAGTGATATGTTTGGGATTTACTACAAAATAATTCAGGATGGATAGTGGTGGATGGATAGTGGTAAGTAGGCATGTAAGTGATACAAGATGCACATGAGTGAGAACTATTGAAGCTAGTACTTACAAATAAACTCTTTTGTGTTTTAAATTTTCTATAATAAAGAGGGTTTTATTTTTTAATTTTATTGTGGTTTGGGTGAAAGTTTACAGAGCAAATTCATCTATACAGCAGTTCACATACACTTTGTCTCATGACATTGACTGTGATCTCCCATGATGCAACAGCTCTCCTCCCACTTCCTCCCCATAGCCACCGCTTCCCTGTGTCCTTCCCTCCCATGCACTCCTGGTTCCCAAGCTGTCTCCTTGTGCATACACAACCCTTCTATTCCTACTTAATGTAAATGTTTAGCTCATATGACTGCCTTTTGTTTGGCTGGAAGCCACAGGTGGTTGTTGTTGTTATGTGCCATCAAGTTGGCCCTGACTCATAGTGACCCCTCCTTGGGTTTCCAAGGCAGTATCACTACGGAAGTAGATTGCCCCATCTTCCTTCCAAGGAGTGGTTGGTGGGTTTGAACCGCCAGCCTTCGGGTTAGCAGTCAAGTGCCTTAGGCACTATGCTACCAGAGCTCCTAGAAGCCACAGGAGTGAGTTTAATTCTAGAACTGAAGGGCAGCTAGGACCTATAGACTAGGAACCAGGAGTTCCACCAGGCTCTATCAGACCAGCAAACCTGGTCCCTGTTTTTTTTTTTTTAATTTTTTTTTATAATTTTAAGTTTTGTTCCACATTGTTCTCCCACTCTATCCAGGATCTCCTAAAGAGATCCCCTTCTGAGTGGTTGACAGTGGTAGCCGGCACCATGTAGTTCTTCTGGTCTCACAGTTGTATAGGCTGAGGATCACATGGTATACCAGTCCCCTGGACTGTTTCCATGAATCTTTAGTTTTCTTCATTCCTTTTGCTTTGGATGAGGAGAGATCTATTGTTGCATCTAGATGGCTGCTTGTAAGCTTTTAAGATCCCAGTCGCTACTTGCCAGAGCAGGAGGTGGAACAATGATTTTGTGTAGTATATTACACCAATCGAGCTAGATGTCCCAAGACCATGGTCCTGAGCTCAAAGGTCCAACCACTTGCTCCCTCTGGGTAGCTGGCTGTGACCAAGAAGTGACTACAACTTTGTCCCTTGTCAGCTCTACTATATACCTGGAACTTCTTCCAGAACATACAAATACACTTGTAGAAACACTGTCTGCCAACCCTATACATGGTCGTGGGCACACTGGCCCCTGCACAGATATACCTAATAGTTCAGCCTGTCTACCCATCTATCCACCCATAGATCAATGTTTGCCATCACTGACAATACACAGGACTCTATGTGCAAAAGGGTTCATCTTTGTTGTCTGTACCTCCCATGCACCTCTTTATATCTTCCTCTTCCTCAATGCCACTGTGTTGATCACTCACATTTGGCACAGTGCCCTTCCCTTCACCCAAATTAACACTTGTCTCTACCTACCTAGCAGTGTTGCCTCCCCTCTCCTCCCACCCCTGGTAACTAACAAAGAAAATTTCCTTCCATATATAAACCTTTCCTTGATTTTTTACAGTAATAACCCAAACAAATGCAAGGCACTGGCATCAAGTCGGATCCGACTCACAGGGACCCCTCCTTGGGTTTCTGAGGTGGTGTCACTACAGAAGTAGACTGCCCAACCTTCCTTCCGAGGAGTGACTGGTAGGTTTGAACCACCAGCCTTCTGGTTAGCAGTCAAATGCCACAAGCACTACACCAAATATTTGTTCTTCTATGACTGACTTATTTCACTCAGCATAATGTCCTCCAACTTCATCCATGTTATGTGGTGTTTTGCAAATTCTACATTATTCTTTAGGGTTGCACAGGATTCCATTGTGCGTATGTATCATAGTTTGGTTATCTGTTCTTTTGATGGGCACCTAGGCTGTTTCCATCTATTTACTCTTGTAAATAGTGCTGCAATGAACAGGGGTGTGCATATATCTGTCCTTGTCCTGGCTCTCACTTCTTTAGGATATGTACCTAGTAATGGAATGGCTGGGTCAAATGGTACTTCTAACTTTTTAAGGAATCGCCATACTGCTTTCCCCAGTGGTTGTATCATTTTACTGTGCCACCAGCAGTGTATGACAGTCCCAATCTCTCCACATCCTTGTCAGTATTTGTTATTTTCTGTCTTGTTGAACTTTGCTACTAGTGCTGGGACAAGATGGTATCTCATTGTTGTTTTGATTTGCATCTCTCTAATGGTTAATGAGCTCTGGTAGCATAGTGGCTAAGTCACTTGCCTGCTAACCAGAAGGCTGATGGTTCAAACCCACCAGCCACTCCTCGGAAGGAAGGTTGGGCAATCCTACTTCCATAGTGATACTGCCTCGGAAACCCAAGGAGGGGTCGCTATGAGTCGGGGCTGACTTGACGGCACATAAGAACAACAAACAACAAAATGGTTAATGATTGTGAACATTTCTTCATGTGTTTGTTGGCCACTTGAGTATCCTCTTTGGTGAAGTATCTATTCATGTCTTCTGCCCATTTTTTTAACTGGATTATTTTGTCTTTTTGTTGTTGAGGTGTTGGAGTTTTCTATAAATTTTAGAGATAAATCCCCTTGTCAGATACGTTGCTGCCAAATATTTTTTCCCCAATCTGTAGGTTCTCTTTTGACTCTTTTGGAGAATTCTTTAGAAGCACACAAAAATTTAACTTTTAGAAGGTCTCATTCATCGAGTTTCTCTTCCGCTGTCTGTGCATTTTGGGCTATGCTTGATAGTCTATTTATGCTATTTATTAGGGCCCCTAAATTTGCCCATATTTTTTCCTCAAGGAACTTTATAGTTTAAGGTTTCACATTTAAGTCTTTAATCCATTTGGAGTTCATTTTTGTGTATGGTGTGAGGTACAGATCTTGTTTCATTTTCCTGCACATAGATATCCAGTTTTGCCAACACCACTTGTTAAACAGAAACCTCTTCCCCATTTAATGGATTTCACCCCTTTGTCAAAGATCAGCTGACCATAGGTCTATTTTTGTGTTCTCAATTCTATACCATTGGTCTGTGTGTCTGCGGTTGTACCAAATACCAGGCAGTTTTGACTACTGTGGCTGTATATACTGCATATACTGTGGTTTTGAGATCTGGGAGTGTGAAACCTCCTCCTTTGTTCTTCTTCAATAGTGCTCCATAAGAAAAAGGGTTTTCAAAAAGAAGAAAGTGGAGGGAAATGCGAAGAAAGAAAGGAAAGGGAAGACGATAAATCACAGACCTTCACCTTCAGGTGTTAGGAGGAAGACGCCTAAATTAATTATGTCTGTGTGAAAGCCCAAAAGGACTGCAAAATTTAAAAGACCCCATCTTTAGTTACCTTTTTTGGTTTTCAGGTTTGCTAAAGAGCAAGGATGTCTCTTTGAAGACTAAGGTGTGCCTAACCCAAGTCATGGTATTTTCAATTGCTTCACATACATGTGAAGCTGGGCAATGAATAAGGAAGACTGAAGAAGAACTGATGCTTCTGAGTTGCGGTGTTGGTGAAGAAAACTGAAAGTACCATGAACCGCCATAACTAACAAATCTGACCTGAAAGAAGTGCAGTCGGAATGCTCCTTGAAGCCAGAATGGCCAGACTTCATCTCACCTACTACGGTCATGCTGACAGAAGGAACCATTCCCTGGAGAAGGGATATCGCGCTTGGTGAAGTGGAGGGTCAAGAGAAAAGGGGAAGGCCCTCAACGAGATGGACTGACGCTGTGGCCACAACGATGAGCTCAGCTCTAGCAAGGATTGTGAGGCTGGCACAGGACTGGGCAGTGTTTTGTTCTGTTGTGCATAGAGTCACTGTGAGTTAGAGCCAACCCAACGGCACCTAACAACAACAACAGAATAAAGCTCTGCCTAGTTGTTACAAGTCTCCAAATGTCATCTTGGTATCATAAGGACACAAAGACTGAGAGATATGCCAAGAAAGTGACATGATACCTGCGGTGTAGTAAATTACTTAGTGTGGCTTTTCTAGCAAGAAGTCTTTGTAAACTCTGTGGTGGAATTTGCTGTGAGCAACTGAGGAGCTCCTGATTGTAAAAGTTATCCACCTGGGGTATTTCTGTTGGGTGCAACACAAAGCAATGTTCTGGGAGGTTCCTGCTCTCTCTCAGGTGCTTAGAATTCTGATGTTATGATTGGTTGTTATGATTTGGCCACTCTAAGGCACTTGAATGCTAATCAGAAGGCTGGCAGTTCAAACCCAGCAGCCACTCCTCAGAAGGAAGATATTTCCTACTACTTCCATAGTGATACTGCCTCAGAAACCCAAGGAGGGGTCACTATGAGTCGGGTCCAACTCGATGGCACATAACAACAAACCAGGCTCAAAAGGAGGCCTCCTAGAGGCAGAAGAAGTCTCTCTCTGACTGCTGGTTGAGGAAGACTTGCTGCTGAAAGAGACAAGTGCTCCTGAAAGAGGCACGTCCTGCTGGGAAAGAGACACGTGTTGCTGAGTGAGACACCAAGGGACACTCACTGTTAGGAGAGAGACTGTGGGCTGGGAGAGAGACTGAGCGTTTTTCCTGAACTTGAATTGTAGCCTGGTGCTTCCCTAACAAACCCCATAATCTGTGAGTTCCGTGTGGCCACTGCAGCGAATTATCGGACCCAGGAGAGAGGTGGTGGGTGCTTTGAGAGGAACGGTTGGTGAAAGGGCTGGAGGGAGGCAGCATGTCTGGCCTTGGGTTACTGATGGTGATTCTGTCTTCCTCTTGTGCGGTTAGAGGCAGCCAGGAGATGTGGCCTCCTTGCCGTTTTTGCAAGACTATAGAAAAGACCTAGGTCAGGAATGGAGGAAAACATTCTTGACCTGTGGGTCCCCAGATGGCAGGTTGGGGATACAAAGGTGCTTTCCCCTGGATTCTCTCTTCTTGTAACTACCCAGATTGGATACAACCTAGCCCCTAGTCAAAAGAACATACAGGAAATGTGACACCAATCCAGCAGTCATATCCACAAGCACCAGCTGGTCATGGGACAGTTGGGAAAGGGCTGGAAGAGGGCTGGGGCAGGCAGAGGGAAGCAAGGTCTGGAGTCAAGAGCAATGTCACCCCACTCGGTGGGTGATGGAAAAGTACACAAAACAATTACCTTCCTTTGCCTCCTATCTCCACTGATAACCGATAACTTAATCACTTAATCAAACATATATTTATACTCACACACACATATACACACAGCACACACACATACACGATAATTACTGAAAGGGTACCATTTTCACAGAACACAGGGGAGCAGACGTCTTTCCCCCTCCACTGCTTCTCAGCCATGTTTCTGACCATGTGGCATCCCCAGGGCTCATTACCTGGGTAGCGAGACCCCTGCAGCTGCTCTCAGTGTGCACCTCACTGCGGAACCTCCTACAGCAGCATCCGGCCAATCTGACTGCTTTCTCAACACATGGACCCCAATGTCTGGGGATCTCAGAGAGGACATCACCTTCTCTGCAGCTCTGAGTTCACCACGTCCTCACCATTTCAGTAAATATTAAAACACTGACCTCAGGCAAGGAACCATGCTGGGCATTCCAGGGACCCACCCTTGCTCTTTATCAACTATGAGCTCACTGGGCCTCAGAACAGTTCTATCGGCGTTAAACATTGCACAAGGAAACTCATAATTTTTAAATCAGATAAGCCACCATCAGCTCAGAGTGCAGCATTCTACAATGCGGCCTGGGCTGACCTCAGCAGCTTCATTTTTCATCATTCTCCATTCCCCCGACGCCAGTTCCCAGAACCCACCATGCTGTTTCATATACTTCATCTTTTCTTGGAAAGCTCCTCTTCCTTTTTTTTTTTTTTTTTCCTTTCACAAGGAGATCTCCAAGTAACTTCCAAGATCCTAAGAGGGACCCCCTTCTCTCAGAAGCCTCCTTGTTTGACCCCTCCCTTGGCAGAACTATCATTCCTTTCCCTGTACTTTGAAAACACTAATGCAATGACCATAGATAATTTATTTACACATCTAACTTACCCACAAACATTGTAAGCCCCCAATGAATAGAACTGTGTCTTGTGCATCTTTGGGTAGGTATGTGTTGTGTGACTGTGTATAATTACCTGTCCATCTTTCCCCAGGTACAGGGATGACTCCAAGCCAAAACCCCTCAAGACTTTGCTCTGGCAACCTCGGCCAATAACCTTCCAGGAACAGCTTACACAGAGATCTGAAATGTCTTGGCTAGACAGTGTGAAGTTAAATAGTTTTCAAATCAGTTACTGGGGTTGGAGGAGGGAAGAGTCTGTCAGTCCAATCATGTTGCACAAGTCAGATTCTATCAGTGTAAGACTATACAACCAGGGGAAACACTTGCACCCCTGTCCGTGGGGCACTTTGTGGAATGTTACTGAGCTAAGGATTCAGCCCATGAGCTGCCTACGCCTGACATTGCATGAACAGTGACGTTACCACCTCAGATTTCCATGGCATACTTCCTTATCCTTATTCCATGGCCCCTCAGGACAACCTGGTGAGGCTAGGGTCCAGATATTCTAAAGAAGCAGACTTGAAAAGGTTAACTAACTTACCAATGTATTGAAGCTAGTAACAGCTGCACCAGGGGCTTCTGACTCCTAAGTCAGGCTTTTTTAACCAAGCTCAATGCCCTTTGTGTCTTTATTTTTCTAACCTAATACCGACATCTCCATTCTCTGGCCATAAATCCCTCGGGTAAACATGAAGATTCTGCTTTCAAAGCCACTCAGGGAAAGCTAATCTTTTCGCTCAGGGTCTTAAAATACAAGCTATTTTCCAAATGACGCCCCACGAGAAACAACACGATGGGAGACTATGAAACCTTAGGGGAATGTGCAGGAGGCTGGAGGATCTGAATGGCCCAGGCTCCTGTGGCCATTAGAACTGTCCAGCAGCAGCGATTGCTACGAGCTCCAAGCTCGAACGCAGGGCTTAGGTGGTAGGAGCACCTTCTGACCAAGATGAATTACAGACACTAGAAGCCAGGGAATCCCCTGCCTCAACATAAAACCCTTCTGTTTTCTTTTCAGCCAGAGCGTTCTTCTAAGAATGTAAATCACAACATGTCACTCCCATCACTTTTAGAGTAAAATCCTAACTCTCACCATAACCCACGAGGCCCAACACAATCTGGTCCTTAATGCTCTGTGACCTCATTCCTGCCTTCTTCCCCTAGTCATCCTACTCCAGCTACAGCAGTCTTCTGTCTGTCCCCTAGACTGGTCAGGCTCATTTTGACCTCTAGGTCTTCTGCTCTGCTGTTCCCTCTACTTGTAACACTCTTCTCCCCAGATCACTACATGGCTTGCTCCTCTCTTCAAATAGCTTTCTTCTTGAATGACACCTGCTTAGAGAGGTCTTGTCAGCCCACAAAATCTGAAAATATCCATGTCCCCTCTATTACTCTTCTAGCCTCTTCCCGGGCTTTATTTTCCTCACAGACTTAATTACTACCTGAAAATTTAGTATATATATTAGCTGACCGCTTGCTGTGCTACTCCCCACTAGACTGTAAATTCTATCAAAGTAGAGAGCCTGTCTTATCCACTGCTCTATCTGCTGGCATATAGCAAGCACTCAGTAAGTACTTGGTGAATGAACCAATGAGTCTTAGAAATGACCCAAGTCAATCCCGTAACACAGAGTCTTGCCAGCTGAAGGCACTCAATAAGCATCCGTTGAATGACAATGAAACTGAGCTGACTGAACCAGACTGCTCAGTTTTGACTTCCTAGCAGTGTGATCTGAGCAAGTTTCCTTACCTCTTTATTTCCAGTTTCCTCATTTATGAAATGGGTGAAATAGGATTAAATTAGTTAATACATGGAAGCACTTGGGACAGTTCCTGGAGCATTGCAGATGCTGTAACACCGTGAACACACGCTCAAAAATTTAAAAAATGAAGTTGCTTGACTACAAATGTTCTTGCTTCATTTCATAGACTATGGGCTGGGTCACAGTAGACAATAAATGCTGCTGCAAACAACAGAAAATGCACTGAGACTCACAGTTTGTGTCTCAAATACACTTTCCCTAATGCTTTTAGTGCAGTAAAAGATATTCCCAGTAGCCCTTGTGAGAGCTGAAACTGTATAGTTGATAAGTAAATGACAACTTTGCACTGGTTCAAAATACTACTTCCTCACCATTTAGGTTTTAGTTACAAGAAAATTCTTTCTTCTCTCCCCTTCCCTTTTTTTTTTTTTTTAAAAAAAAAAGAAAAACTAGGAAGACAGATACAAAGCTGGACCGTTTCAGAAACTCCTCTGGTTCAAAGCATTTCTGTTTTAAGAGCCACCATTATAGCCAACCAGCCACAAGATAGTTATTAAATTAACATAAAGCACCAACAAAATTCTACACTAAACATATGGTTTATGAAAAGAAACCAATGTGGATTTAATAAAAACAAGTCATGCTAAAATAATCCAATTTCTTTTTTTGATACTGTTAGGGGAATGTGGGCACCATCCTCCTCTAGTTTCAGAAGAGCAAGGCAAAGCTGGAGGCTCTCCCAACGCCCAGCCTGTACCTGGCCTGCCTCAATCTACCTCCGTCGCGCCAGCCACACAGGACATGCTTGGAGAGTGAACCTGTCCTACACAAACTGAATACTCTCGACTGGTGACTTTGCTGTCAAGTTAAATTTAAGCCTACCTGGAGAATTCAAAGGGAACTGTTTCATGCAGTGTTCTGCTTAACTAACGTTCACAGCCACGGAGAAGAAAAGGGCAGTATTTGCACAGCGACAGGGCTGGGGGGGCAGGAACGCATAGGAAAGGAGGATACACAAATAGCATCTACAGGGAGGAAATGGGGAGAGAGCTGTTACACTGTGGCGGACTGCAGTCAATGCCATGAAACAAAACGTGTATTAAGTGCAGTATGGAAAATGAATTTGCTCTGTAAACTTCCACCCAAATCACAAGTTTAAAAAAAAAAAAGATGGTCATAGCAAACCAAAGGTCATGGAGGGAAACCTGGAAAAACCCCAAAGGCTCAAACAGCAGGAAATGATCATATTTACATTAATGAGACAGAATGTTACACATTCATTTAAAAATCACAGCTTTTCTTTTCTCCCTCTTTCCAGATACTTCAAACAATCTAGAGAATGGGAGGGGATAAAAGTCAAAAAAAGAAAAAATGGAGGTGGGGGAGAGGGGCAGAAGCAACGACGGGAACTGGGTCCATATCGGAAACTAGGAAACGGTGCCATCCAGATGCCAAAAATTCCAAGACTTTCTACTGGACACAAGTGCAACACTTGTGCAAAAAGAATTAGGAGGAATCTTAACTCTTACGTAACCATGCCAAGGTTACTTAAGAAGTGGAAAATGTCCTGAACCCCCCAGCGCGTGCACACACACACACGTACACACACACACACTCCATATACACGCTAACTTGCAAGTTCACTTGGCAGGGGGTGGGGAAGGGCGGTACACACACACACACACTCCATATACACGCTAACTTGCAAGTTCACTTGGCAGGGGGTGGGGAAGGGCGGTACACACACACACACACTCCATATACACGCTAACTTGCAAGTTCACTTGGCAGAGGGTGGGGAAGGGCGGACCTTGGTGCAAACAAGGCCCCAAGGGGCTCTTACTGCTGTGCGCGAGAGCACACACAGAATCACTGAAAGGAACAGCAGCAGATGTCACCCCGAGTTGATGCCTCTTCTCCTTCTCAAGGGGTAAAAATTCAGGGAGAAGGTCAGAAGAACATACAGGCGCCTGGGTCTGCTTCCTTGGGCAGGCTGCCAAGCAGAGAGCAGGCAGGAGTACCGGCTCTTAGGAAGCAGGGGTCCACCCAGATGGGACAGCAGCTAAAACAAGAAGCCAGGTTACAAATGTCCAAGTACAGAGAGAAGCCAGGCCAAATTGCTCCGACAGGGGTGCCCAGGGCCCTGGCTTTCCTCCTCCCCGCTCCTTTCTCCCCTCTGCCCCCACAGATCATCCAACTGGTAACAACCTAAGATCCAAGAAAACAATTCTAACAACAGCAAATAGAAACGGAGGGGTCCAGAAATTCACTTGTTCTGATGGAGGCCTTCATTACCTGATGATTCAGAGGTAAGAAACCTGAAAGAAAAAAAACTACACTCAGCTTGTAGGAGCCCTGGTGGCACTGTAGTCAAGTACTTGGCTGCTAACAGAAAGGTTGGTGGTTCAAACCCTCAGCCGCTCCAAAAGAGAACGATACGGCAGTCTGCTTCTGTAAAGAGCACAGCCTCGGAAACTGTGGTAGTTAAGTTGTGTGTCAACTTGGCTGGGCAGCTGGATGTAGTTCTTCCCCATGATGAGATTGGTAATTGTATTGGTTATCTAGTGCCACTCTAACAGAAATACCACAAATGTTAAGGGATGGCCTTAACAAACAGGAGCTTATTCTCTTACAGTTTGGAGGCTTTAAGTCCGAGTTCCAAGTGTCAGGACCTAGGGGCTGTGTGAAAGCCCCCCGACCTTGAGCTTCATCTCTGCCTCTTACTCCTGGCCCACTGAAGCCAGAGGCATCTCTTCACTCAGGCAGCTACTAGTTGCTGAGGCTAACAAGCCCAAGGTCAACAAATAAAATGGCACAGTCCTGATGTCACCAAACCACATGGCAGGCCATTAATTTAAGTCCACTGAAAGTCCCAAGGTTGGCAGAGCATGGCAGGCTTCCGAACAACGACACAGCTACATACAGGGTCCAAGTGTGCCATAAGCTAGAGACTATCCCCAAGGCTTCTCCTTATATACAGGAAGCAGACCACATCCCAAAGGCAGCTACTCAGCTGCCTGTGGTACATCCCACCATGGAGTTGATTGCCAGCCTCATCATGGGGAATAACTACCACTAGCTGCCCAGCCACTCAACAAGGCCCAGCCAACTTGACATACAAATTTAACTACCACAGTGCAGTGTAGTAAATTACCTGGTATGGCTTTTCTAGCCATAAGTTTTTGTAAACTCCATGGTGGAATTTGCTGTGAGCAACTGAGGAGCTCCTGATTGTAAATGTTATCCACCTGGGGTATTTCTGTTGGGCGTGGCACTGGAGCAACTTCCGGGAAGTTCACTCACTCTTGGGTGCTTAGAATTCTGATGTTATGATTGGCTAGTTTGGCCACTCTGCCAGGCTCAAAAGGAGGCCTCCTACAGGCAGAAGTCTTTCTGACTGCAGGCTGAGGAAGGACACGCTCCTGAGAGAAACGTGCTGCTGGGAAAGAGATGCAAGAGACACGCACTACTGGGAGAGAGACTGTGAGAGACTGTTGGCTGAGAGACGGCAGGCTGGGAGAGAGACTGAGCGTTTTTCCTGAACTCAAAAATTGTAGCCTGGTGCTTCCCTAATAAACCCCATAATCTGTGAGTTCTGTGTGGCCATTGCAGTGAATTATTGAACCCAGAAGAAAGGTGGTGAGTGCTGTGGGAGGAATGGCTGGTGTCAGGGTTGGTGAAAGGGCTGGAGGGAGGCAGCATGTCTGGCCTCGCAGGAATAGGTCTTGGGCTACTGATGGTGATTCTATCTTCCTTTTGAGCGGGTTAGAGGAGGTCAGAAGATGTGGCCTCCTTGCCTTTTTAGCACACAGTAATCAACACCATGGTGGAATTCACTGGAGCAGCTGAGTAGCTGCCTTAGGGATGTGGTCTGCTTCCAGTATATAAGCAGCAACTTTGAGAAAGGTCTCTGAGCCTTTAAGCATGCCTGGACACTGCAGTAGCCAAGTCTTTGTTCAGCAGCCTGCCATGCTTCCTGCCGATCTTGGCACTCTCTCTGGACTTGAACTAGTGACCTGCCATGTTGTTTTGTAATCGTGGGACTGTATTTTGTTGTTAGGTGCTGGTCGCGTCGTCTCCAACTCATAGCGACCCTATGCGCAGCAGAATGAAACACTGCCCGGTCCTGAGCCAGCTCCATGACCCTTGCTATACTTGAGCCCATTGCCGCTGACACCGTGCCAATCTATCTCGTTGAGGGCCTTCCCCTCTTTTGTTGACCCTCCA
>NW_006921624.1:14499388-14500401 GCF_000298275.1 Orycteropus afer afer
CAACTTGAGGCTTAAATTTTTTCCTCAGTTCTTTCAGCTTGAGAAATGCTGAGTGAGTTCTTCCCTTTTGGTTTTCTAACTCCAGTTCTTTGCACATTTCATTATAGTAATTGGCTTTGTCTGCTCAAGTTGCTCTTTGAAATCTTCTGTTCAGCTCTTTTATCTTGTCATTTCTTCCATTTGCTTTAGCTACTGTTTGCTCAAGGACAAGTTTCAGAATCTCTTCTGGCATCCCCAATTTAGTCTTTTCTTTCTCGTCTTTTTAATGACATCTTGCTTTCTTCATGGATGATGTTCTTGATGTCGTCCCCCAATTCTTCTGGTTTTTGGTCACTGGTGTTCGACGCAATCTATTCTTTCGATGGTCTCTAAATTCAGGAGGGATATATTCAAGGTCATATTTTGGCTCTCATGGACTCAATTGTCTTCAAGTTGAACTTGCATATGAGCAGTTGATGGTCTGTTCCACAATCAGCTCCTGGCCTGGTTCTGGCTCAAGATGAGCTTTTCTACTTCCTCTTGACACAGATGTAGTCAATCTGAGTCCTGTGTATTCCATCTGGAGAAGTCCACGTGTATAGCCGCCATTTGTGTTGTTGAAAAAAGGTATTTGCAATGAATAAGTTGTTGGTCTCGCAAAATTCTATCATGGGATCTCCAGCGTTATTTTTGTCACCAGTGCCAAATTTTCCAACTATGGGTGATTCTTCTTTGTTTCTACCTTTTGCATTCCAATCACCTGTGATAATCAACACATCTTGATTGCACGTTTGGTCAATTTCAGACTGCAGAAGTTGATTAAAATCTTCAATTTCCTCATCTTTGGCTTTGGTGATTGGTGCATAAATTTGAATAGTAGTAGTATTAATGGGTCTTCTTTGTAGACGTATGGATATTATCCTATCCCTGACAGCACTGTACTTCAGGACAGATCTTGAAACATCCTTTGTGATAATGAATGCCACGCCATTCCTCTTCAATTTGTCATTCCCGGCATAGTAGATCATATGGTT
>NW_006921624.1:14502651-14503699 GCF_000298275.1 Orycteropus afer afer
CAAAACAGAGTCCCTGTGCAGCAGTTCTGCCCTGTCCTCTATGGTCCCTATGAGTCGCAATCAACTTGACAGTAATGGGTTGGGTTTTGTTTTGTTTTGGTATTGCCTCATCATCCAGACACAAGAAAACTGCAAAATATATCCAGCCTATATTAACTCATCATTCACATGCAAGAAAATAGAAACATACAAAAAAGATTTAAAAAAAAATCCCAAATCTGAACTGCCAATGAAAATAGTGAAGGGCTCAAATTCCATGTCAGATTGTATTCTAACTCACAGATGTTAACTCCAATTCTGTCTTAGATATCTAGCGCTGCTGTAACAGATACCACAAGCAGGTGGCTTCAACAAACACAAACTTATTTCCTCACAGTTTCGGAGGCTGTAAGTCCACGGTCAGGGCACCGGCGCCAGGGGAAGGCTCCCTCTGTGTGCTCTGCAGGAAGGTCCTGTCGCTCCTCAGTGTCTATTCCCTGGCTCCCTGGTCACCTCCGCGTGGCATGGCATCTATCCTCCTCCATTTCTGCTTGCTTAGTCTGCTCTTTCCTATCTCAAAAGACACTGACTGAAGACATGCTCGCACAACTTAGTGTAGTGTTTCACCACTGAGGCTGATTTCGTACACTCATACTGCTCACTGCCAAGTGGGATTAGAACCACACAGGTAGTAGGATTTACAACACATTTTGGGGGGACACAATTCACTCTGTAACACCTTCTTCAGAATGATTATACATTCTTGCTATTGCCAGGTGGCCGGCAATCACAGGCTAACACATCCCCATCCCACTGACTTTGGGCTTGGCCATGTAACTTGCTCTGGCCACTGGTATGTAAATAATTCAACATACACCACATCAGAGCAGAAGCTTTAAGAGCCACTGCGAGTTTCTTTTGCTCTCTCTCCTTCTGCTTAGAGACTCTGACTCAAAACCACTTGCACATAACATAAACTAGAAATTACTATTTGTCTATTTGTTGTAAACCTTTTAATTTTTGGAGTTATTACTACAGCAAAGCAGAGTAGTACAAATAATTGTAAAAC
>NW_006921624.1:14506794-14507697 GCF_000298275.1 Orycteropus afer afer
CATTGATCTTTAATGGAAGAGGCAAGGAAGGAAGATCTTGGCTTAGAGTCCAGGTGACTGGGCTTGAATCCTGGCTTTGTCCCATCCCAGCTATGTGGCTTGGGACAACATATTTAACCTCTCTGAGCCTCAATTTCTCCATGAAGTACAGAGTATAAGAATTAAAGAAAACACATTATGTGCCTAGTACAATGCCTAACAAATGTTAGTTCTTTCCCACCCTTCACCCAATACCCCTTACGTATATCATTCATTCATCTTATAAACACTGCTCCTAATTTATACGTTTTTATAGCACTACCTGACACAGTGCTGTATATTTAGAATACACTCGATATTTGATGAAAACAAGCCCAATGTCTAGGAAAAGCTCAAAGGAAGGGCATTTTTGGTTGGTTTTCATAACAAGAACCTAGGAAAAACAATGCACTATATAGAGTTGAAAATGTACTAGGTGATCAAGTATTTCTTGATTAATCATCACACCAAACCAACCCCGTTCAAGAGCAAAAACCCCTCAAGTGAGGAAGAGAACAGGGCAGAACTCAACCATCAACAGCAAGCATCAAGCAGTCACTGTTGAGTCTACTCTTACCCCCCACATTTCTCAGGTGTGTATTAAAAACTTTGCAGTGTGAGCAAGACTCAAGGAGTCTTTGCCTCAAGAATTACCTAAAGCTCACCATTCTTCTACAACAAGGATTCCTCCTTTGTAATCCAATGGCACCTTAGAGCTCAAAATTACATACAAAATTTCATACATGTACATGCAAATGTAAATCTTCCTAGGATAAATTTTAGAGCCTCAAAAATATTTATGAGGGAGAAGGGAGTTAGCACTGCAGAGTGCAAGGAAGAAACAGAAGTCCTCTCCGATTTCTGAGATACCCCAAAACTCAAAGT
>NW_006921624.1:14509012-14516632 GCF_000298275.1 Orycteropus afer afer
AGTGTGATTACATCACATTCCACTACCTCTGAGGTAATTACATTAGATTACATTCATGGGTATAGGTATTAGGATTCCACAATGTCTCCTGCGTACAAACTACGTAGTAAGGAGTAAAATCTGAAACAAGGCGGCTCCCAGATGACAGGACACCAGCACCTTCAGGGTCTCCATGTAGAGGGGGAGCTCCGAGGCTTGTTTTGAAACCAACATGCAAACTTATCAATAAACAGCAAGGGTTTCCAAAGATGTTTTTATTTATATTTCACCTACGACAAGAAAAATGTCAAATGTCCAGACTGAAAATTAGTATTAATTTTTAGTTAAGGTTGTGTTGGAGGTTACTGAGAGATTAAGATACATTTTAGGAAAGACAGAGCCTTACTCAAAGCCACTTCTACTATAGCCGTTGTTCAAAGAAATCTAGCTCAACTGTTACATTTCCATGATATATACAATGACATATGTTTAAGCATCTTTCTTCAAGTAATGAAAAACCTGGTATGTCTCTATGGGATGATAGAGGGAATAGGACAAAATAATTATCACTATTTATTCTATAGATCAGAATATAGGTGTTTTTCAACACACAGAAGTTTTAAATAGCCTAATTACCAGAATGCTATACTCCCCCAGACCACAAATTAAAGGATGTGGAAAGAATACATGAATCTACTCATTCATGTATTAATTCAAACAAACCCTTGCTGAGTTCCCACCAAGTGTGAACCACTGTTCCAGATGCTGGAGAAAGATGATGTGTTTTACTTGAGGAATCTCACACTGGAGGTGTGACAGAGACCCTGGACAAGCAGCAAAACAGGAAGAAAACAAAACCTGCTATACTAGAGCCCAGGAGAAAGAAATTCTTCCCTGTGAGGAAAGCTTTAGAGAGGGGGATCTGATGTGGGCTTTGGGGGATGGCAGAAGGCCTGGGTTTAAATTCCAGCTCCCCTAGTAGCTGTGGGGCCCAGGAAAACCACCGACTTTCATCTGGAAAATGGTGAGGCCTCCATCTATGATGAGGCTGTGCGGAGATTAGATGACAATGTCCATAAATGCCCTCTACACTGTGCCCTCAATGGAAGAGAACAGAGTTCCTGGCATGAAACACTGTGTCGGCAAAACTGCCAGGGGGCTAAGTGAGAGACATGTCTGGGTAATGGTCATAGTGGTGAAATGTGAACCGGAATAAGATGCAAAAGGCAGGTTAGCTCCAGCCTGAGGGATCTCAAATGACATGCACCCTATAAGCAATGGCTAAGCTTTTACAGCCGGCAAGTGGCAATTATACGTAAGTTTTACAAACAGACTTCAGAAAAAACACGAAGAATAAACAAACAAGTGAAGAGACATGAGACAGGAGGGAGCGACTGTAACTGTCTGGCTCCCTGCCCCACACAATGGTACCTGGACCAGGCGGTAGACGCCACAGAGAGGTAAGGACAGATGACCAGTGTTACAAGCACTAAGAGCAGACAGCCTGGGACTACCCTGCCTAACGTTTCCTCCGTGGAAAAGTACTGAATTGACCACATCCAGGGGATCACGTTTCAAACTCAGGTGAATTACAAAGGATTAACTGCTGTGTGGTCACTGTTAGTTGCCATCAGTCGATTCCAACTCATGGTGATGCCATGTGTGCGGCACACTGCTCCACAGAGTTCGGGTTTGCAAGGCTATGGCTCTTCAGAAGAAGACCACCAGGCCCGACTTCTGAGGGCCTCAACCTGCTAACCTTTCGCCTAGTAATCAAGTGCTTACCGTTTCAACAGCCCCGGGCACTATCTTTACATGAACAGCACAAGATGGCCAGTCTTGCCAAGGTGATTTAAGTCAAGGACACTGAGTACTTCTCTAACCCTCATGACAGCTACCTCCCATAGGTCACTCACCTATGGCAATCTGCTTCAGTAATACCTGACTCAAGCCATTTTTCCCACTGTCTCAGTAGAAAGGGAACTCCCATGGGAGTCACATGGAGAATCTTGCACCACAGTCCATTTAAGGAGGTGAGATGCCCAAACAGCTCATAGGCTGTCATCACCGCCCAGCCCAACGCCTAGCCAGAGAGTTCTCTTGGGACCACCTCAGCCCAACCTTACCAGAGAGCAGAAGGTGAGTGGCAGCCAGCTGAGCGCCCTGTGCACTGACTCACACACACACATACTCTACCACTACCACACTCCAAAACCCCACGGGGCTAAGACTTACAAGACTCAAAGATGAGATCTATAATTTTCACAGCAATCTACACATATAACTCTAAATCAAAGAAGGGAAGATATAGAAAATAATTTTTTTAAGCTCATACTTTCTGTCTGACACTGTGCAAGCCAGTTTAAACACTGTCTCATTTAACCTTGAAGACAACTCTATGGGGGAGCCACTATGATACCTGTTTTACTACTAAGAGAGTAAGGTCAAGGAGTTTAGATGATGGGCCCAAGGTGACACAGCTAGCAGCAAGGCCAGTCCTCCACAGCAGAGGCTAGATGCAGTCCCCCACTCGCATCCTTGGTCACAGATTTCACAAATAAGCACTCCTGCTGGACCAGAGACCCCCACCCATTCTACCACATTGACCTTTGCACTCAACAGCATCTGGAGAAGCTCATCATGAGTCAGCCTTCATAAACATTCCTTAAGACAATGAAATTCCTGATCTACTAATGTCAGAGAAATAAATCGAGCTGCTGCTCCTCTCAACAGATTTTAAGACCCACACAGTTCCAGAGAAGATGGAACATAAACAGCACCATTAACAAACAGCCCATTTGGCCATCAACAATCCTCCACAGACTCCTGAAAAATAAAGCAAGACTCCACCATAGAGCCTGCCCTTAGGAATAAACCTGAGTGTTCACACACCACTGTGCACAGCAACAGCTGGCTTTAACATTCAATGTTAATGCATGGGGTCAAGGGTTCTCATCCCCAGAGACATCTTGGTTAATATATATCCTGTCTACTTAGCTTAATGACTCACTATGGCATAAACTGATGAAACAGGTTTGAGGTTACAACATGAGAACTATGAAATTTCAAATAGTGGGGAAAGAACAAATTATTCAATAAATGTCGATGAGGAATGTTAGGAATTGAATTGTGTCCCTGAAAATACACGTTGAAATCCCAAACTGATGTCTCTAAATGCATTTCAATTATAGTGTTGGCAAAGAATATTGCATGTACCATGAACTGCTAAAAGAATGAACAAATCTGTCTTGGAGGAAGTACAGCCAGAAAGCTCCTTAGAAGCAAGAATGGCCACTTTGTCTCTTGTACTTTATTCAAGATGTCAGAAGGGACCAATCCTGGACAAGGATATCATGCTGGTAAAGTAGAGGGTCAGTGAAATTGACATTGATACAAGTATCAGTGGATGATACAAGTATCAAGGTTGCTAGAGGCTAGGGATGGGATATGGGGAAGAGGGAAGGAGCATGAGGGAGCCTTGTGGTGACAGAACAGTTCTGTGTCTACCTTGATTATGGTGGTGGTGGTTACCGAAATCTACACATATGATCAAACTGCACAGAAGTAAATATGCAAACACACACACAAGTGTGTGTAAAACTGATGAACTCTAACTAAGCTCTGTGAATTGTATCAATGTCAATTTTCTGGTTCCACATTGTACTCTAGTTAGATAAGCTATTACTACTGAAATAAACTGTGTAAAGCGTACCCAGGACCTCCCTGCACATAGTTTTAAAAAATTTCTTGTGATTCTATTAATTATGTCAAACTGAAACGTAACAAACACAACAAAATACTCCCAGCTCATGGGCTGTAGAAAAACCAGGGGATGGCCACATTTGGCCACAGGCCATGCTTTGCTTAGCCCTACCTTAGATGACCAGTACACAAAATTCAGTCTGGGAGAAGCTTTCTAAACTCAAAACCAAAAGCCAACTCCATGAAAAGACCAGCAGATTCAGCATTTTTTCCCCTCTACATCAAGAAAATACAATTAATAAAAATTAAAAGATAAACAGAAAACTGAGAAAAACACTTTGAACGTCTATGACAATCAATTGCTTTATTAATAATTTAAAAAATTAATACTAAAAAAAAGACAAGCCCCATACAAAAATAAACAAATGACATACATATGGTTAATAAACAATAAATAATTGCTCAACATGAATAGTAATCCACAAAATGAAAACAAGCTATCATTTCTCCCATCAAATCAGCAAAGATTAAAAGCATCACATCAGATTCCAAAGCCACACTGTCTCTACCGTACACCCCACCAAACACACATAAATTATTTAGGACAACAACAAAATAAAATGGCTGGTTTAAAGCTTAAATAGCAAGGAAGGATTTTTGAACAAAGGAAAGAGAACATGGGCTGGATGACAACACTGGTCAGGGCTTTAGGACTGGTGGCTGGTTGCTTATTTTAGCTACCGAGAAAACGTTTGTGATAGAAATGGGTCCCTGTCTTTGCGCCTCAGCGTCAATGACCTCACTTGAGAGTCATCACGCCTGTGCTGAGAACAAAGATGCGTATCCATTTGTCTTCAATGATCCAAGCACTTTCCCTTTCTCAGTGGTGAATAATGACAGATGGTAATGCTTCTACTCAGTGAATTTCATCTTCCTGTGAAACCCAAGACCCAGGAAAGCAGACTGTCCTCAAAATAACCCAAGGAAGCAGAGGACACCTAGGCAGCCTGCCAAATACTGCACTGTAGCCAGGCACCAGGACCATTTTTAATTCTATGCCCAACACAATAGGGAGGAGTCCACACAGAGAAGGCAGGGAAAGCCATTCTTCTTGGGTTGGTACAAAGATAAGAGAGTTTTACTAAGTACAAGGAGGGTTGGAGATCCCCTTCTAGCTACCATCAGCAAACCTACACCTCAGGGTTTTTTTTTTGAGGACACTGGAATGTGTTCCTTAGACTGTGTCAAGCAGGGTCCATAGCTTACTTTGTAACCCAAGGAGTTTTGGGCTATGATAGGGTTCATTTCCTACCCCAACTCTACCCACTTGGGTACATACATGTACATGTTTATACAAATATACACAGGTACACTTGTCCACATAAACATGCACCCCTGTGGTGACACAAGAACAAGTCTCACTACTTAGGGGAACAGTGCATGGCTCTTCAAGGTGAACCAGCGAAGTCCCACACCCATACACTAGAAACTCAGTGTCCTCCAGTCTAAAAGTGGTCAGCTCCCACCCTATGCCAAGATCATCCTCTGGGACACCAATTTGAAGAAAAGCATGTGTTTGAAAGCATGAAGGTGGTGCGAGGACAAAGAACCCAACCCCGTGTTCCTCACTAGCTGACAGATTCTAGGTGTTCTCCATTCCTTCCAGTCAAGACAATTTGATCAGTCACAGTAAAACAGGGATAACAGCGCTCACCCTGCAGAATGTCTAACAAAAGAACATCTGTGAAATGATCAGCCCAGAGCCTCTCACAGAGGAAGTCTCCAACTTTAGCTCCCATTCTCTTTCTTATCTGCTCTTACCCATCAACAGTGAACGTGTAATAATCCTTTTCTGTGTTCACTTAAGCTACAGACTGAGAAGGAAATGGAATAAGGGACAGAGAGGGAATGAATGATAAGGAATGAAGAGTATCCATGGAAGCACCCTAAAGTGGAGTTGGCAAGGCCGGCTCTTCCCATGATCCCCTTTGCCCGACCCCTACATCACCCCTAAAGAGGCACCTAAGCCTCCCACTAATTCCCTCCTGAATAAGAAAAAAACAGCCAAGGGTCCTCAAATGCCGGGTAAGAGCAAGGATTCACACAATCTGAAAATAGAACATACTGTTGCTACACACACACCCCCATTACACGTATCAGCAGCCCCCGATTACTTGCCAATCCTAAGTTCACCAGCATTTTTCCAGAAGTACCATGAGCTCTCACACAGACCACCATGTCTTAGCACGGGATATTTCCTCTCTCAGATGATTTCTTCCTCTTTATTCACCTAGCTACTGTTCATTTGTTCTTCAAGACTCAGCTCCAAAGTTACCTCCTCCGATACACATTCTTTACAACTGACATCCCCAACCTGACGATACCAGCAGTCTGAGTCGGACCCTCTACTGTGCCCCCAATATGGCTGTGTACTTAGCCCTTTCATAACACTTATCATCTGCACTATACCTGCCTATTTATCTAGCTGCCTCTGCTACTGAACCATAAAGTGTGAAGAGGTATGAACCTGGCAGTGTTACCTTTATATCAGATGCCAACATAGTGTCTGTGGCAATCTGTTTTTTTAAAGAGCCCATAATAAAATCTCCTATCTCACATGTTTATATGCACTGTGATCTGGCCACTTACCCATCAAAAATCTAACAGCCACCCTGTTGAACTGGGAGGGCCCTACCACTCCTCTGATGAATAGAACAATTCTGGGCATAACACTTAAATGGCCCAGAAGCTTTGATTTCCTGTCTCTTGTAAAAATCATTGTACGGACACCCCATACCAGGAAGCCCTCCACTCCTCTGTGAGAAGCCCAATCTATACAGAGGTGCCATGTGTAGGGACTCCAGACAATAGCCAACTGCCAGTCACCAATGAGTCATCTTGGGCATCTGGCCCAGTTGAGCTTTCAGACAACTGCAGCTCCACCCAATGTCTATCTCCAATTGCAGGAGAGATCCTAAGAAGAAGCGCACAGCTGAGGTCAGTCAACCCACAGAACTATGAGAGAGAATAGCAATGAAATGGTGTATTGATCAGTAGGAGTACCTGGGTGATACAACAGTTAAGCACTTGTGTATCGGTCAAAGATTGGCAGTTTGAACCGACACAGAGAAAACTTGGAAGACAGGCCGGGAGGTCAGCTTCCAAAAGGTCACAGCCTTGAAAATCATATGGAGTAGTGCTACTCTGCAAACATGGTTTTGCCAGGAATCGGAATTGACTCAAAGGCAACTAACAACAACAACAGGTTAAGCAGTAGTGGATACCACAACAGTGTTGGCCTAATACACAGGGGTGCAAAAAGAACGAAAGAGCAATGAAATCATCTATGACACGATGTTTCTCAGAGCAAACATTCCAATTCTTAGCTGCTGCTATTTTAATAATTACACAGAAGAACAAATTAGGAGAAAAAGTGGTTAAAGCCCTGCCAGGGAAAAGTAATGAAGTACTTCAACAACTTAACAACAAGAAGACAAACAACTTAATCATAAAATGAGCAAAGGACTTTAATAGACATCACCAAAGAGGACATTTAAATGGTCACCATGAAAAGTTGCTCACTGTCATTAGCCATCAGAAACATGCAAATCAAAACCAAAATGAGATACCATTTCACTCCCAACAGGACGGCCAAGGTAAAAAATAAAAGAAACCAGAAATAACAAATGCTGATGAAGATGTAGGGGAACTGGAATCCTTATCCATTGCTGGTTGGAATGTAAAATGGTATAGTCTCTGTGGAAAACAGTGGTGGTTACTCAGAAAACTAAAAATAGAACTACCATATGACTAAGCAATTTTACTCCTAGGTATAGTGCCTAAGGCACTTGACTGCTAACCAGAAGGTTGGCAGTTCAAACCCACCAGCCACTCCTTGGAAGGAAGATGGGGCAATCTACTTCCGTAGTGATACTGCCT
>NW_006921624.1:14517342-14535304 GCF_000298275.1 Orycteropus afer afer
AAGCAGATTGCCTTATCTTTCTCCCATGGAGCAGTTGGTAGGTTCAAACTGCTGGCCTTTTGTTTAGCAGCCGAACGCTTTAAGCACTAGCAACCACAGCTCCACTACGCCATCAGAGCACCTTAACTTATTTGTGGTTACTAGGGACAGAAGGGAGCGGAAAAGGCTCAGGATTACTGACGTTCAGTTGATGGTGATGGGGAAAAAAAAAAATCACATTGATTAAAGGTGGGGTTGCACAGCAGATTAATGTAATTGCCGTCAATAAGCTGTTCACTTGTGAAAGGTGGAACTGGCAGATATATTTACCAAAAAAAATAAAAGGAGTAGTTGCTGAGGCTGCTTGTGTATAACAAAACATCTCATGGGATTTGATTCCCTGGTTTAGAGGTTTCTCAAACTCACTGCTATCAAGTTGATTCTGACTCATAGTGACCCCTGTTGGGTTTCCCAGGCTATAAATCTTAATGGAAGCAGACTGCCTCATCTTTCTTCCATGGAGCAGCTGATGGGTTCAAACCACCCACCTTCTGGTTAGCAGCCCAATGCCTTGACCACTATACCACCACAGCTCCTAGGGAAATGGTATCATGGACAGCCTACTTAACTGGCCTAATCATATGGATAGTGCTTCAGTTTACCTGCTAGTTAGTAGTGCCTAGGGCCTTAAAAACTTGCAAGCAGCCATTCAAGGCACAATAACTAATGTCTATTCACCTGAAGCAACAAGGGAAGGAGAAGAGTCAGGAATGGAAGGAGCAAATGGAATGTGTGGCTAATTGCCTCTATGAACAACTGTTTCCTTTGCTGTAAGACCAGAAGAACTAGATGGTGTCCAGCTACCATTACCAAACATTTTGATCCAAGATTCTATAGAAGAATCATGAGCAAAAAGGGGTAACTGCAGAACAGAAGTTAAAATTCTCACTGAATCCAGATTTTCTGGAGTCATGGAGCTTGATCAATCAATGCAACTACTGCCCTGAGATAAGCTTTAAACCTTAAACCAAAAATATGCCCTGAAGCCCTTTTAAAAGAAGCAACTGTTCAGTTTAACTAGTAAAATTGTCTGCCTTGAGCACAGTGCTCTTTTCAGACCTATCAGTTTGAGATCAAACTGAGGACAACAACTCATAAAGATTAGGTGGTGTTTTGGTTTTCTGGTTGGGAAATCCTACTTCCGTAGTGATACTGCCTCGGAAACCCAAGGAGGGGTCGCTATGAGTCCGGGCCGACTGGATGGCAAACAACAACAACAGTGCTGCTCTAACAGAAAATAGCACAAACAGGAATTCTCTTACAGTTTAGGAGTCTAGAAGTCCGAGTTCAAAGTGAGGCTGGTGAAAGCCCCTCAACCTTGGGCTTCAGCTCTCCCTCTTGCTCCCAGACCACTAAAGCTGGAGGCTTCTCTTAACTTAGCCAGCTGCTGGCTGCTGAGGCTGACAAACCCAAGGTCCACAAGTAAAATGGCACAGCCCCAAAATATCAAGCAACATAGCTGGCCACTAGTTCAAGTCCAGAAAAAGTCTCAAGATTGGCAGATAACATGTCAGGCCACTGAGACGAAGACTCAGCTATGTGCAGGGTCCAAGTGTGCCAAAAAGCTCAAGGCCTTCCTCGAAGCTTCTTATACACTGCAAGCTGACCAGAGCCATAAGGGAGGTACGCAGCTGCTCCCAGTAGATTCCACCATGGAGGTGATTGCCAGTCTCATCATAGGGAATACTACATCCAGCTGCCCAGCCACTCAACCAGGCCCAGCCAAGGTGACACACAATCTTAACTACCACAGATAGGAACCTTGGGGCAGTGAATTTCTGTCAATGGGGGAGGGTGAGGACGGTTGCACCACTCGAAGAATGTCATCAAGGTCACTGAATTGTACACGGAGAGAGACACTGTTGAAGTGGTGTGTGTTCTGCTGTGTATATTCTAACAACAACAATAAAACAAACTCTTTAATAAAATGCCATACACTCAGCCCACAATGGTGAGGAGCTAACATCTGGGGGACTCTCATATCTCATATCTCTCTAATTTCCAAGGTCCAAAGAAATATAAAAATAAGAATAAACCCACAAAAAAGGCCAGAAATCAGGGATGGGTGCCATCAGTCAATTAAAAAAAAATCTGAGGAATTTCTGGAAGACGTATAGCAGACAGGACAACATTTACAGAAAAAGCAAATGTAGTCAGAATAAAGAAAGCAACACTTAACTGGGCCACAGTGGGGAATGCTGAATAGGACAAGAGGTGGGGTTGGCAACACAGTCTGGGAAAACCCAACATTCCCAGATGACAGTGACTGAGGTGAAAAGCAAGCATTGGGAAGTAGGTGGAATGATCAAAATACTGCGGCTTGCTGAGCTGTTAGTGCAATTTGAAGAAAGCAAAGAGGAAGGCCAATTTTTACAACAGCCATGAAATTCTCCATCTGCAGGTTAACTCCTTCCCCATTTCCAGTTGAGAAGGGCCTGCCCAGACTACTGGCCTGCTACCAGCCACACGCCCTGGCAGAAAGCCTGTGGAAAGAACGATTCCAAGTATCTGTTCTCCCTTTCCACCTTCCCCTTCCCTCTCCTCCAGTCACTCAGAAACCACTGCAGACAGCCACAAGCGGACTACACAGTCTTAGGCTAACTATGCCATTCAGAAAGGAGGTAGGAACATCTAGCACCTGCTGTCACACACACAAACGAGCTTCAATGTCAGAAAAAAAAAAAAAAAAGGAGAACTAGACGGATAGTTCGGATGAAAAATCAGTCATTCAGAAGATCCATCAAGGAATTCTCCCCAAATATCAAGTAAAAATACGCTGCACCAAATGGCACAAGAAACACTGAAACCAACATAAAAAGGACAGCCTATGATCCCAATATTCATCAAGTTCTTTCTCCAGAAAAAGGGAATGTAGACCGGAAGGGATGTAGAAGCAGCAGTAAAACGGGAAGGACATGCTGGGTTTCAGGTGGGAAAGCCAAAGACAAGTACACGGCCCCAACCAGCAGACTGGTACATTTCCTACATTTCAGAGCAGCAGAAACACTAGATACACTCCCTTTAACAAAGAACCAGCTAGAACGCCCTGTATCACTACACTATTAACAAATTTAAGAAGAAAAATCTAGGGATATGTGAAACTCCCCTTGAAGAACAGGAACCACCCACCCGGCACAGACTTATCAGTGAATCTTTTTGATTTCTATAAGTTTGGGAGCGATGTGTATATTCTTAATAAAATAAACGTATTTTTTAAAAATGCCACATCCTCAGTGCACAACCGTGAGGAGCTGAGCCAACTGTGAGACTCTTTCACTTCTGATGGGAGTAATTTTGAGTCTTAACTTTTCTTGGTCAATCTAGCCAAACATTTGTCAATTTTGTTTATCTTTTCAAAGAACCAAATTTTTATTTGGTTTGTTTTCTCTGTTATTTTACATCTCTCCATACTGTTAATTTGACTCCAACCTTTATCCTTTGTTTCTTCTCCTTGTCTGTTTTTCAGGTTTTGTTTTCTTTCTCCAGTGTGGCACCCAGGAGCTCTGGTGGTGCAGTGCCTAAGACATTTGACTGCTGACCAGAAAGAAGGCTGGCAGTTCAAACCCACCAGCCACTCCTTGGAAGGAAGGTTGGGCAATCTACTTCCATAGTGACACCGCCTCTGAAACCCAAGGAGGGGTCACTATGAGTTGGATCCAACCTGACGACAGTGCGTTTGGTTCAGTTTAGTGTGGCAGATTAATCTGTAATAGCTTAAAACTGGAAACAACCCCAATGTCCATCAACAAGGAATCATGGTAATGCAGTGGTTAAGCACTCGGCTGCTAACTGAAAGATCAGCAGTTTGCACCCACCAGCAGCACTAAGGGAGAGAGATGTGGCAGTCTGATTCCACAAAGATTTACAGCCTTGGAAACTCAGTGGGACAGTTTTACTACATATGATAGGGTCACTGTGAGTTGGAATTGACTTGATGGCAATTTTTTTTTTTTTTTTTAATAAAAGGGAACAAACAACAGACACAACAATAATATGGATAAATATTATGTGGAATGAAAGAAACCAGACACGAAAGAGTATGCATTATATGATTCCAATTACACAAAATTCTAAAAACACAAACTAATACATAGTGATCGAAAGCAGATCAGTATTTGCTCGGAACCAAGAGTAGAAGAAGGGATGGACTACAAAGAGGCAAAAGCAGCCTTTGATACATGAGGTTGTGGATCTTGATTGTAACAGTGATTTCACAGGTGGATGTAGCTGTCCAAACTTACTAGATCACACATTTCAATGGATGCAGTTATTTTATATAAATTACACTGCAAAAAGTTGATTTTCAGTAACAATGTCATCTTCTTAATTTTTTTTTTTTAAACTGGGTTGTTTCCAGTTTTGAGCTATTTCAAATTAAGCTGCCACACTGGGGGTGGGGGGGCAGGCAATGGGGCAATCTCTTTATATACCTTAAGGGGGAAAATTCGGCCAAATTATTACTCAGACAAGAAAGGAACAATGCAGACCGATTCACAATTGCTTTCTTCTTATTTTCCCTTTAAATTACTCACAGACATAATGTGGTAAACTAAAGTAGCAATCAGAATAAAGGTCTGTTCAAGAAAGAACATGTTAGTTTAATGGAGAGATATTACTATGATGTTTGATGCAGCTGTTAAGAAACAATTCATAAAATAGAAGGGGCATTAAACAACAAAAACTTAACCACAATCAGGAACTCAAAATCACAATGATTTCAATCAAATCTAGAAGGGGAAGTAAAATAAATGTTTCTCCTTGTTCTGATGAAAGTAACAGATGCTAAATTAATTCCTTTCTCTGACAGAAAATATCATTATAAACATTAGTCAAATAGAAACAGGAATTAGAATTTGAAAGAAAATAAAATTGGACAAAAGAGACTTTATCAATCCAACCAAAGTCAGGAAATAGAAAAAAAAATTAAAAGGAAGAAAAAAGAAAGAATAAATAGAAAATACAGAGTAAGTCCAAAATTCCACATAGAATATTAGCAAACAGAACCAAGGGCCAAGAAGGGTTTATCCTACACAGGAATGTAGGTATGGTTCACTATGAAGACATCAGTGAATTATCTCAAAAGGTTAGTGCAGAAAAGTCAAATGATCGTTTCAATAGGTGCCAAGGAGGCATTTTACTAAATCCAAATTCTACGCCTCTTTTAAAAAAATACACATCCATACACACCACACACACACACCAGTAAGCTATGAATGAGAAAAAATAAACTTTAACTTGATAAGAAATCAGCCGCAGACATATTTAATGAACAGTAGATATCCTCCTTTTAACAAAGAACCAGATAAGAATGCCCTCATTATTTTATTAAGAATTTCCATAGATCCTACAAAAATGAAAAAAAAATTATTTGAAAGCATGTAGAGTTGTAAAAAATATGACTCCCTTGGATTTTCTAAGCAGACAATGAATTGAAAACAGATTCAAAATATGTTAAGAATTCAGTGAGGTGGCCAGATGTAAGATACAATTACCAAAAAAAAAAATCACTACTTTTCCTACATACTGGCAAGAAGCAGCAAGAAACATACCAGCAGAGAGGAGTAAGTGTGTTTAAATCTTCCCACCCTGACACAGGGGAAGAGAACTGGAAACCTTGAAATGCAATGGCGTATCCAAAATGCAATGGCGTGTCCGAAATGCAATGGTGTGCCGAAGGGGATGGGCTAGCAGTACTTAGCACAGTGCCGGGCACTTGATAAATGTTTGATGGATAAATGAACGGACTATAAACTTCCCAATTAAGTCTGTTTTCCCTCATCTGTTTCCTCTGGAAGGGAATTCTGCTTCTTGCCAGTTTAAATCTCTCCTGTCAAGGCATATAGCTTATATATCAGAGAGATTTTTCTTCTGCTTTCCAGCATCATGAAGGAGCCACGGGTAATTCACTCTTGTTTAAATAAAGGAGAGGATAATGCAAATGACATCATAATGAGATTGTAGTAATAATCAGAGCAATGGTCTTGTCGTTGGTATTAGGTGCCATCGAATCACCGTTGACTCACAGCAACCCTGTGCACAGCAGAACGAACCACCACCGGGTCCCGCGCAAGCTCCGCAATCCCTGATCCCCGCTATACTTGACCCCATAGCCGCAGCCACTGTGTCAGTCCATCTCATGCAGGGCCTTCCCCTCCCTCGTCGACCCTCTACTTTACCAAGCATGACATCCTTCTCCAGGGAATGGTTCCTTCTGACAACATGACCAAAGTAGGTGAAACGAAGTCTGGCCATTCTTGCTTCCAATGAGCATTCTGGCTGCACTTCCTCCAGGACAAGAGCAATGGTACTACAGCATAAAGATGACCATTTATATGGACCGCTTATTTGTTGAAGTACTTACAAGTTCCTCTTCCACAGCTAAGACTTCATGGTAAAAGGACCCTAGAGCTGACCGACGGTTTTCTTTTCCACAACAGATGTGCTTTTATTTACATCTCTCTGCTCCTGCTTCCCTTTACCTGCTAAGTTCTATAAAACGCCTTCGCTATACAACTGTGCTGCTCTAGAACGCATTTTCCTTTTCTTTTCTTCCATCTTTGTATTTTCTGGATGTTGAAGGTACCCCACCCCCCAAGGTGCATGAACCCCCCCCCTAATATTCTTCTCAAAAGCAAGCAAATGATCTTCTGAATGTGTCTCAAATATGTTTCTCATTTCAATTAGATTAGCTTTTGGACCCACTATGCATAATCTCATTAAGTCATCAGAACAACTATACGAGGCAGGTAACTGTAGCTCTATTTTACTTATGGGACAAGAGAGGTTCAGGTAAGGTAACTAACGTGCCCTGGGCCACAAGAGCCAGCAAGTAACTGTATTAGAACCTCTTTGGCTGACTGGACAAGGAGCTCCGATGGGCAGTGGCTGAGGCACTCGCTGCAAAGCAAAAGGTCAGTGGTTGAAACCTACCAGCCACGCCACAGGAGAAAGAGGAGGCAAAAGATTTACAGCCTTGCAAATCCCATGGGGCAGTTCTACTCTGTCCTATCGGGTCGCCATGAGCTGGAATTGAGTCAACGGCAGTGGGTTTGAGTTGTTTGGCTTCCTGTAGCATTCTCCCTCTCTCCACTCATCTGTTCCACTGCACACAACCACACAGCACCTGCCTCAAACCCGAACACTCCTCTAACTAGCTCTAACTTAACAGTTCTAGACATCCTTAAGGTGGAACTCGAGTTAGCAAATAAATTGTATTGATTCAGCTGCTGGCTGTTTCTCATGTATAATAGACGCTCTTTATCCATTTACTGCACTGCCATCATAAACCTATAGACGGGCGAAGTTTCCTTCATTCAAGAATATGTTAAAAGCAGCCAGGTACCCAGAGGGACCGAGTAGTTGATCCTGCGGGCTTGGGACCATAGTCGCAGGGGACATCAAACTCAATTGGCATAACATACTATACAAAACATTGTTCCACCTACTACTTTGGCGAGTAGCGACTGGGACCTTAAAAGCTAGGAAGCTGCCATCTAGATGCAACAACGGGTCTCTCCTCATCAAGAAGAAAGAAGAAAACCAAAATTAATGGAAACAATCAGTCCTAGCGACTGGTACACCATCCGATCTGCAACCTATACAACTATGAGACCAGAAGAACTAGATGGTGCCCAGCTACCACTGCCATCCACTTGGAAGGGATGTAGGAGATCCTGCATAAAGAGGGAGAACAATGTGGAACAAAACTCAAAATCATCTGGAGGCAAAAAAAGAAAAAGAAGGTGGGGACCAGGTTTGCTGGTCCAATGGAGCCTGGTGTAACCACTGAGACTATGGCCCTTAGCTGCCCTTCAGGTCTGGAATTGAACCCACAACTGTGGTTTCCAGCCAAACAAAGTACAGGCATGTGAGTTAAACATTTACCTCAAGTAGACACATGCCCTGGAGAGAACAATCATGGGAGAAGGAAGGGCTGCTTATGCACAGGGAGATAGCTCAGGGTGCAGAAGAGTATGAAGGGATGGACACTGGGAGGAGGTAACTATGGGGAGGAAGTGGGAGGGGAGCTGCTGCATTGTAAATTTTGGTCAATGACATGAGACAAAGTATATGTGAACTGCTGTATGAAAAGTGAATTTACTCTGTAAATCTTCACCCAAATCCTAAAAAAAAAAAAAAAAAAAAGAATATGTTAAAAGCAAGAGTTTTCTATCAGCCTTTTCATAATTTAAACACAAAGAAAGTTCAAAATGTAAAGTATTGTGGTTTTCTTTGTTTTAAATTAAGCAGCAAACACTCAAATTCGACACCTGCAAACACAACCCTCTTTGTGATACCAAAATTGGCATATGCAAAATGCTACTTAGCACGCTGCGATGTGTCTTTAATAATTGTCCCCTTTTCCACTCATCCCAGAACTGGATACAGCTAAGTTCCAGAGATGGGTGCGAGGAAAAGCAAACAGTGGCTCCTTGTTCTTCAGACCTAGGCTGAAAGTGAGATGCAGTCGTTCTGTTTGAACCACCACAGCACTAGACGTGCACAAACCAAAAAAAACCCAAACTTGCCACCACTGAGTCAATGCCAACTCAGAGACCCCCAATGGGTTTCCAGGGCGGTGAATCTTTACTGCAGTAGATTGCCCCCACATTCCTTCCGTGGCATGGCTGGTGGGTTTGAACCGCCAACCTTCTGGTTAGCAGTCAAATGCCTAGGCACTGCACCACTAGAGCTCCTTCAACTGCACAGAACCTCGCAGGCAGACATGCTGGTGTCACAGCCTCATTCCTGGATGTCACTAGGTCTAAAAAACTAAACACTGTTTACACTTTAATATAAAAATATAAATAAGATACTCTCTAGGTACTCAAAAACCTTCAAGAACAGTTAAAATATTGTGCCAGGTCTTGCAGTACAACTGGAGAGGAGAATCTGGTGACTTATAGCCAGGAAAGAGTCAGGCCAACCAGACTGCACCGTCTTACAGGTGGTGGCACACATTCCTCCATTTCCATCCGGGTAAACGCTGGCTGTCCCTCTCTCTAGGCAAAAGCTGCAATGAAGCCTGGGTCACTCCTCACCAGAGTAAGGGCTGCTGGGACAGAAACTAGGAAGGAAAGGGCCTGATATCACTGGACTGAAAACACTGCCTCTTTCATGGAGACAGGCAATGTCCAGGTCAGCTCTTTTGCCAGAAAACAGACAAGAGTGTGAAAAAGTGTTCAACAAAAGGAAATGTGGACAGCTGGTGAAAACAGCAGAGGTTCTGCCCCTCCTCTACGACTTGGGGCAAGAAGAAAAAAACTAATTTCTTAACCCAGCACCAGAGGGCAGTTCACAAAATTTATCATCAGGAGGGAAAGATAAAGCTCACCCCCAAGGCAGTGTTCACCCACATTTGACCAAACAGATTCAAAACCACCAGAAGAGCACCGTCTCTTTTGCCCCCCTGGTTACGGCTCAGCCCTGTCTCTTTTCAGTTCTGAGCACTTACAACTCGGTGTTCAAGCAGGACAAGACACGCATCCACCCAACACGACTGAATAAGCAGCCCACGTTTTTTTTAAACAGGATCAGGACCAGGCAGGGGTTGGTTAATCAAGCTTTTCATTTGTAATCAATAGCAACTATTATTGACCAAGTCAGGAAGAGAGAGGGGAGGATCCTTTTCCCTAATTTGGTAAAGTAGCCTCCAGGGAGAAAGACTACACTCTCAAAGGGGCAGGAAAAATGGCCCCTGAGAAGCAAATGCTGCACCATTTAAGGCTAGTGGACACATTTACACACATATTCTTACACACAAAGGACAGACAACACGCAGTTTGTACTTTACCTTTCTCATTTAACATACTTTGTTATCATCGAGTATCACTATACACAGAGCTGCCTTATGCTTTTCAATGGTGCACTGAAAAAAAAACCCACATAGTTTACTACTAGCTCCCTACTGATGGATATTTAGGCCGCTTCTTGTCACTTACTATTACAAATAATAATGCAACAAACACCCTCTTACAAATATTTGTGTCTCACCCCATCCCAGTCTTTGTGCATGCACTGAAATCACAAACAATGAGCAAACCAGAGGGAATCCTTGCCCTCAAGGAGTTTACAGTTTAGCTAGGAGAGACGCAGCACCCAAAATATGTCTGCTGGTGATCCATGCTGTGAAGCAACATAAAGCTGGGGAGAGAGGAGGGGGAATAAGTGGGTGGAGAAGGGCTGCCACTAGGTCCTATCAGGTGGTCTGAGCAGGCCGTGTGACGCAGTGACATTCTGAGGCCTGGAGGAGATAACCCAGCAAGCGCTGATGATCATTTGGGGAAAGAGCATTCCAGGCAGAGAGGAAGTAGTGAGTGCAAATGGCCGGGGGCAGGAAGCAAGGAAGAGAGAAAGTGTAGATGGTGGTAGAGGAGCAGCCAGGGGCAGGCCAGATCGCATATGGCCTTGTAGGCCATGGAGGATTTGAAGGGAGCTGTGTGAGACCTATCTGGGGTTTTTAAATAATCACTCTGGTTGCTCTACTGACAACCGACAGAGGCAGCAAGGGTGGAAGGAGGAAGGCTAATCAGGATGCTATTGCAGTAATCGATGCAAGAGATGAGGAAGGCTAGGATCAGAGTAGTAGTGGGGATGGTAAAAAGTGATAGGGCTCTGGATATATTCACAGGACGAGCCACAAGGATGTGCTGAAGGACTGCGTGTGGGATAGATAGATGGATGGTGTGTGAGACAATAGAGAGAAAAGCAGCACAGAGAATCCCAAGGGTTTTTGGTCTGAGCAACAAGAGGGGAAATCAACAAAGGCAGACGTGCAAGAATTCACAGGGCACGCCAGGCAGCGCATGAGTAGAGTCACTCGCAGGGACACAGCTGCCCAGGAGGGATTGCCGTTGTGTGCTGTCAAGTCAATCTTGACTCACAGAGACCCTGCAGCACAGAGCAGAACTGCCCCATAGGGTTTCACGGCTGTAATCTTCACAGGAGCAGGTCACCAGGTCTTTTCTTCCATGGAGCCCTGGTGAGTTCAAACCACCAACCTTTCAGTTAGCAGTCAAGTGCTTAACCACCGTGCCACCAGGGCTCCTTCAAGAGGGAATCAGAGAAGTAAACAGGTACCCGATCACACAGCAGCATGGCAGCACAAGCGGTTTGTGATGGGCCACTAACCTAAAGGTTGGTGGTTCGAACCTACCCAGTGGCTCCACTCAAGAAAGGCCTGGCAAATTGCTTCTGCAAAGATTACAGCCAAGAAAACCTCACGGAGAATTCAAATCTGTAATCCGGGGTTGTCATGAGACAGATGCAACTTGACAACAAAGGGTTTCGTTATATTTTTTCACACAAGGCCAGGCTACAAGCTCAGACAATCACAGTGTAAGCAACAGGGAGCAGCTGCAGGTCTCCAAAGAAGGAAGTGACACACACAAGGCAGTACCTTAGGGAGGTGCATTCTGACTACAACGTTTAGAATAGATGCAGCGGGAGGGAGGATGCCTGGCAGGCTGAATAAAAACAGGAAGACCAGTTAAACGATCATACCTCTGACTGGACGACTGACAACGAGAAGCGAAGAGAAATGTTAGTCAGTGATGTTATATGCAAGCATGGAACACTTCAAGGGAACAGAAAGAGAGGAATGGCGGCAAACACTTTCAACAGAGTGATTCACAGCACAGTGGAGCAGACAGGCAGGGAACAAAATATAATACGCATTTGTGTAGCTGTTAAAGCATCTGGCTGCTAACCAAAAGGTTAGCAGTTTGAACTCACCAATCTTGCTGTGGGAGAAAAATGAGGCAATCCGATTCTGTCAAAATTTATAGCCTTGGAAACCCTATGGGGAAACTCTACTCTGTCCTACAGAGCTGCTGTGAGTTAGATTGACTCGATGGCAGTGGGTTTGGTTTTGGGTTATTTACTGCATAGCGTGCTGAAAAGCAAGAATCGTCAAAGCGCTTGGGAGGATGAGCTTGAGTATTTGGGAATCCTGAGCCCTGCTGTGGTAATGAGGTGAGGTACAAGGAACCAGCAGAGGGCAAGCACCGTGGCTGGGTGGAGCCACAGGCAGAGCTCAGCGTGGGACAGAAGGGACCAAGGAAGCAGGGCCAGACCAGAGGACCAAGAGAGGGACAATCAATTTATTCAGTGAATACACATGAAGTACTTGCATGTACCAGACACTGGGCTGGGTACAAAGCAGGGCACAGAACAGCTCCTGAGGGAAAAGAAACCTTCTGAGTATCTACCGAGAAACACAGGAGTCAAAAGAGAAGAAAAATTAAGGGGAGGGAGGTTATAAGGATGACAGTAAAGAAGCTGAGGAAAAGCAGCAATGAACCACACAGATTCTGGAAACCTAGGTTCTACCCCAGGCTCTGTCCCAAACACGCTGGGTGACCCTGTCTGATAAATCACTCCTCTCTGGAATGGATGGCCTTCAAGGCCTCTGCAGCTCCAAAGCCTGGGGGTTCCACACTAGAGAGGCTTTAGGGCTTTCTGTGACCGGTTTCCAGTGAGAGACAGAGGTGAAACCTAGACCATGGGGACTTGATGCTGAGGCATTTGAGGAGACAAATGGTGAGGCAGAGGGAAGCAGTACACAAAGACCACTCATCCGAGGAGCCTGATGGTGAGGACAGAAGGCAGTGAGCCTGAGGAAACTTCTCCTAACAAGGGAGACTGGTACAGTGTGCAGATGAGGACAAAAAGCTGGATGAGGGATGAAACACAGGCTGACAAACAATTATTCAAATTTTTATTGAAAAGGCCAATTTACCAACACTGACCGTTAAATTACAAGCCAAATGTAGTTGCTATCCACAATAGGCCTTCTTCCAACATGCTTCACTCTAAAATTCTTTAACTCAAAAAACTCACTGTGACTTCCCTTATGGCGTTCTGTGTATATATCATCATGTTAAATTGCAGTCATCTGCATGTACCTCCTTTGTACCCCTTTCCAGAATGTGAGTGTCCACAAGGTAATGTTCATCTACGTATCCCCCAAGCCTGGCACGTCATAGGCTCCATGCCTGGCATATGATAAATCTCTGAGGAATAAACAAGAAGTCCAAGTGCCCTTCACAATTGCTGATGCAAGTCGTGAAATAAACAAGATTTGCTTGAAGGGATGGTGCAGAGAAAGGCTGCTCTCTTGCATTTTTTCAGCTTAGATGCTGATGCCAGCAGGACAAGTCCAGTTCCTTAGACTGTCCCTCTGCCCTAATTAAACAGCCCTAAGAAAGATGCAGGCTTCCACTTCTGCAATAAAACAGCTACTCCACAACCATTTTACTGTAGTTACAGTAAGCTGTTGTCTACCTATAATATCTGAGACCTAACTAGACTAATATGTCATTTCCAGAATTTAGACCTCTTCTCTCTGGAGGGGCATAATGCTGGGTACAGTACCTGGAGCAGAGAAGACACTCACTTGAAGAATGAATTCACCTTAGCACTTCAAGTACACACATAATCCATTTTGGAAAGAAACAAATGAGCGTGAAAGCATGTACATCTGGCGGAAACAACCCAAATGTCCACCACCTGATGGATAAACAAAATGTAGTACATTCCTACAATGGAACTATTCAGCCATAAAAAAGAACGAAGAACTGATACATGCTACAACACTGACGAATCCCGAAAACATTACACCAAGTGAGAGAAGCCAGACACAAAGATCCACGCACTTTTTGATTCCACTTATATGAAACGTAATCCAGACGCAGGAAGGAAATTAGTGGTTACCAGGGGGAGGGGAGAGTGGGGAGTAACTGCCACGTGGGCACAGGGTTTCCTTTGGGGTGATAAAAACGTTCTGGAATTAGTGGGATGACTGCTTATTTGTGACTATATTTAAAAAAAAAAAAAACTGAATTGTACACTTCAAGAGGGTGAATTTATGACATAATAATTTTAGCTCAAATTTTTTTGAAGCACATATTGATTTTTTTGTTTAAATATTTAAAATTTTACACCAAAACACCCGAACTCACTGCCATCAAGTCATTTCTGACTCATAGCAACCCCCTCTGGGTTTCCAAGGCAGTAAATCTTTATAGAAGTAGACTGCCCAGTCTTCCTTCTGCAGAATGGCTGGTAGGTTTGAACCGCCAACCTTCCGGTTAGCAGTCAAATGCCTTAGGCACAATACTTCTCCCCAAATTCCCATTTTATTCTCACCACCATCATTCAGCCAGTCCCTGAAGCCAGTGATCCCAACATTTCTCCTGGGTGATCTCTTACTGTTTCCCTATCCTCCACCACTTTTCTGAGACCCATAGTTGGAATGGGGAATGTCCTATTCTTTCAAGACCCTTCCTCCAGCCTTAGCTGATTGGTCCAGGGTGAACTTCTGGGCCAATTTGTGCCAATCACAGTACCCCACTTCTATGGCCCAGTTCCTTGGCCCAAGAGGGTATGTGACCCAAGCCAGGCCTCTTGAGATTTTTCCCTGTGAGGAGAGATTGATTTACTTCCTCTCTGAAGGCAGAGCTATGAAATAGGAGGGAGGGGAGCTGCCCGTTGCCATGTGTCCCACCACCTGGTCTGGGAGAATGAAGCAGGCACTCAGTAGCATTCTGATCCCTGGTTCCAGCTCACTCTGTGGTTAAAGTGAGCCTGTCAATAGGTTCTTCCTGTTGCTTGTTAGTTCAAGCTGGGCTTCCATGATGTGCAAACAACATTCCTGACCAATCCACTCCCTAAACCCAGTGAGTCAAATCTCTGGGAGACTGCCCTCCCTAACTTCTAACCAATCCACTCCCTAACCCAGGGAGTCAAACCTCTGGGAGACTGCCCTCCCTAGTCTTCTGCAGGTTCCACCCACCCAATCCCTGCTAGGGACTCAGTCAGTGTCCTCACTAAACACAAACATTGTCCTGATCCTTCCCTATTAAAACAGCTGATTAGCTGGGGCAAACCCTTACTGGAATCCTCTCGCCACGTACCTCTCCAGCCTCATCACTTAAGCCCCTCAAGCCACGTGTGCATCATCTGACACTTCCACGCTGTGGCACAGGCTGGCTTTTCTGCCCAAGCTGCTCTGCCTTCCTCTGTCCATCTCCTCCATCCTCCAGCTCAAACTTCATCTCCTCTGGAAAAGCCACCATCCTCCTAAATATGGTTCCTCCTTACTTTATTTGATGTACATTTTCACAATAACTGTAATGGATGCTACTGGGCCCCATGCCCCACCGGTGACTTCTCCCCCTGACTACTTCAGTGCACACTGGCCTCAACTCCCAACCGCCAGCACCTCCATTTCCTTTCCTGAGTGCCCCCCCCCCCAGGCTCCTGAACCTGCTTGCCTCACCCATGGACAGCCTGGAAGTGCTTAGGAACTAATGCCCTGACTGAAGCAGCCCGTAACCAATGACCTAAGAGAACTGCTGTTTGAAGACCCTGGCTCCCTTACCCCAGGGTGGGGATAACCAAGGTGCACGATCTTTACAGGCCTGCAGTGTTTCCCGGGTGGGAGTAAGCTCCCGCTCTCATGAGAGGGCTATGGTGGTTCAGTGGTAGAATTCCTCCCTTCCATTCAAGAGACCAGGGTTCAATTCCCGGCTGAGGCCACCTCGTGCACAGCCACCACCCGTCTGTCAGTGGAGGCCTGTGTGCTGTTATGGTGATGAACAGGCTTCAGTGGAACTTCCCGGCTGAGACAACTGAGGAAGAAAGGCCTGGGGATCGACTTCCTCAAGTCAGCTACAGAAAACCTAGAGGTGACAATGGTCCCATGCAGACACCAGTCATGGGGATGGCACAGCCCTGGGCAGCGTGGGGGCCAACTCCACAGCAGCTAACAGCAGCAAACCTCAGTGGAAGCTGGCTGGGTAGCATAGCCTTTACCAGCCGCCTCTCTCCCGTCTCATTTCTCTTCTCCTCCAAGGCTGTTTCCTGCACCTTACAAACTATTTGCACTTAAACTCATTCCAGACACTATTCAAAACACTCATATAATCTTCAGGACACTCAGTAAAACAACCCAAATTTTAGATATGGGAAAAATGAGGCATTACAAGGTTAAGAAACTTACCCAAGGCCACAAAGCTAGTAAACACATCCAGCATTTTTCACATTCTACTGCAACCATCTGTTTGTGTGTCTCCCTTCTCCACTGGACCATGAACATCTTGAGGGAGAAACCATTTTTCATCTTTCTCTGCAGCCCCAGCACTCAGCACAGAGCCTGGCATGTAGCAGATGCCGAACAGACATGGGTTTTGAAAAGTGCCTGCACTTGCCTACCCAACATGCCCCGTGCTTTTCCTGCCTCCGTGCCTTTACCTGAACGGGAGGTCTGAAAGCCTTTTTCTGCACATCCCTCCTGCCTCTCCCTACCCCCTCTCCCTCCCCACCTGGACACACTCACACAAATCACAGTGACTCCTGACTCCCACTCTGGCAGAGAAGATAAGGAACTCTGCTGAGGCAATGCAGGTGGCAGATAGCATGTGACCTCTCTAATTATCTAATAACAGACCCGACTGCTCATATATGAACAATTTACCTTTCCCAAGCTGCTATTAAGTACTTACTGAACCCTGGGAGGTTCTCGTTTATCATGGAACATCCGGCTTCTTTCCTGTGACCTCCCTGATGCTCAATTCTCCTCGAGCCTAAATACCATCCCTCAACCCTGTTTTCCCCTAAGCTACTCACCCTCTTGCTACCAAACTGCGACAATCTCCTGCCCTCCACTACATGGCGAATACTCACTGTACCTAAATTCTGGTCTCGAGGTCTCCATCTTCGATCCAATGGGTTACCCATCTTTCTGTAAAAAAGAGCTGTTTGGAGGCAGCATTTGGGCTAAGTCTTGAGATTTGACTTCAACCGCAGAGTTCAGACAACCTGTGACCTGAACCAGACTTTCAACCGCATCCAAGTCATCTCTACACTTCATTCCCACACTCGCTCCCCCATCTGTGCTCCTTCTCTCAATGAAGGTACCATTCAGCACCAGCTTCCTCAACCAGGAAACAGGTCACCTGCACTGCACCTAAACTCAAACCAAAAACCACACTCACGGCCATCGAGTCGATCCCGACTCATAGCGACCCCTCCTTGGGTTTCCGAGGCGGTATCACTACAGAAGTAGATTGTCCAACCTTCTTTCTGAGGAGTGGCTGGTGGGTTTAGAACCACCAGCCTTCTGGTTAGCAGTCAAATGCCTTAGACACTATGCCACCAGAGCTCTTCTTTAAATTTTCTAATCTCTCCTCTCCTAGCCAACAACTCCAACCTAAACCATGCTAACACCTTCCTACCTTACCTTCCTCACTACCAGTCTCTAGCTCAAGCCCTAATCACAAAAGTCCCCTGCTGTTTGAAGACCCAGTTTGAATTCCTCAGTGTCCAGAGGGGAAAAAAAAAACCACCTAATTCCACAGCACATCAATCAAAGCAGCCTTCAGGCTTCTTCTGAGCCATCTGCCCACTTCTTCTCTCACCCATCCCCACCTCTGGACTCTGGGGACCCACTCCTGACACATGACCCCACTCAATCCTCCTCCAGCGGGCACAGGTCTTTTCCATCTCGGGACCTGTGCTCAAGCTCTCTGCTCAGCTTTGACGCCATGTCCTGTCCATGCTCCCCCACACACACACCTGAAAGCCTCCTCAAACTTCAAGGAGCCGGAGAAAACTCGGTCTCCACCACCTTGGCTGATTTGCAGACAAATGTCTTCCTCCCTCCTCAGTGGGGCTGACCAGTAGGAGTTAAACACCCCCTACTCAACACTCTCATAGTAATACCCAATTTTCACTTCACATTTTAAGATCAATGTGGTTTTTTCTTTTCAGTGGCAAGTGACAAACCAAATTTAAAATTGTGTTAAAAAAAAAAAAAAAAAGGAATTCATTATCTCATGTAACCAGGGAGCGCCCAGCTGGCACAGATGGACGTGCAATTCAAATGACCTTCAGGGTTTGTCCCACTCTTCCTCTCCTAGCT
>NW_006921624.1:14535404-14547155 GCF_000298275.1 Orycteropus afer afer
TTGTCCCACTCTTCCTCTCCTAGCTCACTTTCTGCTCTAGCACGTACACTCCACATTATAGGAATCTGGGTATGGATCACCCAAGCCTATATCCAAAGGTCTACAATCTAACAGAGAGAGACCTTCTCTCCCCCAGCCTCCATCTGGAAAGTCTCGGGGGACACTGGTTGGCTCTGCTAGGGTTGATGTTGGCCCCCGGACCACACAGACACTGGGACAGGGGATAACAGGATACATTCAGAGACCAGCTTAGACCATGCCCATCCCTAGAGTAAACAAGGAAGTGTTCTACAATGATTGCCAGTCTCATTCAAACACAAGAAATGGAGTCTGGGTGGTTTCCCAAAGAAAAGCATTCTGGGCAAACAGGAGATACCCACTACAGCCATCAACTCATGTGCTATGCTGTAGAATATTTATCATGTGGGTTTGTCTCTCCAAGTCAGAAGGCTTCCGGAGGCAAGCCTCTGCGCTCATTCATCTTTGTATCCCACAATGCCTTGCCTGTGGCAGAAATTTCATGTCTACTGAGGGGACTAGAATCTGAGCCTATAGTGGCAGTAACAGAAATGAGGCCTGAGACTCAAGTGAAAGCAGGCAATCTGCTCCTTCTAGAAGGGCACCTGACTACGGGGGGGACTGTTCTGCTGACATTATTTATTTAGTCAGCTCAAACTTCCAGAGCACCGTCTCCACACCAGGCCCTTTCCTAGGCGCACTAAGGATGCTAAGGGGCATGATCCTTCCTAGAACTCGTACTTTGGTGGGGCGGACAAATGTACAGAAAATTATACTACAGTATGATAAAATACTGTGATGGGGGAAATAAATAGGTAAGATCAGGGAAAGCTTCTTGGAAGAAGGTAGGTTTAAGCTGAGACCTGAAGGGTTAAGCAAGAGAGAATCAGATGAAAGGATGTGGAGGATACACACAAAATCCCAGAGAAGAGTAACTTGTGCACATTCAACGCTGCTAGGAAAGCCGTTCAAGGTTTTAAGCAGGAACGCGACAGCACATTTGAGTGTAGGACGGGTCCGCCTGCAGTGTGAACACTGCACGGGGCAGCATTATCACGGCCACAGGATCAGGTAGAAGGCAACGCCGATCCCCGCGTGACGAAGGCCTGAGCCAGAGCCCTTGTATGAGGCTAGAATCATGCAGATGGATGCCAGAGATGGTAGGAAGGAGAAGCCACAGAACAGGGCCTACTGGATCCATGGGATGAGAGGGAAGGAAGAGTCAAAGACAATGCCTGGATTTCTGACTTGAGCAAAGTGATGGCTGGGTCGACCATTCACTAAGACAGGGAGCCAAGGAGCAGCACGGTTGGCTAGGGGGCCAGGGGAGCAGTGGAAGTCGCGAGCTCAGTTTCGGGCATGCTGAATCTGAAGTTTTTACATGACGATACGAGAATGTCAAGGAGGCAATTAAATATCCAGACACTTGAGATTCAGAAAACAGCAATATGCAATTGGCCTTTTAAGCCACAGGCTAAGATGACCCAGGGAGAATGGTGAAACTGAAGAACGGAGGGCCTGGGCAGAGCACTAAGAAACAGAAGTGAAGGGACAAGCAGACACAAACCTACTCAGAAGGCCCGGCCGCTCATTTCCCTGTCTGCTCTCAGATCCAGTCCCCATCTTTCTCTGTGCAGCTTCTGTCACAGGGAACTACACTTCCCAGGCTCACATGCCTCCTGGCTTGGAAGCTTTGGCCAGTGGAAGATACTGATAATCAGAAAACGGGAGAGAAGCCAGGCCTACTTCTCCCTCTCCCCAATCTCTTCTTTCACAAAGTATCAAGCACCACTCAAGAATGAACTCACTGGATCTTCATATTTATAGGTACAACTGTTACCCCTTTCTTCTTACAGATGAGAAAACTGAGGCACAGAGAGTTTAAATAATTTGCTACCAAGATTGTAAGTGGCAGGGGTGAATTCAATTCCAGATAATGGGGCTTTAGAACGCACATTCTAAAACATGAAACCATGGGAGGAACGTTCTGAGCAGTCAATGGACACCTGACAGGATCAAGTGCCGCCTACCAGAAGGTCAGGTAAGATGAGGACTGTGAAGTGCCTACTGGATTTAGCAATAGGGGATCACTAGGGACCGTGAAACCCTTTGGGGCACTTCTAGAAAGCTGTCATGAGTCAGAACTGACTCAATGGCAGTGGGTCTGGTTTCTTTCTTTGTTTGGGGGACTGTGAATAGCAAAGTCAGGAAACAAGGCAACAGTAGGCTGAAGAGTAGGCTAGAGGTTAGGAAGTATAAGTGAGAGTAACACAGCTTTCTTCCCAGAAGTCAGGCTGTGAAGAGAACTCACCAAATGGGGCAGGAGGTGGGAGAAGGAAGTATCAGAGCAGCTCTCTTCACTCTTGCTTTGTCTTAAAGATGAGCAGGTTGACATAGTGATGGAAAAGAGCCAGTTGAGAGGGAGGGCCTGAGGACACAGGAGTGAGGTAGGATGACAACCAGGACATGGTCTCAGAGGCCAGAAGGGACAGGATCAGAAGGGGGCTAGGAAGTACGGATGGCTACGGATTCAGATCATTCTGTAATTCGTTGGAGTTCTTTTCTGTGACTTCCGTAATGTATGTGGATAATTCTGTAGCACAAGTACCTATGTAAGACTATCTTCAGCCAAATCTATCCTTCGTCTTGGGTATATTCCTGTTCGCCTGCCCCCCCCCCCATCTTCCCACCTGTCTATGCATTTACACATAGCCTCGTGTTTACTGCTACTGGTCATGCAGTCCTGTGCGTGTAACAGTGTTTGCCTCTGTGGTTTGTATGTTCTGTGCACGTTTCTATGTCCTCCCTTTCTGTGTTCCTTTGGTCTATTTGTCTATTACTGTACCACAGACTCTTTCCACACCACCCCTCTCCTCACTCAAATCACCATGTGATCACCAAGTAGTCCAAAATCTTCCCTCCCATCCCTGGTAATGAACAAAGTGAATTTCCCTCCCTGAGTAAACCTTTCCTTGACTTTTTACAATAATAGACTCATACAATATTTGTTTATCTGTGATGGACTTATTTCACTCAGCATAATGTCATCCAAATCCATCCATGTTGTGAGATTATTTGTGTATTCTTTATTATTCTTTAATGCTGCATAGTAGTCCACTGTGTGGATGTACTATAGTTCTGTTATCCATTCATCCGTTGATGGGCATGTAGGTTGTTTCTATTTCTTTGCTATAGTCAATTGTGCTGTGATGACCATGGGTGTGCATATGTCTATTCATGTCCTGGCTCTCACCTCTTTAGGATATATTCCTAGTAATAGAATTGCTGGATCAAATGGTATTCCTAGTTTCAATTTTTTCAGAAAACATCATACATACCTTTCTCCACAGTGGCTGTACCATTTTACAGTCCCACCAACAGTGTGTGAGAGTTCCAATCTCTCCACACCCTCAACAGCATTTGTTATTTTTCTGGCTTGTTGAACTTTGCTATTATTGCTGGAGTGAGATGCTATCTCATTGTTGTTTTGATTTGCATCTCTCTAATGGCTAATGATGGTAAGCATTTCCTCATGTGTTTGCTGGCCGCCTGTATATCTGCTTTAGTGACATGTTTGTTCCTGTCCTTTGCCCATTTCTTTTTGGTGTTGAGGTGATGAAGTTTTCTACAAATTTTAGAGATAAGTACCTTGTTAGATGTCATAGACAAATATTTTTTCCCAATCTTTAGGTTCTCTTTTTACGCTTTTGGAGAAGCCTTTCGATGCACATGAAAATTTAGTTTTTAAAAGGTCCCAGTCATCTACTTTCTCTCCTGCTGCTTATGCATTTTGGGTTATGCTTAAAGAGTTATTTATGCTGTAAATTAGTTTTGCCCATTTTATCTTTCACGAACTTTATGGTTTTGGGTTTTACATTTAAGTCTTTGATCCAACGTGAGTTTGTTTTTGTGTATGGGGTGAAGTACGGGTCTTGTTTCATTTTTCTGCAAGCGGATATCCAATTCTGCCAGCACCATTTGTTAAAGAGGCTCTCTCTCCCCCATTCAATGGGTTTTGGTCCTTTCTCAAAGATCAGCTGTCCATAGATGGATGGACCTATGTCTGGGTTTTCGATTCTGTTCCATTGGTCTATTTGTCTATCATTGTACCAATACCACACAGTTTTGACTACTGTGGCTGTACAGCAGGTTTTGAGATTGGGGAGTATGAGATCTCTTTTGTTTTTCTTCTTCACCAGTACTTTGCTTATCCGAGGTCTCTTTCCTTTCCATATGAAGTTAGTGACCGGTTTATCCATGTCCTAAAAGAATGTTGGAATCTGGATCAGCATTGCATTGAATATATAGATTGCTTTGGGTAGTACTGACATTTTCACAATATTCAGTCTTCCTATCCATGAACATGGCAGGTTCTTCCATTTAGGTATATCTCTTGTAGTTTCTTCTAGTAGTATTTTGTAGTTTTCTTTGTACAGGTCTTTTGTGTCTCTGGTAAGATTTATTCCTAAGTATTTCATCTTTTAGTAGCTATTGTAAATGGTATTGTTTTCCTTATTTCCATTTCAGAGATCTCTTTGTTGATGTAGAGGACTCCAACTGATTTTTGTATGTTGACTTGTATTTTGCCACTTTGCTGAACCTTTCTACTAGTTTCAGTAAATTTTTTGCTGCGTCTCTTAAGTTTTCTCTGTGTAGGATCATGTCATCTGCGAAAAGAGATAGCTTCACTTCTTTGCCAATTTGTATGCCTTTTCTTTCTCTTTCTTGCTTTACTGCCCTGGTGAGGACTTCCAATACAATGTTAAATAGAAATGGTGATAGAGGGCTAGAGTAGCTTCTCAGATACAACCAAACACCTAGAGGGAGAGAATCACCAGGCCTGCAGTCTCAAGACCATAGTCTTGGGGGACATCATGCTCAACTGACACAACATAGTACATAAAAATCTTGTTCTACATTCTACTTTGGTGAGTAGTGACTAGCTTTTGAGTGGCCATCTAAGATGCAACTATTGGTCTCCTCTCATCTGGAGCAAAGAAGAGTGAAGAAAATCAAAGTCATTTGAAAACAAGTAGTCCAAAGATATGATGGACCATGAAGACCTCAGCCTTCACGACCCTAAGACCAGGAGAACTAAATGCTGCCCAGCTAGCAATGTTAACCACTCGGAAAGAGATCAAAATTGGAGATCCTGGATAGAGTTGGAGGAGAAAACGTGGACCAAAATTCAAAAACACAAAATCGACCAGAAGTACTGGTTGGATAGAGACTGGTGGAACACCGGAGACTACTGTCCTTTGGGCTGGGAAACGGACTCACTTCCATGGAGTCCAACAGTAGAAAGACCGACAAGCAGAATACCTACGCCAGGGAGAGGCACCCCTTAGATCAATCTGCCATGCATCAGAGGGGCAGCATTCACATAGAGGGAAAGCTGGACAGACAGGCATGGATAAGAAGGGCAGGGAAGGGGATAATCACAGGGAGAGAAGGGGAGGAGAGCTTTTAATGGTGGGGGGTTGTAATGAAATCAAATGTGCATGAACTGTTAAGAGTAAAACAAGTCTGCTTTGTAAATATGCAACCAAATCACAATTTAAAGGCGAGGGTATTTTCTGGTGCTTCTGTTTCTTTAAGGTGGAAGATCAGGACATCGGAAGACACAAGAGGAATACAGGAGAAAGAAAAAGCTTCAGATCAGAGCTGTGCAGAGGAGCCCCTTGGGGAGCGAGAAAGGACCCTGGTGGGACAGTGTTCAGCACTTGGCTGCGAACTGAAAGGGTGACAGTGTGAACCCACCAGCTGCCCTGTGCAAGAAAGATGTGTGGTCTGCTTCCCTAGAGACTGACAGCCTTGGGATCCCTCTGCAGCAGTTCTATCCTGCCTACAGGGGTTACTGTGAGTTGGAATCTACTCCATGGCAGTGGGTTTTGGTTGGGGAAAGAAAGGAGTGCCCAGCACTGATGTCCAGTACTGGCTGGAGCCCATAAATTTACAGAGGCAGCAATTTTCAAGGTGATGTGATATTCCCTACAGCACCTCCACTGCCTGAGTGCAGGCAAAAGACACAAACAAATGGAGTGATCCAGGCTCAGGTCAGGTGTAAAAGGGGGGAAAGGAAGTGAGTAAAGCACGGCCAAGTGAGCAACTGAGATGGGCCCCAGACTCTACGCTGGGTGGGGGCCACCGTGAGCCAGGGGAGGGTCATGAGCAGGGCTTCCAACTAGTTCATTTTGGTTTGACCCCCCTGAGAACTGGCCTTTCCACCCCAGATACACTGACTCAGAATCTATGTTTTAACAAGTTCCCCCAGGTCATTCTAATAGATCCCCAGATAGATACATGTAAGAATCAATTAGATCCTGTTAAAATGTAGATTCAAAACAGAGACAAACCAGTTTGAAGTCCTGGTTATGAGACAGAAGTCAGAGAACAGGTACAAGAGGAATAACTGACTCAGAGACTAGAGAGATGGGGCTAAGGCAGGAGATGCCATCTGATAGCTGGATTCAGAGCTGGAACAAATTCAAGGTACTACAGTGCGAGGTGTGGCTATGGGAGGATGAGGCTAAAATGTTTTTGGAAAAAGGGATTCGATGTAAGGTCAACAAACTGACAGTTTTGGAGTACTGAACAGATCAGCCACGTGGATGGTTAAGTCCCTCGAGTTGAAGGCATGACTTGAGAAGACAGTAAAGTGGGGTCTACAGATTTTAATGAATGAGAAGCAGCAGCAGGGAAGGTAGTAATGACCGGGAAAGAGACAGTAGAGTCTGTAGAGGACACTCCTTTCTGCCTGCACAGCACTCATTCCTCCTCCTTCCACTACTACGACCCTGGTTTTGCTTTGAAAACCACCTTCTTCCTCTCCAAATGGGTTTCCAAAATCCTAGTAATATTCTGGGTGTCAATCTGGGAGAGAGGAACATCAGTTTTCATTTTATTATTTGTTAAACTGCTATTAAAGTGTTAAAGAATGTATTTTATTCTTTAAGCTCTACAGAGAGACTTCATACCCTTTGTATGTAGATGTCACAATTGAAAACAAATAAAGCCCTGGTGGAGCAGTGGTTAAGCGTTAGGCTGCCGACAGGTAGGCAATTAGAACCACCAGCTGGTGGGAGAAAGATTTACAGTCCTGGAGTCCACTGACAGCAGTGGGCGGTGGGGGGTCTCCTGGCTCCAAGGCAAGCACCTGATCCAGGTCTGGGCAATCAGTCACAAGAACTGGTTTAGGAGGCTGACCCAATTTAGGCCAATGAGACACCACCCAGGGCCTTTGCGGAACTCTCAGAAAAGAGGTGTTCTCTTTCTCCTGGAGTTGTGAAGCTTGTTTGCAGAACAGATCCCTTCCCCAGCTGGAGAACAAAGCTAGTAAGAAGAAAACAAAGCCAAGAGCTGAAAAGGGGCAGATTCCCAGCATCCTCTGAATACCTAGTTCCAGCCATTCTTGAAGCAAAATACCTAGACTTTTCAATAACGTGAGCTGGTAGACTTTCTTTAAAAACAGGATCAAGTGCTGCCTATCACATTTGAGTACATTTGCATTCAGTTTATCTACACTTAACTGAAAAGAATTTTAGCTATATTCTAATTCAGTGGAATAATCAAAATCTCAATTCAATAGCCTATATGATCCTTTCAATACTTAAGTCAAATCACACCTTCAAGACCCCGCAATGGCTCCTCATGTCACTCAGAATAAAGGCCAAAGTCCCCAGACACTGGCCTTCAGCCTCTGTTTTGACTGGAACACTATTCTCCAGATTGTTGTTGTTGTTATTTGCCGTCAAGTCAGCCCCGACTCATAGCGACCCCTCCTTGGGTTTCCGAGGCAGTATCACTACGGAAGTAGGATTGCCCAACCTTCCTTCCGAGGAGTGGCTGGTGGGTTTGAACCACCAGCCTTCTGGTTAGCAGTCAAATGCCTTAGGCACTATGCTACCAGAGCTCCTATTCTGCAGCCTCCTTCAAGTCTCTGCTCCAATCTCAGCTTATCAGTGAGGCCTACCCACACCTCCTTCCCACAGCCAGTGATCCTGAATCCCCATCCCCTGCTCTCATGTTTCGTTCTTCCACAGCATTTGTTACCTAACACAGTATGCACTCATTAAAATGTACTCAAAGAGGGCAGGGGTATTTGACTAGTCGATTCACTTGATCTATTTCCAGCACCCAGAACAGTGACTAGGTCAGAGTAGGCACTCAAATATTTGCTGAATGAGAAAAGTAAGATTGCCTGAGCCTCAAAGGAGCAGAGGTTGGTTTGCAAATATGTAGAAAGAGAAATATGCTACACTCCCACCTCCTGACCCTGACATAAGTGGACTGCAGAAGGAAGGCACATCTCCATTGTGAAGACTTCAGCGGCAGCAGTATCCTGTGGGGCAGGAAGTAGAGGTTCATTGAAGGGGTTGAGGACGCGGGGTGGGGTGTTAAGCACAGAATGAGGCCTGAGGTTAAGTTTTGGGAGGTCCACAGAAGCTAGAGGCTGATCAGGGAAGCAGCAGCCCAGAGCAGTTTACAGGTGAAAGTGAAAAAAAAAAAAAAAAAAGAGAGAGAGCTAGACAAAGTGATTTATTTACATTTTAGGTGAAGACAAAGGATATGATGATATGTGTCCTGATGAATTTAGCTGACATGAGAAGAATTAATCCTAGCAACCCCAGGCAGATAGAATGGATTCATCCCATGGCATAAAGGTTTGAACGATTTGACAAACTGTCAGGTGGAGATTTCATCACGTTCGTCTCCCTCTCCCACCTGAGCACCCAGAGGCCATCAAGAGCATCAGCCACATCAAGACACAAAGCTTCCCTGTTCATGCCATCACTCGGGGCCCAGAGAAGGCAATTCCCTTCTGCTTAACAGCTGTGCTGAGGGGTCTGCCAAACCTCATTCTCTTGACCCCAAATCCCTCTCACAACCCAATTTCCAAAAAAGAACATAGGCTTCTTTTCAAAGACATTAGCATTCAACTTTCCTACCTGCCCTCCAATGACCCACCCAGCCTGAGCAAGAGAATACTGGCCAAAGGGAAGGATTCCCTGGCCCTGACTCACCTGTTTCTTGTTAGCTTCTGATGTGCTTCTTGTACAGAAACTTCTCCAGAGTTACGACAACTTATGTGTAAGCCAAGACTCAAGGAAAATGTTACTCCGGTCAGAGAAAGAAATCCCACTGCGTAGCCTCTAAGGAAAAGTGACTTACTATAAATCAGACCCTTGGGAACAGTGTCATTTAGAAGCTCTCCAAAGCTGTTAGGAGCCTTATTAAACATTCAATAATTGATAATAATGCTCCATGACTCTCTCTCTCACAGAACTGACCCTGTGGAGGAAGCCAGCACTGATTAGACTTGGGTCTGACTTCCTGACCACCAGTCATATCTTGGTGGTGTAGGGCATGTGTCCTCCCTGTACTTAGGAGTGAAATGCTCACACTTCTGAGTCAAGTATCCTCTAAGAGTGGGATCTTAAGCAAATACTTAATATAGCTATCTGTAGAAGCCAGCCTCTAACATGGCCCCAGTGAGCCCCACCTCCTGGTAGTCACATCTTCTTCCCACACTGAACCAGAGTTGGTCTGTAATCAATAGAATATGGTAAAGATATGTCACTTCCAAGATAAGGTTATACAACGCTGTGGCTCCAGTGTCAGACAGACACTCTCAGTCTCTTGGATCACTTACTCTGGAGGAAACTGGTTGCCACGTCAAGCATGTCAGCAAGGAACTGAGGCCTGCCAACAGCTTAGAAGGGGCTCCTCCCCAAGCCAGCCTTTGCAATACTGCAGCCCTAGCCAACAGCTGAGTCCCTGGGCCGCACAAATGGTCAGCATGCTCTCTGCTAACCATAAAGCTGGCGGTTCACATCCGCCCAGAGGCACCTTGGAGGACAGTCTAGTGACCAACTTCTGAAAGATCAACCACAGAAAACCCAGGGAGCGCAGTTCTACTCTGACACGTGTGGACCGCCATGAGTCGGAAGTGACCGACTGACACCTGGGCCTGGGAGCCAACAGCTTAGCTGCAATTTCATGAAAAACCCCGGTGTCAGAACTCAGAACGCCCAAATTTCTGACCCACAGAAACCACTGTCAGGTGCTAAATCTGGGGGTAATTTACTACAAAGCAACAGATAAGTAATTCACCATGTGAGGCTGGGGCAGGCCAAGGCAACGTTTTGTTCTGTTGGACACAGGGCTGCTATGAGTCAGAGCCAAGTGGACACCTAAGGACTACCACCATGCAGAAGTGAGAAAGGATTGAAGACTGAACCTCAGTTCCTAGTCTACATTCAGTCAGGACCATAAGAAGCAATAAACTATTCATTCATGCATTCAACAAGTACTTATCGGATGTCCGATATGGGCAAGGTATTTCCAAATGACATAGCCTTCATGTAGTTTATAATCTATAAAATAAAGAGAAATAATCACAAAGGGGCCCTACACAGCTTCCTCAGCTGTTGAAGTCTTCTTGCTCTCACTGGTTTACGCCCAAGCTGTGCTTTCACAACTCTAAGAGGCCCATCAGGGCCCCCTCCCCAGCTATGTGGAGTGTTCAGTGCAGGGCAGCGAGCCACATTCCCTCATATTCATCTTTACTGTACCACGTGCTCTTCCATCCAAGGGGCGGGGACATGGCCCGTGAGCCCATCTGGTATTGGGACAAGGAGGACTTCGTTGAGTACACTTTGTGAGGAGGAAATCCTAAGCACTCGAATTGCTGCAACTAATGACCAAGTGACAAGAGCGGCACGGACACAAGCACAGCTCAAGTCCCGCGACAGCAGCACTCCCGCTGGAACGGCCAAAGGAGAGGGGAAGGCCACCCCTTACTCCTCTCCAGGCTCTGCTGGGTCTCAAAGCAGCAGGAGGGCTGTGCTGCTCTAAGAAAAGCGGGAGCCGCCTCGCGTACGAAAAAGGGCAAAGGGCGAGCTTTCTCTCCCCCATCGACCACAAAGCCAGCCTCTGCCAAACCTTAACAGTGTGGGAGGCCGTCGGAGGTGAATGGAGCTCCAGACACAAAACCACAAGGAGACTCTCTCCTCCCGCCGGCGGCTGGGGTCGAAGTCAGGTGACTGCTCTGGGCAAACAGCAAACCTAAACAAAGATCACTCCCCACATGACTGACGAGAGGGAAGACGACTCTCCCAGTAAGCCCAGAGCTGCCCAGTCCTACCGCGGAAAACCATCAACTCTTGCTTCTTTGCAGCCCCCCGAAATTGGAGGAGCTACAAGTTATTCCGCAGCTGAGCTCCCAGGGATGCACCTGGAGGAACTTGGAACCCTATCCCAGGACACAGGCGCCGAGCACGGCGCTCGGCCCGGCTCTAAGCACGCAGGCGGGACCCCTCCCCACCAGCTGTCACCGGCCGCGCGGCCCGTCAGCCAGGGACGTCTGTTCCCCTCTGGCCGCTCCCCTAGAAGCCGCGACCCTGCAAGGCAGACGCTTCTTCCCAAGGCTGTGGCCGGGAAAGGGCGCCAGGATGGGCGCGGCTCCGTACCGACGGTGGCTTCGGGTCTGTCATCCCTCCCTCCCCCAGGGATGGAATGGGCTTCCCGGCCCCCAGCTCCGCGCGCCCCACCTTGTCGCCGAAGCTGCGGGCCATCAGCAGGTCCGGGCTGGGCGTGCTGTCACCGCCCACGGCCTCCTCGCTGCTGGAGCCGGCCAGCGGGTGCGGCATGTCGCGCAGGGAGTGGGGCCCCGTGGACGGCAGGGCCTTGGGGGGCCCGCCCGACATGGCGCGCACCGCCCGGGACGCGCCG
>NW_006921624.1:14548284-14550652 GCF_000298275.1 Orycteropus afer afer
TTGGCAGAGTTGGATTCTCAGCTTTATTTGCTGGCAGATCGAGGGTGCCCAGATTGCTTCGAGCCCTTTGGGGTGTCAGTTCACCTTTTCTCACCTTACTTATCTCTGCAGCTTCTGTTTCTGGGACCAAATCATTAGAGGGTCATCCGTCCTTTCAAGAACATGTGATCCTAGTAAAGCAATGAGTAGGCCGGCTCCGGGGGCCGATTACCCAATAAGCCACGTACACCCAGCTTAACTGTAGTGAACAATTTCACCTGGGTTCAACACAGCTTTGACCTGTAGTGGACAATTTCAGCATGTTCTTGATGTGGTGAAGCCGAGGTGAAATTGTGCACTACAGATTGGTAAGTAAGCACAATTAAGCCTGTGCGTACTGGTTAATCTGCCCGTGTGTCAGAGTAGATTGTGCTTCACAAGGTTTTCAGTGGCTGATTTTTCAGTAGATGGCCAGACAGCAAAACCAAACCTAACTCATTGCTGTCCAGTCGATTCCAACAAATAGCAACCCAATGGGACAGAGTACAACAGCCCCCCATGGTTTCCAAGGTTGTAAATCTTTACAGAAGCAGACTGCCACATCTTTCTCCTTAGATGGGTTCAAATCAACAATCATGGCAGCTGAACACTTACCCATCGTGCCACCGGGTGTCACTTTGGTCAGGCATACCACTGCCATCCAGTCAATCCCCACTCATATGGACCCCATTAGTTTTGCAAGGCTGTAAATCTTTATGGAAGCAGACTGCTTCATCTTTCTTCCATGTAGCAGCTGGGGGGTTCCAACATTGACATTATGGTTAGCCAGATGCCTTAACCATCATAGCACAAGAGCTCTTTGGTCAGACACAACCCCTTATATCCCTCGGTGTAATAATACACAGAGTGAGGTCTTTAGTCCCCAAGCTTGTTGTTAGGTGGCATTGTCTTGGCTCCGACTCATGGTGACCTCATGTACAACAGAATGAAACACTGCCGAGTCGTGTGCCATCCCCACAATCCTTGCTGTACTTGAGCCCATTGCTGCAGCCACTGTCCGTCTATCTTGTTGAAGGTCTTCCTCTTTTTCGTTTACCCTACACTTTACCAGGCATGATATCTTTCTCCAAGCGTGGTCCCTTCTGACAACATGACCAAAGTAGGTGAGATAAAGTCTTGCTGTTCACGCTTCCAATGAGCATCCCAGCGGCACTTCTTCCACATAGATTTGTTCATTCTTCTGGCAGTCCATTGTATTTTCAGTATTCTTCACCAACACCACAATTTAAAGGCTTCAATTCTTCAGTCTTCCTTATTCACTGTCCAGCTTTCGCATGCATATGAGATGATTGAAAATACCAAGGTTGTGCCTTGGGTCAGGTGCACCTTGGTCTTCAAAGTGACATCTTTGCTCTTCAATACTTTAAAGAGGTCTTTTGCAGCAGATTTGCCCGGTGCAATATGACATCTGATTTGACGGTGGCTGCTATGCATGTTGACTATAGATCCAAGGAAAATGAAATCTTTGACAACTACAATCCTTTCTCCATTTATGGTGATGCTGCTTATTGGTCAGTTGTGAGGATTTTTGTTTCCTTTATGTTGAGATTCAATACATGCTGCAGACTGTAGTCTTTAATTTTCATCAGCAAGTGCTTCAAGTCATCTTCACTTTCAGCAAGCAAGGCTGTGTTGTCTGCATATCACAGGTTGTTAATAAGTCTTCCTCCAGTCCTGATGTCCTGTTCTTCTTCATACAGTGCAGCTTCTCAGATTATTTGCTCAGCACACAGAGTGAATAAATACGGTGAAAAGATACAACCCTAATGCACACTCTTCCTGATCTCAAACCATGCAGTATCTCCCTGTTTGTTTGAATGACAGCCTCCTGGTCTATGTACAGGTTCCTCATGAGCACAATTAAATGTTCTAGAATTCCTATTCTACTCAATGTTGTCTGTAACTTGTTATGATTCACACAGTTGAACACACCGTCCATAAAACCAAAGTAAACATCTTCCTGGTATTCTTTGCTTTCAGCCAAGATCCATCAGATGTCAGCAGTGATATCCCTCATTTCACATCCTCTTCTGAATCCAGTGTGCATTTCTAGAAGTTTTCTGTCAATATAATGCTGAAACCATTTTTTAATTATGTTCAGCAAAATTTTACTTGGGTGTCATATTAATGATATTGTTCAATAATTTCCACATTCTATTGGATCACCTTTCTTTGGAATGGGTACACAAATATGGATCTCTTCCAGTCAATTGGCCGGGTAGCCATCTTCCAAATTACTTGACATAGACAAGTAAGTGCCTCCAGGGCTGTATCCATTTGTTGAAACATCTCAGTGGGTATTCCATCAGTTCCTGAAGGCTTCTTTTTC
>NW_006921624.1:14554767-14565119 GCF_000298275.1 Orycteropus afer afer
ATTATCTTCTGTGTCTGTGTTAATTGGTTTCCCTTTTCTTTGTTGAAGAGGGTCTGTGCAGTCTTTCTGCCTAGTCCGCCATCTTGCCGGAACTCTCCCTCATGTATGATGTTCTTGATGTTATCCCACAACTAGTCCTCAAGCTGTCATTTTCGTTTCTTTCTCCCCCACCCCCCATGGCTCTTCTTTGATGGGAGAGAACTGGACCCAGAGGGCACTGTGAACAATTTCAAATGTTGCATCTGCCTCATGAGAACTCCAGTCTTCTAGTCTTTATGGAGTTGAGTAAAATTGTTAATGCTTCCCTGTTCAAGGACTGCTTACAAATACTGTAAAGCCCATTATCTTCTCAATTAACATTAAAATAAATGGCACTAATATACTAGAAATGAGTGTTCTGTGGTTTATAACATACACATTTCTTATTGAATTGGTGTTATTTATTTTAGCAACAAGGCCACCTTAGAGATCTTATTTTATTATTATTAGTTTTGGAGATCTTATTTTATTACAACAGCACACAGCCTTTTCAGGACATGATGGAAGAGGGAAGAACATCCTACATTTGAATTCCTGCATAGTCACTACAAGGTGGATGATGAAGAGCAAATTATTGAACTTCGGTGAACCTGCTTTCTGTTCTAACAAGGGGGAGGAGGGGAGTGGGTAGTCATACTACCTTCTGGAGTGGGAATTAAATAGCATTCTGTATGGGATGTTCCTTGGGAAATACTGGCACAGAATATATGCTCCCTTAAGGTTAATCTCCTTCCCTTCTCTGTCTGGCCAAGTTTTCTTTGCCATTTCATGCAATGATTACCATAGCAAACCAAACTCACTGCTGTCAAGTCGGATCAAATCACAGCGACCCCTTTGGGTTTCTGAGGTGGTATCACTACAGAAGTAGATTGCCTGATCTTCCTTCCGAGGACTGGCTGATGGGTTTGAACTGCCAGCCTTCTGGTAAGCAGTCTTCTGGTGAGTGCCTTACGTGCTACTCCACCAGAGTTTCTGATCTTCATAAGTTTTCATAATTAAATATGCTGCACTTCAAACCCCTCCACTTGCTCTGTTTGGGTCAGAGTATCATTTTTCTATGGATGTGCACACACATTGCAAAAATGGTATTGGGAAGGCACTGTCAAACCTCTCATTTCATGATGGGGAGAGCGAATTACCATCAGCATCAACAGCTAAAGGCCAGTCCTATGAGGTAGAGATCAGCCCCTCCAACCTTTTTACCAATTCTGACACCAACCATCCCTCCCAACAGCACTTGACTTCTCTGCTGGGTTCAATAATTCATGATAATGGCCCTACAGAACTCTCTCACAATACTCACGATTTATCAGAGAAGTAGTAAGTTACAATTCAGGATCAGAAACAATCAGGATACAGTTGTTCAATCAGGGAGCCTCTGCTCAGCTGTGCTGCATAGCATGCTTCTCTCTGGCCTCAGCCTCTTGGCCTTGTATCCTCTTGGCCTCTGCCCTGATCCAGCCAGCGTTACAAAGTTCTTTTAGCTCTGCTGATAAATGCCTAAAGCCAACCCACTCCGCCAGTAATCCTCGGCCCAAAGACACTCATCTCTCTCGCTTGGCTCTGTGGGTCATCAGCCTAGCTCCACTGATAAATGCCCTGAAGCACGCCACTCTGCCAGCAAGCCTCCTGCCCAAGGCACTCTTCTTTCCAGCTCTGTGGGCTGGGCAGCCCACCACTCTGTCTTGTGTCGGCCTCTGGATTCTAATGCCTTCGCTGTCTGTGTCTCTGCCATTGCTTCTCGTCTCAGCAAAGCGTTAACAACTGTCTTCTGGGTTGAGAATAATCAGTGCAGGGATCTCAGGTCCAGAGGACATGCTCCAATCCTCGTTCTTCTTTTGATGGTAGTGAGATTCCCCTTTCTGCCTCTGTGACGGCTCATTTTCAGCCTAAAACCAAAAAAAGAAAAAAAAAAAAAAAGCCAAACTCACTGTCGTCCAGTCGAGTCGATCCAATGGCAAAACTGACCAATCCCCACATTAAGGTTCCATACACCTCATTTGCACAGTCCCATCCCCACAACAGCGGCGTGCACCTTATTTACATTATTAGCAAGCTATCCAAGCACCTCACATTTGCATAGTCCCACCATTTCATCTGGTGAGACTCACAAAGACCATAGTTAGGAGTGCCATATTAAGTAATTCACTGTCACACACACACACACACCCCACTGATGGAACTAGAATTCCTAAAAGGCATATAAAGCAATTTTTAAAATTTATCTTCTAGTTTCCTGGTTGGTCAATGGTATTTGATCACAATGATCCAGTGACTAGTCATCAAAATTAAAGAAAGTGAAAAAAAAAAAAAAGAAAAAAAACCCAAACGTGAACGTCTATGGAAAACACTTCTGTACAAAGTTTCATCCATTCATCTTTAGCTCCAGCCTTCATGTTCATATTTATTTCCTGTTGTGTTTCAGTGTTCCTGGTGGGTAATTTTCCCTGAAAAAACATAATGATGAACATACTTCTACTAAAAGTTTTTAAGGCAGCATGGTCGTAAGAAGGAAACGTCAAGTTTCTATATTAGAGCAGAAGGTTGTAGCACTTGTTTGGGATGTATGGAGGGACATTTGGAATTGTCGATCCTTGCTGTGAAGAAGAACGCACTGGATGTATGTGGGTAGGGGTGGGGTGTCGATCCCCATTGCTGCAAGAATCCAAGAACAGAACGTGGTGTCCTCCCATCCACAGGGTATCTTGGGCACTTAAGCCCATACCTCTCAGCAGACATAGCCTTGGCCCCCAGAATTCGGTAGATTTGATAACATGAGCGTCTGCAGACTCACTAGCAAGCCTGTCGGGGCTTTACCATGAGTGTTCTGAGACCTCAGAACAAAGCAGGGTACAATGAGGCATTCTGTCTCTCCCCCTGGTACAGCGTGTGCTTAGGTCTGCATGTTTGTGCTGGCTGCCTATCCTCTTCTGGTTTTTAATACAATTGTGGCTTTATTCTATATGGCATCCCAACCCCTGCCTCAAAATAACACCACCACTTCTGAAGTAGACGACTGGTGAGAACAAAAGACGTTTTCAGCGAGCATTCAGAGTGACATATAGAAAGCCACAGAGGGCTGTCTCAAACAAAGGGACCCACTGAGAAGGCACAATTCCCAACAAAGACAAAATGGTGTGGACAATTTAATTTGGCCAACCATGTCCCAGGAAAGAAGTAAATGCCAGCAGGTCCACTTGAGGCCAGGATCTGAAGAGCTTTGCAAACAAGAAATTGGAACTTGCCCCAGAACCAGCAGAGAGGTTTATGGGTACATGACAGGATCATTTTCTCTATATACATAGGAGCACCAAGAAACCCCAGTGGTGCTCGGCTGCTCACCAAGAGGCAGTTCAAACCCACCAGCTGCTCCACGGAATAAAGACAGGGCAGTCTGCTTCTGTGGAGATTTACAGCCTTGGAAACCCTAGGGGGCAGTTCTACCCTGTTCTGTAGAGTAGCTATGAGTCAGAAGTGACTCGACAGCAGTGGGCTTTTTGGCTTATAGGAACTTCTGACCCCAAAGGCTTGGGCTTGGAGCCCCTTATGGTAATTAAGCTTGTGTCAACTTGGCTAAGCTAAGTTGATGTAGTTATTCCCCATGATGAGACTGATAATCAGCTCCATGGTGGATTCTGTTGTGAGCAGCTGAGTAGCTGCCTTAGGGATGTGGTCTGCTTCCAGTATCTAAGAAGATGCTTTGAGAAAGGTCTCTGAGCTTCTTGGCACTTCTGGATCCTGCATTTGGCCAAGTCATCCATAGTCTGCCATGTTGTCTGCTGATCTTGGAACTGTTTAAGTAGTGGCCTGCCATGTTGCTTGATAATTTTGGGACTGTGCCGTTTTACTTGTTGACCATGAGTCTGTCAGCCTCGGCAGCCAGCAGCTTTGTAAAACAAGTCTCCAGCTTCAGTGGGCTGGGAATAAGAGGCAGATCTGAAGCCCAAGGCTGAGGGGCTTTCACCCAGCCCCTCGAGCTGGCACACTGAACTCAGATTTCTAGCCTCCCAAACTGTAAGAGAATAAATCCTGTTTGTTAAAGCCATACATGTGTGGTATGTCTGTTAGAGCAGCACTAGAAGACAAATACACCCCTCATGCAATGGTTAGTATACAATGTCTAGATCACGGAGTCTGTGCTGTGAATCTCAAATTTTGGGGTTCCTATGAACCACCTGGGAAGGTTGTTAAAATGCAGATTTCCAGACTCCACCCAAGAGATTCTGATTTTGGAGTGGGGCCTGGAATCTGCACTTTTAACACCTTCCTAGGTGAAGCTTAAGCAGCTCTGGTGGTGTAGTAGTTAAGGCATTTTTGGCTGCTATTCAGAAGGTCAGCAGTTCAAACCCACCAGCCACTCCATGGAAGAAAGAGGAAGCAGTTTGCTTCTATAAAGATTTATAGCCTTGGAAACCCAATGGTGGTTGTTATGACTCAATGGCAGAGTTTGGTTTGGTTTGAGCTGACGCTTACACTGATGCTGATCAATAGTCTATACAGCTACCTACTCCTTCTTATTGACATAATTAAGTTCCAAAGACCAGATAGTTATGTGAAAATCAGTGTTATAAAAAAATGGAGGATGTCTGCATCATTACATAATGGCCAAACCACTAAAAGTCACTGCCCAGCTAAGCTGACATGTAACTTTGACCATGATAGCCAGCGTTATTCTTGCCTCACACCTCAACATTCATTACTGCCAGATTCATGTCTTTAATGCACAAAATAAAAGATAGCAGGTTTTTTACTATGATCGTAATTATGAAATATCGGGTAACAACATAGGTGAGGAACAGGTGTACCTTGAAAAACACTGTTCTCGTCGCTCCACCCATTTCTCTAAATAAAGTTCTAACTCTCCTTTTGTAAGTAGCATTCGTAAGTGCTTGCTTTGGAGAAATTTCCTATTTGTTGAAAAGTTGATTAAAAGGGAAACTTCCCTATTATAGAGATCTTTGGCCCTAAATTTTTATGGTTATTTTTATTGAGCACCTACCAGGTGCTTAAAATTTAGAAGAGCTGAGATAAATTAACCTAGGTATTGATGGGTTCATTTTATAGCTCTAACTGTGGAAGCCAAAGTGGCTAACAGTAGAATGGTCACTTTCCAGAGCCCTCAAAACTTTTTTAGCTAGCCCTGCTCTGGTAGCATAGTGCCTAAGGCACTTGACTGCTAACTAGGAGGCTGGTGGTTCAAAGCCACCAGCCACTCCTCAAAAGGAAGACTGGGCAATCTACTTTCGTAGTGATACTGCCTCGGAAACCCAATAGGGGGTCTCTATGAGTTGGGTCCGACTTGACGGCACACAACAACAAGAAGCAGGCTCCCAGTAACTGGACCTCCCTGGCCATAGAAATGTAATTTGCTGCCATCACTGAGAGATATCTGCTGCTTAGTTTTCCTCACAGGTAGGCTCTGGAGGGAAAAAGAGAAGAGTGAGCGAGCGTGCGTGTGTGTGTGCATGTGCGCGTGTACTCCTTTGTAGTGGATACCCACTAAAGAGGTTGGACTAAAAAAGATTTTGAATTGACAAGTACTGGTAGCCGTGGAATTAAGTCTTACTAAGAATGAATCTTTGGATACAACAGAAAATCAGTTTAGTGACTGTATACCCCCAAGACAGTATTTAGTTCCATCACTAGGACTGACCCCTAAAAGACAGGGAGAAGATGAACATTCACATATCCTATAATCCAGCAATTCCACTCCCAGAACACAACAGAAATACAAACAATAAAACAATCTCTACAGCAACACTCTATGATTCCATTTGTATAAACTTCTGAAACAAGCAAAATGAATCCACAGTGCTAGAAGTCAGAATAGTGTCACCTCTGTCGGAGGTATAGGAGCTCTGGGGATGCAGTGGTTAAAGCACTCAGCTGCTAACCCAAAACTTCAGTGGTTTGAACCCATGAACTACTCCATAGAAGAAAGATGAGGCAGTCTGCTTCAGGAAAGATTTACAGCCTTGGAGACCCTATGGGGCAGTTCTACTCTGTCCAACAGAGTCGCTATGAGTTGGAATTGACTTGAAGGGAGTGGGTTTTTTGGTTTTTTTGTAGGAAGTTTCTAGGGGTACTGATAAAATTCTGTTTCTTGATCAAGAATATCTGTTTCATGATATCCTTTGTAAAATTTCATCAAGCTGTGCATTTATGATTTCTGAGCTTTTTTAATGTTATACTTAATTTTTAAAGTGTACATTAAGAAAAGGCATCTAGTCTGCAACCCTCACTTCATAAGTGAGAATTGAGGCCCAGAGATAATAGTAACTTAATTGAGATCAACCAGCTAGTACTACTGAGTGAACATGTGGTTTGTGGAATGCTACTTTAGGTGAGGCCCAGAGGTCTGGGCACGAGAAAATAAGCAGAGAGAGAGGAAGATGTGCCACATACTCCTAGGTGGCCACAGAACAGTCCTTCACCCTGCTTCCTGGCTCGCGGCCTTCTCTTCTTGCTTCACTTCATATGCAGTCATGCGAGACACTGTCTGAGTTACCTACTGCTGCTGTAACAACAACAACAAAAATACCACAAATAGGTGGCTTTAAAGAACAGGAATTTATTTTCTCACAGTTGAGAAGGCTTCTTGTTGTTGTTGTTGTTAGGTGCTGTTGAGTTGTCTTCGACTCATAGTGACCCTACGCACAGCAGAACAACACACTGCCCAGTCCTACGCCAGCCTCACTGTCCTTGCTATACCTAAGCCATAGTCACAGCCACTGTGTCAATCTATCTCATTGAGGGCCTTCCTCTTCTTTGTTGACTCTCCACTTTACCAAGCATGACATCTTTCTCCAGGGAATGGTTCTTCCTGAAAACATGACCATAAAAGGTGAGATGAAGTCTGGCCATTCTCGCTTCCAAGGAGAATTCCAGCTGCACTTCTTCCACGACAGATCTGTTAGTCCTTTTAGAAGTCCAGGGTATTCTCAGCATTCTTCTCCAACACCACCAACTCAAAAGCATCAACTCTTCTTCAGTCTTCCTTATTCACTGTCCAGCTCTCACATGCATAAGAGGCAAATGAAAATACCATGGCTTAGGTTAGGCACACCTTAGTCTTCAAGGAGACATCTTTGCTCTTCATCACTTGAAAGAGGTCTTTTGCAGCAAATTTGCCCAATGCAATACGTTGTTTGATGTCTTGACTACTGGTTCCATGAGTATTGATCGTAGAACCAAATAATATGAAATCCTTGAGAACTTCAATCTTTTCTCCATCCATCGTGAAGCTGTTTATTGAACCAGTTATGAGGATTTTTGTTTTCTTTATATTGAGGGATAAGCCATACTGCAGACTGTAGTCTTTAATCTTCATCAGTAAGTGCTTCAAATCATCCTCATTTTCAGCAAGCAAAGTTGTGTCATCTGTGTATCACAGGTTGTTAATGAGCCTTCCTCCAATCCTGATGCCACATTCTTCTTCATATAATCCAGCTTCTTGGATTATTTGCTCAGTATACAAGTAGAATAAGTATGGTGATAGGATACAACTTTGACGCACTCCCTTCTTGATTTTGAACTATGCAGTATCCCCTTGTTCTGTTTGAACAACTGCCTCTTGATCTATGTACAGGTTCCCCATGAGTACAATCAAGTATTTTGGAATTCCTATTCTCCCCAATGTTATCCATAATTTGTTATGATCCACACAATTGAATGCCTTTGCAAAGTCAATAAAACACAAGTAAACATCTTTCTGGTATTCTTTGCTTTCAGCTAAGATCCATCTGACATTAGCAATGAGATCCCTTGTTCCATGTCCTCTTCTGAATCTAGCTTGCTTATCTGTAAGCTTTCTGTCGATATACTGCTGCAAACATTTTTGAATTATCGTAAGATTTTACTTGCATGTGATATTAATGATATTGTTTGATAACTTCCACATTCTGTGGGATCACCTTTCTTTGGGATGGGTACAAATATGGATGTCTTCCAGTCAGTTGGCCAGGTGTCTTCCACATCTCTTGGCATAACTGAGTGAGTGCTAGAAGTTCAAATTCAGGGTGTGGCTGTAGAGGGAGATCCTTCGTTGCCGGTAGCCCCTGGAGTCCTTGGTGTTCCTTGGCATCTGCCTTTCCCCTCTGTGTGTCTCTGTGTCTGTTCTGCTCTTTTATAATTCAGAAGTGATTAGGTTTAGGACTCACCCCACTCAGGCATGACATAACTAACATAAGACCACCCTATTTCCAAACAGGATCAGAGAGGGGCCAGGACCTCAGTATAGGGGGCCACAATTCAATCCATAACAGACATGAGTTACTAAAACCATTTTGTGACTGTGAAGGGAGACATTCCTGATACCCTGAGGAAAGCAGAGTAGATAAATGGGAAAAGCTTGTGTCTTCAATGGCATTAATAAGCCAGTACACTTAAATCCACACTCTGTAAGTAAAAAGTAAACATCCTTGTGGTCTCAGCCATTTTAACTGGTAACCCTATAAGTTGCAGCTGAATTCATCCTTACAGATTCAGAAGATAAAGAATATGAGCAAGCAAGGGAAAGTATGAGAACAGAGTTCACCCTTGTGGGTAGCAATGTTAGCACAGCAGTACCATTCTGCTGTAACATGCATTCTCTAAGGGCGTGATAAAATTTATTTCCTGGGGAGGAGGTGGTAAAAAAAATCTGAACTATTACAATGGTTTGTGGCTTTCCAAAGCTCAACTCTATGCAACAAAATCTCCTTTAGCATTTCATTTTTCTTGTTAGAATGTAACTTAATTTTTCTCCTGTTAATGGGGATGATAATGAAAGGAAGTTGAGAAACACTACTCTATAAAGATGCAGGAAGAGCTGAAAAATGGAAGAGGAAAACAGAATTACTGACTTTGTGGCAGCACTCCTGATCCCTTCCCAAAGCCTCTGAATTCCACTGGGTCTTCCCTGATCCTTGCCCCAGTTTCTACCACTGCGGTAGCCAAGCCTGCTCTGCTCAGTCCTCCTGGGCTTTCTAACCTACGTGATAAATGACGGTGTGGGGACACAGACTAGTCTTCATTACACAGAGGATGGGAGACTATGCATGCATGAGGCCCCATCTTTCTGTATAACCTATGGCCAGCATAGCAAGATGTTCAGCAAGAAACTTATACTCAGTACCCACATTATTGTTATCAGGAAGGACAAGTCCTTGGAGAAGGACAACATGCTTGGTAAAGTAGAGTCAGCCAAAAAGAGGAAGACCCTTAATGAGATGGGCTGACATAGTGGCTGCAACAATGGGCTCAAACACAACAATGATTGTGACGATGGTGCAGGCCTGAGCAGGGCTCTGTTCTGTTGTGCACAGTCACTATGAGTTGGAACCGACCCAACAGCACCTAACAAAACCACCACCCAGACGGCAGATGCAGGTGAAGTGACTTGCTAAAGGCAGGGCCCCTAGACCCAGCTATCTAAGATAACTAATTATGCTGGAGTTTCAGGATATCCTGATGGGGGTGTAGGAGGCCCGATTTGTCCCCACTTGGGCTTTTTGTATTGTGACAGGCACCACCATGAAGAAAATGGTGTGGGGTGGGGAGCGGCTCAGAAAGCCACATTCACCATCCATCTGAGTTCCTCTGCCATCCATGGCTAGAATCCATTGCCTATTGAATGTATGCTGGGAAACTGAAGCTTTATCTGTAGTAGTCCTCATTTTCTCTCCCAGAAGGTGCTCTGATGGCCCTGTGGTTAAAGCACTCAGCTACTAACCTAAAGTTTGGTGGTTTGAACCCACCAGCTACTCTGTGGGAGAAAGATGAGGCAATGTGCTTCTGTAAAGATTTACAGCCTTGGAAACCCCATGGGGCAGTTCTACTCTATTCTGTAGGGTTGCTATGGGTCAGAATCAACTCAGTGGCAGTGGATTTGGTTTCTTGTTTGATATTCCATACTGGACAGAAGGTTTGTTCAGCTCCAAATTTCCAGTGCATCTGGTATAACATGGCTCCCCCAGGTCAGCATTCTTCTGAGGTTGCCAGTCTCCCAAATTTACTTATTCAACCACTTCTTATCATCAAGCCAAAAAATAAAAAAACAACTCACTGCCATCAACTATATTCCAACTCATAGCAACTCATCAAGCCAAGGCTGACTTAATTTCTTCCTAGGAAAAGCTGTATATCCAGCCCTTCAGGGTGGATTTTAGAAGATTATTGATAAAAGTAAACTAATTTGATACTGAAGTAAGAGCAGAGTTCTAGCTTCACCTCAACCAGTGGATTACTGTAAATCCTCAGAACGAAGGTCTGATCAGCTGACCTTTGACCCATCAGCACTACTACTGTCCAGAAACCCAGGGTTTCCAGGATCA
>NW_006921624.1:14566659-14569202 GCF_000298275.1 Orycteropus afer afer
ACATTTAGTTGTCATGTCTCCTCAGCCACCTCTGCTCCATGACAATTTCTCAGACTTCCTTTTGTTCCTGACAATTTTAATAGTTTTGAAAATTATCGATTAGGTATTTTGTAGAATGTCCCTCAATTTGAGTTGGTCTGGTGTTTTTCTCATGCTTAGATGAGGATAGTGGGTTTTGGGAGGAAGACCAAAGAAGTAAAGTGCCATTCTCATCACATCAGATCAGCATACATGCTATCAACATGACTTATCACTGATGATGTTAACCTTGGTCACCTGGCCAAGGAAGTGTTTCCAGGTTTCTCCACTGTAAAGTTATTACCCCTCCCTCCTTTTCCATGCTGTACTCTTAGTGACATGGAAGCATATCACTGAGTGTAATTTGGCCCCTTTTTGACCACTGCTATTAGGTCCTCATTTTCAACTCTTTCATTGCAAGGGAGAGGAGTCCTGGTGGCACAGGGGTTAAAGTGCTCAGCTGCTAACCAAAAGGTTGGTGATCCAACCTACCAGCGGCTCCACAGGAGGAAAGATGTGGCAGTCTGCTTCCGTAATGATATACAGCCTTAGAAACCCTGCGGGGCAGTTCTACTCTGTCCTGTAAGTTCAATGGCAGTGGGTTTGGTTTGGTCATATTTGAAAGGGAAAGTCATTGTGGTCAATGCACATTTCAAAGTGTCCTCTGAGCAAGCATGATATGCCCTGCTGCAACCACACACTGATAAGGGCTCTACCTTTTGAGAGTGCTCTTCCTCCTCTTCCTGCCTTTTGGTCCTTGTTGTTGCTGTTATTTGCCGTGGAGTCAGCCCTGACTCATAGCGACTCCTCCTTGGGTTTCCGAGGCAGTATCACTATGGAAGTAGGATTGCCCAACTTTCCTTTTGGTCCTTATCTCCTCCCAAGTCGGCTGAACACAAAAACGAAACTTCTCTCTCATTAGGCAGTTTATTCCCAAAACTTAGTTAAGAAATGAGATCCTACTTGATTAATGGCTATGAAAGAATTAAGAATTAATCCTTCTATATAGAATTAAAGATGTAAATGTGAAAGTAAAATATTATGAAAATATTTCTACAACCTTGGGGTAGGAGAGTCCTTAAACAACACTGGATACTAGCAACCTAGAAGCTGTAAAAGAATAGAGATATTTGACTATATGAAAATAAAGATAATTTTATTTTATTTTTTATTCTTAGTCATGCATTGTTTGATTTGTAAGAAATGTTGCTGTTGGAATACAGAAAGTTAAAGAGAAACATAAAAATTATAATAATTCTGCAAATTTGCCCCAAGATACTCCCACTAGATCCAAGGATAGCATTAAAAGTTCTCGTACCACATATCATGATGAATTTAGTACTTAAAAAATGTTTAAGTGTAAAATATAGCAGAGACTTTGTACAGTTTGGCTTCTCATCTATTGAGAATAAACCCATCTACAGCTGCACTGTTATTTGTGGAGAAATGCTTGCAAATCAATGCCTAAAACCTTCTCCCTTATCTTATAATTTAGAAACAAAAACTGAAAATTATATATATGAAAAGATACCAGTAGATTTTTTTAACTTCAAAAGGGAATTTTTAAACCTCAAGTAATTAAAGCAATTGTTGATTCTAGCACCTGTAGTGAGACTACAATCTATTTTAATATATTCTTGATCCTAAAGTCAAATATGATATAAAATTAGTTTGAAATTTATTTGTCTATAATTTTTTTATTTATAAAAACTTTTGTCTTTTTGCATATAGAACCAATTGCAAATGAAGCAAATAGTGTGTGGATAATTTTAAAATACTATACATCAAGGACAAATGATATGGGACAGAGTAGAGGGTAACAGCTAAAGATTGCAGGGGTTCTTTTTAGGGTGATGAGAAATGTTCTAAAATTTGTAATGGTGATGGTTATACAACTCTGACTATAATAAAAACCACTTTAAATAGGTGAATTGTATGATATGTGAATTATAGCTCAAAAAAGCTGTTACCAAAACAAAGAGACAAATGATAATTGGAGAAAATTATTTGAAACACAAATTACCCACAAGCATTAATATCCCTAACACAAAGTTTTCCCATAAATTAATAAGGAACAAACAATAAACAGAACAAAAAGGACAAAAGGATATGGACAGGCACTTCAAGGAAAAAAATACAGATGACCAACATACTTGTGTAAGAACATTTAATCTCAGTAGAGATTGAGGAAATACCAGTGAAAGCAGAAAGATAACCTTTTCATCTCCCCTGTTGACAAAAACTGAAAGAGTGAAGAATTACAATCAGGTGAGGATTTATCTTTCATTGAGGCCTGAAATGTGAAAAATTTGGGGGGCCCTTCTCAAGAAAAAAGGAGCCCTGGAGGCACAGTGGTTAAAGCCCTTAGCCCCTAACTGAAAGACTGGTGGTTCAAACCCATCAGCCGCTCTTTGTGGAAAAGATGTGGCAGTCTGCTTCCTAAAAGATTTACAGCCTTGGAAACCCTATTGGTTTTGTACTCTGTCCTATAGCGTTGCTATGAGTTGGAATTGATTTGATGGGAG
>NW_006921624.1:14571207-14587461 GCF_000298275.1 Orycteropus afer afer
ATTATTCAAATTTATACACCAACCACTAATGTCAAAGATGAATTGAAGATTTTTACTAACTGAAATTGACCAAACATGCACTCAAGATGCACTGATGACTACAGGTGACTGGAATACACAAATTGGAAACAAAGAAGTAATATCAGTATCTGGAAAATATGGCCTTGGTGATAGAAATGATGCTGGGGGTTGCACAACAACATTTTGTAATACCAAGGACTTACTCATTGTAACACATAAATGGCAACTAACATGTGGACCTCAGCAGAATGAAACTGACTGCATCTGTGCTAAGAGATGATGGAGAGCTTAATTTTATCAGAACAAGGCCAGGGGCCAACTGTGGTACAGACCATCAATTGCTCATATGCAAGTTTAAGTTGAGGCTGAAGAAAACTAAAACCAGTCCATGACAGCCGATATGACCTTGAATATAGCTTACTGCCATTGAATTAATTCCAATTCATGGTGACCCTGTAGGGTGGAGTTAACTGCCCAGAGGTTTCCAAAGCTATATGTATATGTATGTGTATATATATTTACATTTAAAAAAAATATTGTGATTTGGGTGAAAGTTTACAGAGAAAATTCATCTTCCATACAGCAGTTTATATACATTTAGTCTTACTTTGACTGTATCTCCCACAATGCAACAGCTCTCCTCCCACTTCCTCCTCATAGCCACCTCTTTCCTGTGTCCTTTCCTCCCATGCACTCCTGCCCCCCGAGCTGTGCATATACAGCCCTTCTGTTCTCCTATGATTGATCTCTCCAAGAGGTATATCCACCTAATGTGAATGTTCAGCTCATATCCAAGGCTATCAATTTTTATGGAAGCAGATTGCTATATCATTCTCTGGGGAGTGGCTGGTGGGTTTAAATCACTGACCTTTTGGTTAGCAGCCAAATGCCTTAACCACTGTACCACCAGAGCTCCTGACCTTGAACATATCCCACCTGAATTTAGAAACCATCTGGAGAATAGATTTGATGCATTGAACACCAATGAACAGACCAGATGAGTTGTGGGATGACATCAAGGACATCATACATAAAGAAAGTAAAAGGTCATTAAAAAGACAAGAAAGAAAAGACCAAAATGGATGTCAGAAGAGACTCTGAAACTTGCTCTTGTACATAGAGTAGCTAAAACAAATGGAAGAAATGATGAAGTAAAAGAGTTGAACAGAAGATTTCAAAGGGCCACTAAAGAAGACAAAGTAAAGTATTATAATGAAATGCATAAAACCCTGGAGTCAAACAAACTGGTGGTAAATGGTATCTTCCACAACTAATGTTTTATCATAGTATGGCAAGAGTTTTCTAGGTCTTGTTGAAACAAATATGTAGTAATAATGAAAGATGAAATAAGTAGGCTTTGAAACATTTGTAAAATATTCAAGCAAATAAAGGAAAAAATCTGGAGTCGATAAACCAAAAGGGAACACATTTGGCATTTCTAAAGCTGAAAGAACTGAAGAAAAAATTCAATCTCAAGCTGTGATCCTGAAGGGTTCTGTGGGCAAAATATTGAATGACTCAGGAAGCATCAAACGAAGATGGAAGGAATACACAGAGTTACTGTACCAAAAAGAATTGGTTGATGTTCACCTATTTCAGAAAGCAGCATATGATGAAGAACTGATGGTGTTGAAGGAAGAAGTCCTGCACTGAAGGCACTGGTGAAAAACAAAGCTCCAGGAATTGACGGAATACCAAGTGAGATGTTTCAACAAATGGATGCAACCCTGAAAGCCCTAATTTGTTTATGTCAAGTAATTTGGAAGACAGCTACCTGGCCAACTGACTAGAGAGATCTGTATCTGTGTCTATTCCAAAGAAAAGTGATCCAACAGTTGACAGAGAAAGGGGAAACTTGTACTTGGTTTACAGATACTTGTACTTGGTTTACAGATGGTTCTGTGTGATTAGCACTTGAAAGTGCAGAGCAGGAGCACTGCAGCCCCTCTCTGTGATCTCCCCGAAGGACAATAGTGAAGTCCTCCCAATGGACAGAACTTTGAGCAGTGCACCTGGTTGTTCACTTTGCTTGGAAGGAGAAATGGTCAGATGTGTGATCATGTACTGATTCATGGGTTGTGGTCAATTGTTTAGCTGGATGGTCAGGGACTTGGGAGGAACGTGACTGGAAATTTGTGATGAGGAGGTATCGGGAGAAAGTATAGATAGATTTCTCTAAATGGGCCAAAAAGTAAAGATATCTGTGCCTCAAGTGAATGTTCACCATAGGGTGACCTTATCAGAGGAGGACTTCAATAATCAAGTGGGATCCTTTCCTAACCTCTTGAGCTGAAACACTGAAGACTGTGCTTAGTGGGTCCATGTCAATAAACTCAGACTGACCTTGTTCCTTGTTCCTTATTCCTTAATGATAGTGATTTTGGTTTGGTGTTGGTTCTTTACTACTAGAGGCAGAGCCATTAGTGCTTTTAAGATTAGTCAGACATGAGAACCAACTTAGAAAACACATCCTTATGATTTCATTCCTCTGGCGGTTCAAACCCACCAGCCACTCCCCGGAAGGAAGATGGGGCAATCTACTTCCGTAGTGATACTGCCCTGAAAACCCAAGGAGGGGTCGCTATGGGTCAGGTCTGACTCAACGGCACATAACAACAACAACAACAAAGAACTACTCTCAGTATCAAATATCTTAGGCTGGGTTCTCTAGAGAAGCAAAACCAGTGAAGTGTGTGTGTGTGTGCGTGTGTGTGTCTGTGGGGGAAGAAAGAGAGAGAGAGAGATTTCTCAAATAAATGGCTCACACGATTGTAGAAGCTATTGTTGTCAGGTGGCATCAAGTTGTCTCAGACTCATAGCGACCCCATGTACAGCAGAATGAAATACTGCCTGGTCCCTCACCAGCTCCATGATCCTTGCTATACTTGAGCCCATCGCTGCAGCCACTGTGTCAATCCATCTCATTGAGGGCCTTTCCCTCTTTCTTCGACCCTCCACCTTACCATGACATCCTTCTCCAGGGAATGGTCCCTTTTGACAACATGACTAAAGTAGGTGAGATGAAGTCTGGCCATTCTTGCTTCCAAGGAGTATTCCGGCTGTATTTCCTCTGGGACAGATTTTAGCACTCCATAGTACTATCGGCATTCTTTGACAACACCACAACTCCAAAGCATCAACTCTTCTTCAGTCTTCCTTATTCACTGTCCAGCTCTCACATGTGTATGAGGCGATTGAAAATATCATGGCTTGGATCAGGCATGCCTTAGTCCTCAAGGAGACATCTTTGCTCTTCCGCACTTGAAAGAGGTCCTTTGCAGCCAATTTGCCCAGTGCTATACGTCATCTGATGTCCTGACTACTGCTTCCATTGATGTCGATTGCAGAACCAAGCAATGTGAAGTCTCTGACAACTTCAATCTTTTCTCCATTTATTGTGATGCTGTTTCTTGGTCCAGTTGTGATGATTTTTCTTTTCTTTATATTGAGATGTAATCCACACTGCAGACTGTATTCTTCAATCTTCATTTGTAAGTGCCTCAAGTCATCCCTGCTTTCAGCAAGCAAAGTTGTGTCGTCAGTGTACTGCAGGTTGTTAATGATTCTTCTCCATATAGTCCAGCTTCTCGGATTATCTGCTCAGCACACAGACTGAACAAGTGTGGTGAAAGCTGATGAATCCCTGACGCACTCCCTCCTTGATTTTAAACCATGCAATGTCCCCTTGTTCTGTTCGAATGACAGCCTCCTGGTCTATGTACAAGTTCCTCATGAGTACAATCAAAGGTTCTGGTATTCCAAGATTGTTAATTGTAGAAGCTGGCAAGTCCCAAATCCTTGGGTCAGGTGTCAGTCTGGAGGCTTCTCCTGATGCACGTAGCTGCAGGGGCTGATGAACCCAAGATCAGCAGGTCAGATGTCAGGCTGCTGGCTCACGGGCTGTGGAGGCTGATGAATCCAAGACAGGCAGGTAAGAGGGCAGGCCAATGGCTCACAGGCGGCGGAAGCTGATGAATCCCAAGACTGGCAGGCATTACAGCAGGCCACCGACCCAAGTCTAAAGAATCGCGGTCAGATGACGATGAACCAAGAATCCAGAGCAAAGTAAAAGCCAGCAACAAGCTTTGCCAGAACATCCATATATGCAGGCCACACCCTGTGGAAACTCCTTTTACAACTTATTAATTGATCATATCAGATCACATCATGGATGTGATTATATTATACAACAAAATGAATAACTGCATTATTACACCACTGCCAAATTACATCATTACATAACTGTCAAACCACTGAAAATCATAGTTTAGCTAAGTTGGCATATAACCTTAACCATCACAATGGTCTTGGATTGATATTCTTTAAGAGTTCTTCACATGACATTGTTTTCAATAGAGAGAATAGAAAGACAATTTTGTCTTCTAGTATGTCTGATTGAAATTTGCTTTTTTGTTATTGATAGTTTAGAAAAGTTTCTCTCACTTCAAACTCATTGCTGGTAATGCTGTGCTGAAAGACAACTGACTTTGTTGGCAGGTATAAAATATGTAAGTTTACTACCAGCTATGCTCACTGTTTATACACTGCTACAGGTTTTTGCCTTGTAAACACAGGGATTTGAGAGAATTCTGTTCTATGTGTTTTTGTAGTTTCACAGACACACACACAAAAAAAAACTGGTGAGTTTATAATTATATGCTCATTTTTAAGGATATTCCTGATAAGAGAGAATTTGTGGTTTTGGCTAGTCATCAATAAGAACCGAATCATTCACTTATAATTTTATAACTTTGATGATGATGGAACAAATTGTCTACAGACTAGCATCTGGCTGGCTCCACACATTTCAAACTTGGCTTCTCCTCCATCACCTTCATACGTCTGGTACCATGTACCACGGACAAGTTCACTTCACAATGTGATCTCTGGCCCTGCCTCTTCTTAAGAGCACGCCTAGAAGCTATTCCTGCACCAGAATACTCAGCAATAACTAAACTATGTACAGAAGTCATAGTGAACCTCATAAATATAATTTTACAAACACCAAGCCAGTTGCTCTCATGTCAATTCTGACTCCTGGTGACCCACATGTGTCAGAGTAGAACTGTGCCACACAGGGTTTTTGATGACTGTGATCTTTTGGAAGGAGATCACCAGGCCTTTCTTTCTGGGCATGTCTAGGTGGATTTGAACCACCAGCCTTTTGGTTAGCAGCTGAGTGCTTGACTGTTTTTGCCAGCCAGGTATTCCAAGCTTCATAAATGTTGTTGTTGTTGTTAGGTGTCATTGAGTCAGTTCTGACTCATAGTGACTGTGTGTACAACAGAATGAAACACTTCCCAGTTGTGTGCCTTCCTCATAATTCTTGCTATACCTGAGCCCATCATTGCAGCCACTGTGTCGGTCCATCTCACTGAGGGTCTTCCCCTTTTTCGCTGACCCTCCATTTTCTAAATACTTCATAAATAATCTTCATAAACACATCTTGTGAAACTCACATAAATGTACCCCTGGTTCTATTTTCAAAATGGGGAGGGGAATTCAGAATGGCAAGCCATGGTTGTTTCAACTGGTTATTATGAAAATGACCTACTTTTGCAAATTTTACAAAAATATATGACCTTGTGGACACAGGTGCTTAGTTTCTTCCAGAGGCTTGGGAGTGACTGTTCAAGTGAAGGTCCTGAAAGCTCCATCACAGGGAATCTGCTGCTGCATCCACTGCTGGGATGGAGAGGGTCTAACACAGTAGTGCAGAAACAGGAAGCACTGCTGAAATACAGGCACTAGGAAAGAGGGATGCATGTGCAAAGTTATGGGTTTATGCATTGTTTGTAAAGAGAGGCACAGAAAGTGAAAATAACTTACCCATACATGACCAGGGAAAAGGCTGAACAAAGTATAGTACATCCACACTAACTTATGCAGCAATAAAAAATAAAGAATTCAAGCTCTGCATATTGGGAGATCAATGATACATAAAAAGGCAAGTATTAGAGTAAGTAACATGTATTGTGGGATCCTATTTCTGTAAGTAAAATAAATATATATATGTTGTTGTTGTTGTTACGTGCCGTTGAGTCAGACCCGACTGACAGTGACCCCTCCTTGGGTTTCCGAGGCAGTATCACTAAGGAAGTAGATTGCCCCATCTTCCTTCCGAGGAGTGGCTGGTGGGTTTGAACTTCAGCCTTCTGGTTAGCAGTCAAGTGCCTTAGGCACTATGCTACCAGAGCTCCCTGTACGTGTGTAGGTAACTGTATTCATATGTTTATATGAGAACAGGTGAAAGGGTATGCAACTGACTGTGAAGGTTTTAACTTGTGAGGGGTACAGGAAATGAGTAGAGGGGTAGACAATTATTAAAGTTTTCTTAATTAACAAATTAAACAAATGTCTCTCTGTGTGTGAGAGAGATGCCATGGGTATGTGATATGCAGGACCTTCTAAAATGTGGGTGCAGAAATCTTGCTTGGGTGTAAGGGTCGTTCTGGGCCTGCAGTTGTCGGGTGCCCCTGAGTTGATTTTGACTCATAGTGACCCAATGTGGCAGAGCAGAACTGCCCCATGGGGCTCTCTAGGCAGTAATTTTTACAGGAACAGGTCACCAGGTCTGTTCTCCTTCAGAGCCCCTGGTGGGTTGGAACCACTGACCTTTCAGTTGGCCACTGGTGCTTAATCATTGCTCCACCAGGCTCTTTAAGAACATATGTAAAGGCCCTTTGTTCCAAATAAGGTCACATTTATATGTTCCCAGGATAAGGATCTGACACCTCTGGGAGGACATAATTCAGTCTACCACAAGGACCTTTACCTTTAGTCACAATAGGTATACAGTTCTTTCCTAAGGTTGGGGTGGAACAAAACTGGTTCAAGGGTAATAAATAAAAGGTATTAATTAACTAACAAGGAACTTGAAGAATGTTGGGGAAGTGGCGCGTGCAGCACAGGCCTGGTATTTTCTCGTTAAGGATTTTAATAAGAGCCCGTCAGAATAGTCGTTGAATTTATAAATAGCAAACACGTTGCACTTTGACAGAACGTCACGCTAAAGCGCATATTAGCGGCACACAGTGGGTGCACACGAGGATTATTTGACTGAGGGGTCAGACCAGCCTATAAAGCAGTGAAAAAGCACAAGTGAGATTGTGGCTTGCATGCTCAAAAGCGTGTGACAGCAAGGCCAAACAAGTCATCTCTGCTTGTACTGTCAGGGCCTTGCACAGCACGCGGCTCACGACATTTACTGAACTAGTGAAGGAGCACACTGCAGGCTTAATTTGGTTTAAATGATCAATTAGCAAGTGGACCTACTTGGTGCTGTTGTAGGCACTCTGAGGACACTGAAATGTAACGGAAACCTTGTCTCTGAAAGGTGACCAGATGAAGAGCAGAGGACACAAAGCATTTACAATGCCCTCCTCTGCTGCCATCCTCCACGAGGAGTTTGACAAAGCCAGAGCTCCTAGTCCTCTCATGTTGTTTGTTGTTGTTATGTGATTTGAACCACCAGCCTTCTGGTTAGCAGTCAAGTGCCCTAGCCACTATACTACCAGAGCTAATCCTTTCATAGCCCACTTAAAACACTGAGGTGCTAGCTCTTTCATTAAAGAGACAAATCAACAGCAAAATAAAACCCTTACATTTTAAAAGGCAATTCATCTGTTAAATAAAAAATGTCCTATCTAAACCTCATTCACTTTCATGGACTGCCTCTCCTTGCCCCACCTCACATTCAGGCACTATGGCACCAGAGTTCCTAGGGGAAAGAAGTAGGGTGGCCTAATACCTTGGTGTTTGTGCTACGCAGGCCTGGCTTGCAAACTGGAACAGAGCTGAACTCCACACGGACCCTCAACCTGCACTGGCTGTGACCATGCCTCACGTTCTTTCATCCTGGGCCACAGAACTAAGCACAACGGGCAGCTGAACCGAGCAGTCAGTTCACCATTGTGAACCAGTGTGGTGGCATGCTGCGCAGGTCACTAAATTTCTTAAAGCCCCAGCATTCCCCTTATCTTTAAAAGAGGAAGAAGATAGGTGTACCCTACTCGAAGGGTGGTCTTCAGATAATGCATTTGGAGTTCTAGCACATATTAAAGATACCAGTTTCCCCTAAAGTTTCTAGAAGTTTAATTCCACGGTAAGCAAGTTCTTCATCCATCAAGTCAATGAAGCAACTCTCTGCCCCCGACTTAATTAAAATCTGCTTCTTAAAGGGCAGCTTCACCTATAATCCTGTGAGATGGAAAACGTTCTTGTGTGCAGCCGCACCTATCATGGCATGAGGATGAGGAAAGGGTACATTATTTCAAACATCCACACTATTAATTCCCAAGGATTTGTTTCCTATTGTCATTAGAAACTCCAATTCTTTTGATGTAAATGCATCTGGTTACACCACCCTCACCCTCTTCTCATCATCGCTGTCATCTACTGACTTATTCATGGAGGACTTTAGCCCTTGGCTCAACCTTCTTTCTCACCTCAAAGCCTGCTATCATCCTAGATGATATCAACATCCACATAAATAATTAATTCTAAAGGAACCCTGCCACCTCCTTTAATTAAATAGCCCTCTAAGGATAACAACGGTGACAGACACTCTGCTTTAGCAGACAGTACACTGACAGGAAAAAGAAGGCATTCTAGTCACCCTTTGCCTTAAGTGTGAGTTACATATTTTTGTGTAACAAATTACCCAAAGTTAGTAGCTTGAAACTAAACCTTTACTATTTCACACAGTTCCTGTGGATCGGGAATTTGTGAGCTGCTTAGCAGCATGATTCTGGCTCAGAGTGTATTGTTGTTGTTGTTTGCTGTCGAGTCAGCCCCGACTCAGGGTATCTTACGAGGCTGCAATCAAGATGTGAGCCAGAGCTACGGTCCTCTGAAGGCTTGTCTGGGGCTGGAGGATCACCTCACAGGAGGATCACTCACTTGGCTGGCCACGTGCTTCTGTTTATTGATGGAAAGGCTCAGATTTCTCTATCACGTTCTTGATGGAAAGCTGGTTTAGTGACCTCATGACATGGTGACTGGCTTCCCCAGAGCAAGTGGACCTAAGAGTGGCCAAGGTAGAAACTGCAATGTCACACACTGAGAGTTCCACAATACCCTATTGGTTACCCAGATCGGCCTTATTTAATGTGGGAAGGGATAACACTAGGATGGCCATCTGAGAGGCTACCACATTTGGTTGTTAAAATCTTCATGATCGTTTACGTTGTTTTCATACTTCAGTGAGTTACCCTATAAGCTAATATTAGCTAATTATAGCTAATAGTGGCATAGTGGCTAAGGCATTTGACTGCTTACCAGAAGGCTTGCGGTTCAAACCCACCAGCCACTCCTTGGAAGGAAGGTTGGGCAATCTACTTCCATAGTGATGTTGTTGTTGTTGTTATGTGCCGTCGAGTCAGCCCTGACTCATAGCGACCCCTCCTTGGGTTCCCGAGGCAGTTTCACTACGTAAGTAGGATTGCCCAACCTTCCTTCCGAGGAGTGGCTGATGGGTTTGAACCGCCAGCCATCTGGTGAGCAGTCAAGTGCCTTAGCCACTGTGCTACCAGAGCTCCCTCCATAGTGATACCACCTTGGAAATCCAAGGAGAGGTCGCTATGAGTCACTTGATGGCAGTGAGTTTGTTTTTGTTTTGGTATAGCTAATAGCCACTCCTCGGAAGGAAGGTTGGGCAATCCTACTTCCGTAGTGATAACTGCCTCGGAAACCCAAGGAGGGGTCGCTAGGAGTCGGGGCCGACTCTATGGCAAATAACAACAACAATAGATATCAGGCATATGGTTTTATTTAATTCCCAAAACAACATTATGAAGTGATACTTTTAATACCCCTTTCCACAGATGAAGAAACTGAGGAACAGAGAAGTTAAGTAACTTGTCTAAGTGACAGTAAATGGCAGATTCAGAACCTAAACAAGTCAGTTTCTAGAAGCCGAGTTCTTCATCAGTGGGCAATTCTACCCCTTTCTGGAGCTAAAAGTCTCCTAGATTAAGCCCACTTTTTTCTAGTGTTATTGTCAGTGGCTGTTGAGTTGGCCCTCAACTCGTGGTGACCCCACTTACAATCAAACTCAACAGTGCCCGGCTTGTACCATCCCAGAAACTGATTATGGATGGGCCCGTTGTCCTCCACAGGTTCTCATTGGCTGGGTTTTAGAAGTAGATCGCCAGTCCTTTCTTCCTGCTCTGTCTTGGTCTGGAAGCTCTGCTGAAACCTGTTCAGCATCACAGTAACACGTAAGCCACCACTGACAGACAGGTGGTGGCTTTGTATGAGATGCACTGCCAGGGAATTGTACCAATGCCCTCCATCTTCTTTTACAATTGGTTCTAAAATAAGAATACTCTTCTTTTTCACTTGAGCAATGTATTTGTGGTAACCAGCTTCTAAGATGGCCCCCAAAGATCCTACCCCATGGTATTCACATGTTTGTGTAGTGCCTTTCCACATCAGATCAGGGGCAGTCTGAGTGACCAACAAATTATGGCAGAAGCAATGGTCTGTCACTTCTGAGACAAGGTTATCAAATACACTGTGGCTTCTGTCTTGGTCACTCCTTTTGTATCACTTGCTCAAAGGGAAAGTAAGCTGCAAAGTCATGGGCACTGTACGGAGGTGCCTGCATGGGGAATTGAAGCATCCCGCTTCAGCCACGTGAGTGAGCCTGTAAGCAGTTCCTCTCACCAAGTCAAGCTTTCAGATGACTATAACCTCAGCTACCATCTTAACTGATGAAAGACCCTAAACCAGAAGCACCCATATATGCTGCCTGGATTCCTGTCCCTCAGAAAATAAGATAATAAATGCTTGTTGTTTTAAGATGTTAATTTTGTGGTAATCTGTTACATAGCAATAGATTACTAATGCAGTTAGAGGTATCAGCTGCCTCAAACTTTTACCCATTCAATTTTAAAGGCCATCTACCCGGATGCATTCCCATTAATGTTTCACTGTAGAATGCCAAAAAGGGTTTAAAGTGGCTGCACTTGGAATCTTGGTACTATTTTCAATTCTCTGCTTCAATACTGAAGGTCTAGAATCATGACAGATTCAGGATTAAGCAGCTCACTCCTGTTATCCTGCATTTCCTGATTAGTTACCAGAGCTCCAGGGCTGTCACATGCATACCTTCTGTCCTGGATTTCTTCCAGAAGATAGGTTGGATTATGTATTTATTTGCTGACCTAGTGACCAGTACCGAGATATCCAGTAACACAGAGATTTTTCACTGCTTATAGCAACATTAGGAGCTCTGGTGGCGTACGGCCTAAGGCATTTGACTGCTAACCAGAAGCCTGGTGGTTCAAATCCACCAGTCACTCCTCAGATGGAAGGTTGGACAATCTACTCCCATAGAGATACCACCTCAGAAACCTAAGGAGGGGTCGCTATGAGTCGGATTTGACTCAATGGCAGTGAGTTTAATGGCATTAGAAGCCCCTGGGTTGCACAAATGGTTAAGCACTCAACTACCAGCTGAAAAGTTGGGTGCTCAAACCCATCGAGAGGTGCCTTGGAAGACAAGCCTGGTGATGTGCTTCAGAAGAACCTTGAAATTACTATGGAGCAGCTCACGCGGGGTCATCATGAGTCAGAATCAACTCAATAACAACTAACAACAACAACAACAATATAACCAAAAAACCAAGCTCACTGCCATTGAGTCTTACGGAGCCAATATAGTACTTACTGTGTGCCAAGGAGCCCTAGTGGAACAATGGTTAAGCATGCAGCTGCTAATCAAAAGGTTGGTGGTTCAAACCCACCCAGTGGCTTCATGAGAGAAAGACCTGGTGGTCTTCTTCTGTAAAGATTACAGCCAAGAAAACCCTATAGGGCAGTTTTACTCTGTCCCACAGGGTTGCTGTGAGTCTGAATTGACTTGACCCAGATGAAACCAAACCTACCGCCACTGAGCCAATGCCGACTTACAGCAGCCCTGTAGTACTGAGTAGACCTTCCCCATAGGGTTTCCATAAAGATTTCTGTAAATCTTTACAGAAGCATGTGGCCTCATCTTTCTCCCACAGAGTGGCTGGTGGGTATGAACTGCCAACCTTTTGATTAGCAGCCAAATGCCTTAACTACTGCACCAAATGACTCAACAGCACCCCAAAACAACAAGAATTATGTGCCAGGTGCTGTTCCAAGCACTTTATGTATACTTACTAATTTATTTTTATTCCCATTTTATAGAAGCATCAGAAGTGTAAACAATCTGTTCAAGGTGTCACAATCACACTCTGCACTTCTCAAACTGAAAGAAATGAAAAAATTCAAGCCTCAAATTGTAATATCCTATGGGCAAGATATTCACAAGAAGACAGAAGGAGTACACAGAGCCACTGTACCAAAAATAATTGGTCAATATTCAACCATTTCAGGACATAGCATGTGATCAAGAACCAATGGTATTGAAGGAAGAAGTCCAAGCTTCACTGAAGGAACTGGTGAAAAACAAAGCTCCAGGAATAGACAGAATATCCACTGAGATGTTTCAACAAGGATGCAGCCGTGGAGGCACTTACTTGTTTATGCCAAGAAATGTGGAAGACAGCTATCTGGCTAATTGACTGGAAGAGATCCATATTTGTGCCCATTCCAAAGAAATGTGATCCCACAGAACGTGGAAATTATGAAACACCACTAATATCACACACAAGCAAGTAAAATTTCGCTGTAGATAATTCAACAGTTGTAACAGTATACAGAGAACTTCCAGAAATCCAAGCTAGATTTGGAAGAGGAATGGAATGAGGGATATCATTGCTGATATCAGATAGATCTTGGCTGACAGCAAAGAATACCAGAAAGATGTTTACCTGTGTTTTATTGACTATGCAAAGGCAGCCGACTGTGTGGATCATAACAAATTATGGATAACATTGAGAAGAATGGGAATTCCAGAACACTTATTTGTGCTCATGAAGAACCTGTATCTAGACCAAGAGGCCTTTGTTCAAACAGAACAAGGGGATACTGCGTGGTTTAAAACCACAAAGGGTATACGTCAGGGCTGCATACTTTCTTTATTTTTTTTCCTTTTTTTTCTTTTTTTAATTAGGATTTGGGTGAAGATTTACAGAGTAAATTCACTTTTCATACAGCAGTTCACATACACTTTGTCTCATGTCATTGACCAAAATTTACAATGCAGCAGCTCCCCTCCCACTTCCTCCCCATAGTTACCTCCTCCCAGTGTCCATCCCTTCATACTCTTCTGCACCCTGAGCTATCTCCCTGTGCATAAGCAAGGGCTGCATACTTTCACCACACTTATTTAATCTGTATGCTGACCAAATAATCCGAGAAGCTGGACTATATGAAGAATGTAGCATCAGGATTGGAGGAAAACTCATTAACAACCTGGAATATGCAGTGACACAAGCTTGCTTTCTGAAAGTGAAAATGAATTGAAGCACTTACTGATGAAGATTAAAGACTACAGTTTTCATTATGAATTACACCACAACATAAAGAAAACAAAAATCCTCACAACTGGGCCAATAAGCAACATCACAATAAATGGAGAAAAGATTTAAGTTGTCAGGGATTTAATTTTACTTGGATCTACAATCAACACCCAAGGAAGCAGGAGTCAAGAAATGCAGGAGTCAAGAAATCAGACATTGTACTGCACTGGGCAAATCTGCTGCAAAGTGTCAAGGAGCAAAGATGTCACTTTGAACAGTAAGGTGAGCCTAACCCAGGCCATGGTATTTTTAATTGCCCCATATATACGTGAAAGCTGGACAATGAATAAGGAAGACCCAAGAAGAACCGATGCCTTTGAATTGCGATGTTGGCGAAGAATACTGAAAATACCATGGACTGCCAGAATAGTGAGCAGGTCTGTCCTGGAAGACAGCCAGAATGCTCCTCAGAAGTGAGGACAGCCAGACTCTCACCTACTTTGGTCATGTTGTCAGAAGGGACCATTTCCTGGAGAAGGATGTCATGCTTGGTAAAGTAGAGGCTCAGGGGGAAAGGGGAAGGACTTCAAGGAGGTGGACTGACACAGTGGCTACAACGATGGGCTCCAGCACAGCGAGAATTGTGAGGCTGGTGCAGGCCAGGGCAGTGTCTCATTTTGTTGTACGCTGTGAGTCGGAGCCTACTCATCTGCACCTAACAACAACAGTAACAACAGAGCTGGGATTTGAACCTAAGCAATCTAGCCCACTTTGAAGCACTGTTAAAATTCCTGTGAGGTAGAAGTTCTAAAAACTGTTGAGGAGAAAGTACTCAAGAACTACTAACACCCACTAAGTGAAGGCCAAAAGTCTCAGTGGCAAAGAAAATATATCTTTCTCCTGATAATGTCCTTCCAACCCTGGAGGCTGAATTTGCCAGGAATGGACAAAATGTGGTGGGGTTAGCACTCTTTTATCTTCCCCCTTTAAATGAGCTTTGTTCAGAAAGTCCATTTGTGATTTAGACTGGAGTTTTTTGTATCCTTGTTTCTGAATTGTATAGCCAAACCCAATACCAAAACCAAATTCATTGCCATTGAGTCAGATCTGACTCATAGTGACCCCTCCTTGGGTTTCCAAGGCTGTATCACTACAGAAGTAGACTGCCCAACCTTCCTTTCTTCTGAGGAGTGGCTGTTGGGTTTGAACTGCCAGACTTCTAGTTAGCAGTGAAATGCCTTAGGTACTGCACCACCAGAGCTCCTATTGTATAGCCAGGCAACATAAAACCAAAAACTCTCCTAAGGTTGTCAGCCTTTTTAGTCTCCATCATCTTTTTAGTCACAACAGAACTCCAAGAGGCCTCTTAACTGAAAAGGAGTTCTGGCCTTCTGACAAGATGCTCATGTGTGTCACACTTTACATCTAGATTAAAGTAGTCAGCAAGAGCTGGTCTCAGAGGAATTGTTTCCTCCAGAGCACAGACAATGTGTGAGATTTAAAAATGTAGGCGTTAGCATCTGGCAGACCTGCTTCCTTTGAGTCTCAGCTGCCATTTGACACAGAGTAAGTAACTTGACCTTTCTGAGCCTCATATAGGGAATGGCAGGACCCCAGCTGATGCCCAGGAAGCACCTCAATAAATCCTCAGTAGCGCTATTATTTCAGCCATGAATCGGCACAACAAAGATGCATCACAAACATTTACTACTGAGCAACATCAATTATTAAAAACTTGTTCAAATTCTAGAAAAGATGCGTAACATGGCTTAAGGACCACAAAATAGGAGACACACTAATGTAAGGTTACCTTTTCATGTAAATAAACCTACAGATTCGAGTGCTAGAATCAGGCATCAGATGACCCCACTAGTGGTGTCTGGGGGGTTCTATGTCTTAAATATAGATTATTGCCCAGTAACCGTAGTAACAAACATCTACGTATTTAGTGCTTTTTGTAAGTATTATTATGTAAACTTTTGAAAGAAAAATATACGTAGGATATTGTGCGCATGTGTGTGTACGCTCATATGCATTCTAAGTCGAAGGGGTATTCGCCCCCTCAGTGCCCATCAGGTTGGTGGCTTTTCCAAGCCAGCTAGCTGCCCAGACAACAGAACAATTCCTGGTGCTAGGGACCCATCTCCTCCTCCACCCCAACCCACAGTGGTTAAGCGCTCAGCTACAACCAAAGGGTCAGTGGTTCGAACTTACCATCTGCTCCATGGGAGAAAGATGTGGCATTCTGCCACATACATCCTTGGAAACCCTATGGGACAGTTCTATTCTGTCCCATAGAGAATCGAATCTATCGCAGCGAGTTGTGTTTTTTGAGGGGGGAGTTTGGGGAGACCCATCTAAGCTCCGCCCCGCCCCGGCCTAGAGGCGGCCGCACGATACGTCACAGCGCCCCTCCTTCAAGCTGCCCTGCCTCCCCAAGCCCCGCCCCCAAAGAGCTGCCTGCGTCTCCCGTGAGCCTCTCCGGCTGCTACTCTTTGGAAGGGAAATGTAATCGGCCTGATCTGTAGAGGGAGTTGAATGAAGTATGCCTCTCCTTGGGCTGCGGCCTCTGAGTCCAGATCCGAGGCGGGATTTCCGCTATTCGGGTGTCGCGTCAGTCGGGAGGCGGAAGCGCGGCTGGGGCGGGAGGGTTGTAGCGCGACACTTTTGCTCCATTTGCGGATCTCTAAGTGGTCGCGCCTGCCTTTTAAAGCTCGATCCGTCGGCTAGGCCGTCCCGGGCGCCCTCGTGTCCCGGGTAAGTAGGACAGCCCGTTGGCCCGCGGCGCCGGGCTTTGGAGGTGTGTGGCGGGGCTGACCTGCCGCTGCGGTCTTTT
>NW_006921624.1:14592226-14593205 GCF_000298275.1 Orycteropus afer afer
CACCAATCTTCTGGTTAGCTTCCAAATGCCTTACCCACTACACCACCAGAGCTCCTTTCAAGGACAGGCAAGCTTTTAATATGCTTTTAGATTGTACAACTGGGAGAATTAGCTTTTCCTTGGCAGACATTAAATGAAAACACTGCTGATTGCAGGTTGGTTTGTTTGTTTTCTAATCTTTCATTATGGAAGTTCCATAAATAGAAAACTGAACAATAGTGAATGAACTTTGATGTGTTCTCCACTAAACTGCAGCAGTTACCAACATTCTGCCATTCTTGTTTCATCTATACTTTCACCCACTTCCCCCCACTCAGTGATGATGATTTTTAAAACATTATTTTAGTTAAAATTTCATATATTGAAATGCACAAATCTTAGCTGTACAATTCTCACAGATGGATACACTCACGGACCCATATGATAGAGAATGTCTCCAGCTCTCCAGAAGAGTCCCTGTGTCTTTCCCCAGTCTTCTGTCCTCTCCCCTCAACCCTTGTTCTGATTTTTTTCATCTTAGTTTCATCTGTTGTAGAATTTCATATAGATGGAATCGTTAAGTGTATTATTTCCCTTTGGGCTCTTTCACTCACTGTGATGTCTGTACCAGTCATCCACATGGTGGCATGTATCCGCAGGTTGTTCTTTGTTGTGGAAGTGTAGTCCACTGTGTGACTGTACCAGTTTTTTTAGCCAGTCTCCTGTTGGTGGTTGTTGTGATTGTCTCCAGTTTGGGTTGTTGTGAATAAACCTGCTATGAACGTTTGTTTAAGTTTTTCTGTAGACTTATTTTTCACTTTTCTTTGATAAATATGGAGGCATGAGCACCTGAGTATATGCTTACCTTCATGAGAAACTGCCACACCTTTCCCTAAGTGGCTGTACTACTTTACTTTACGTTCCTGCTAGCAAGGTGTGAGAGTTCTAGTTGCTTCCCATTGAGTGCTGTCAGCCTTTTAAGTTTTAGCCATCCCAGTGG
>NW_006921624.1:14593945-14594948 GCF_000298275.1 Orycteropus afer afer
CTTCTAAGGAGCTTTCTGGCTGTACTTCTAACAAGACAGATTTGTTTGTTCTTCTCACAGTCCGTGATGCTTTCAGCTTTCTTTGCCAACATCACAATTCAGAGAATCAGTTCTTCTTGGATCTTCCTTATTCAGTGTTCAGCGTTCACATGCATATGAGGCAGTTGAAAAGACCTTGGCTTGGATCAAGCTCACCTTAGTTTTCAGAGTGACATCTTTGTCCCTTAACACTTTAAAGACGTTTTTTGCAGGTTTGCCCAATGCAGTTTGCCTTTTGATTTCTTGACTGCTACTTCTATGGGTGTTGATTGTGGATCCAAGTAAAATGAAATCCTTGACAGCTTCAATTTTTTTCTCCATTTATCATGATGTTGCTTATTGGTCTCTGAGGATTTTTATTTTTTCATGTTGACGTGTAATCCACACTGAAGGCTGTAGTCTTTGATCTTCATCAGTGTTTCAAGGTGTCTTCACTTTCAGCAAGCAAAGTATGTCATCTGCATACCTCTGGTTGTTCAGGAACCTTCCTCCAGTCCTGATGCCTCATTCTTTATACAGTGCAGCTTCTCAGATTATTTGCTCAGCAGAGAGATTGAGTAAGTCTGATGAAGGGACACAAAGCCTGGGGATGGTTTTCTTGCTTGGGGTTTGTTGATCATTGTAGACCTATAAGTTGATGCCTTTCACCAAATTTGGAAAGTTTTTGTCTATTATTTTTCAAATATTTTTTGCCCTCACTTTTCCTCTTCTGGGACTACTCTTACACATATATTAGATCACTTGTTATTGGCCACATATCTCTCAGGCTATGTTTTGTTTTTGTCAATATTTTGCCTCTGTTCTTCAGACTGAATAATTTCTAATGATCTACCTTCAAGTTTTAGACTCTTCTGCTATCTCCAATATGCTGCTCATTCTAGTCAGTGAATGTTTTATTTCAGTTATTTTACTTTTTTAGCTCTAGGATTTCCATTTAGTTTTTTGCTGTTCCTATTTCTGTGGT
>NW_006921624.1:14595943-14602618 GCF_000298275.1 Orycteropus afer afer
CTAACAGCGATCTGTCCTCTGCTCATTTATTCATGTGTGATTTGTGTGTTCTGTGGGCTAATCTCAGACCAACACTCCCCTATGGCCTTTGACATCTCCTTTAAAGTATAAAGGCTCACAATTAATATAATGTGAGGCAAAATGAAAATTGAGAGAAGTCTACCTTGAAAAGAAAATACGCTGCTTAAAATCATACATTTCAGTCTAAATAAAAATAAATTTTAAATTATCCTTCTATTCTAGTAGCACAAAACACTAATGTCACAATTTGCTGGTTACTTCATTTTTTAGCAACTGTAATAAAACATGTTATCATTTTTAGTGTTGCCTTTGATCCATAACCAAATGGTGTTGATCCATAATCAAACCCCTTTGAAACATTCCCTAATCTACCAAAACAAATCACTGCCACCGAGTCAATTCCTACTCATAGCGACCCCCCTTGGGTTTCCGAGGTGGTAAATATTTATGGAAGTACATTGCCTAGTCGTGCTTCCACAGAGTGGCTGGTGGGTTAGCAGTCAGATGCCTTAGGCACTGTGCTACCAGAGCTCCTTCCCCTAATTGAAGCAGAAGTGAATTTAGATTAGTCCTCTGGCTTTTGTTGCCATTTTTCAGTGGCTTTGTGGGTGTCATGGAGCTGCTTCTGTCAGGCACCAGCAGAGGGAGGCCATAGCATGTTCTTGAGGCTCTGAGAAAAATTTTTAAATTCTTATTTATTTGGATCTATTGCATTGAACTCTATATGGAATTATTTCTGTACTGTTTCTATATATAGGAGCTATTAAATATGCAGATTGGATGCCAAGTGCCTTAATTATCTTAAATTGATAACTGAAAGAACCATGAATTTAAAAAATCTTACTTGTCAACTCTCTTGTTATCTGACATTTCACATTTACAACTTTGAAGAAATTCTCAGGTAGTGTTTCTGATGGTTGTGCCCCACCCCACGTGATATAATGCAGGCTTCGGTGATGACTGGGCATGTGAGGATGGTGGGTGACCAACCACAGGACACCTTCTCCTACTTGTCTGTGATGTCTCAGTCTGGCCACGGAGGGTATGGAGTGATGGTGGGATGAGGCAAAGTCATGGGTGGGCAGGGAGGGGCTGGGTAAAGGACTGAAGGTGCCAGGGAGGCTAGTGGAGGGAGGAGGGCAAGGGAGAAGAGGGAAGGAGACCACAGGGCTGCAGGGCTGGGGCAGGTGGAGGGTAAGCAGGGTCCCTGCCCAGGGTGGGCGGTGGCAGGTGAGTAACCCTGACCACCACCACCACGACCACCACCACTATTCCCAACCCCCACGGGCTCCATAGTGGTGGGAAGGTGTGGTGGGGATTAGTCTCAGGCACATCCTGAGACATGCTGGGGGTCGCTGACCTGACGGTGAGTGACCAGGAGCGGGGCGCACCTGTGCTGTAGATGCGGCATGGCCCTGACTCTTGCATGAAGCCTGTTTCATGTAACGACCTGATCTTTGGAACCTGACCATGTCGTTAAGTGAGGAGTGGGTGTATTGTAATCCATCATTGTCTCTGGTGTAGGGGACAAAATACCTCGTGTCAACTAAACTTTCCTTTCAGATCCAGCAGTCTTGTACTATCGTACTACTGCTACATTTCATAAGCCCTTGGCAGACTGTAACTGAAATCTTATGCTCTATAGCATCCAGTGTTGTTGTTGTTGTTTGCCGTCGAGTCGGCCCCGACTCATCCAGTGTAGTGTAAAGCATTTGGTAAGTTTGCATTAACTTTTTAATTGATAAGAAATAACATTTTGAGAATTTTGGTATGTAGCAGCAGATTAGCAAGCTGGAATTTGACCAAGGTACCATTCTTATGTAGAGCAGCATAGGGTTTTTCATTGTTGGTAAATGTCAAGGGTGTGTGATCATGTGGACAAATTGCATTTGTTCAACATGATTTCAGATGAAATCAGAGAGAGACACGGTGAAATACTGGCTAAGGAACATGAATTATTTTCTAGTTCTCTCAAATGTTTGTAGTAAGAACTAAGAGCTGCAGATCAAGTTGTGGGAACTATTGATTTTGGGCCACTCTGGATGCCCTCAGCTGTGATTTCAGGGTGCTTTGTAGAAAGTGGATAGACTGTTGCCTAGCAGGCATCTCGCTTGACCTTAGAATCAAATAAGTTTTAACTTAAACCATCTTTGGTCCAGAAGGAAGATAAATTTACCCTTTAGGTTTATACTAAAGTATAAAAAGAAAACCAAACCTGTTGCCATTGAGTTAATTCCAACTCATAATGACTCTTGGAGTCAGAGCAGAGCTGCCCCGTAGAGTTTCCAAGGCTTTGAATCTTTACAGAAGCAGATTGCTGCATCCTTCTTTGGCAGAGTGGCTGGTGGGTCCACACTGCCGGCTTTCGGTTCGCAGATGAGTGCTTAACCCAACTGTACCACTAGGGCTCCTGTACTAAAGGTGTACCAAGCCAAACCAAACTCACTGTCACGAGTTGGATCCAACTCACAGTGACCTCTTCTTGGGTTTCCGAGGCAGTATCACTGCGGAAGTCAATTGCCCAACCTCCCGTCTGAGGAGTGGCTGGTGGGTTTGAACTGCCACCCTTCTGGGTAGCAGTCGAGTGCCTTAGGCACTATGCCACCAGAGCTCCTTTAAAGGTATGCTACTTCTTAAATAATTGCTACTTCTTAAATAAGAGTTTCTCCCATGGTACATAAAAATCATTGTAAAAATTCTTGTATTTGTTCCTTTATAAAGATGGGTGTGTGCTGTGAAGACAAAATTTGGAGTAGGTTTTAAAACCTGAATTTCTTTTTGTTGAATGTTTAATTGCTGAAGCAGAGTGAGTAAAACATTTCTGATGCTATGGTTGATCTGTAGGTTGAAAGAGAAATGAGGCAGAAGCTGAGGTAGAGTAACCGGAGGTCGTTTGTGTAGTCAGGAGAGAACTTGGGATCTCTCGGTCCATTCTCACTAGCCTGGGAGGCCGGTAGTGTGAGTGTAGCCCAGAAAGCTTCACACTGATGAGTTGTACCCTATGTGATGAAAAGCTACTTACTGAAAGGGAACTGTCAGCAGGTGGCTATGTTACTAATCTCCCTAATGGGGAGAAGAGGGCGTGCTGGATGATAGTAACAAGAGTGTGGCTGTCAGCTGCTGGGGAGCCCCTGACTCGGGGTGACCTGGTGCCTGACAGAAGAGCACTGCCGAACCCTGTGCCCTCCCGGGCCTGGTTACAACAGACTGTCGTGAGCCACAGGGTCCTCACAGGCTGACTGTCACAAGTGGAGGTTGCCAGGCCCTTCTTCCTAGTCCCTCTTGGTCTGGAAGCTCCACTGAACCTGTTCAGCATCACAGCAGCACGGAGACCTCAGTGACAGGCAGGAGGTGGTTGTGTGTGAGGTGCGTTGGCCAGGAACTGAGTCCAGGGCCACTGCATGGAGGGTTAGAATCCTGCCACTGAACCACCACTGCCCAGTAACAGTCACAGCATTCATGAAGCAACTGCAACAGGGCAGACAGTGTGCTGGGTATTTGATTTATAGTTTCTGTACTTCTTTGAGGTTATTAATTATTATCCTCATTGGTCCTGAGGCATGAAATCATTCTCCCCAAATTAAATACTAAGTGGTAGTACTGGGGTAAGAACATAGATTGATTGCAGGTCCAAGACCCCTGTTTATTCTATTTTCCCATACTGCCCTTCCACTGGAGGGTATGAAGGCATTCTTATTATTGCATATTTTGAAAGGCCAGGGCCCAAGGAAGAAGGGAAAGGCATCTAAGAAAAAATTGGGAGCTATAGACTAAGGTAAAAGACCTCCTAAACGTTGTGCCTTTCCCACATCTGCTATTACACAGAAAACCCTTACATGGAAAAAGACCTGTGAATTTTATCTGTGAGAGGAAAAGAAAACTGAGTGGAGAAGAAAGGTTGATATGAGAAAAAAATATTTCATCATTTATTCAGTCCTGAAGAAGAGAAACTTCAGTGGATAGAAGTGGTAGCTTAAAAGGGGCAAGTCCTTAAGATCTGGGTGAAAGAGAACTTAAATACAGAGAGCTCACGTGACCAACAGACATCAGGGCTTATTCCTGTCCTTTGATACGTGTCTTCAGTAAACTCCAAAATGTGGCTAAAGGTTGAGTGATTTTTAATCTTGCAAGATATAGGAAGTGTTTGTCATTAACTGGATACCTAGAGAACTAATTACTGATAATAATAAATTCATATTAACTTAATAATATAGTTTTATATTTTTATTCTGCTAAGACTTAGGTATCAGACACTCTCCCCTGGATAAGGTTAAAACATTTGCCACTTAATACATTTCCTTTATGTTAGAGAGTGTGGGAGGCAGAGTAAGGGCCCCTCAAAGATTTCTACATCCTAATCCCCAGAACCTGTGATTATGTTGCCTCACATGGCAAAGGGGACTTCGCACATGTGATAAGGTTAAGGATTCTGATTGTTAAGGTTGTGTGTCAACTTGACTGGGCCACAATTCTCAGTGGTTTGGCAGTTATGTAATTACCAGCAGCTGCCCAGCCACTCAACCAGGCCCAGCCAAGTTGACATACAAATTTAACTACCACATGTAGTTTGGCTGTTATGTAATGATATCATCCTTCACCATCATATGGTCTGATGTGATCAGCCAATCAGTTGTAAGGGAAGTTTCTTCAGGGGTGTGGCCTGCATCCAATGATATATGGACGTTCTGGCAAAGCTCGCTCACTTGCTCTGGATCCTGCATCCAGCTCATCATCTTACCTGCTGATCTTGGAATTCGTCAGCCTCCGCAGCCCGTGAGCCAGCAGCCTGCCGTCTGACCTGCTGATCTTGAGTTCGTCAGCCCCTGCAGCTACACGAGTCAGGAGAAGCCTCCATCCTGACGCCTGACCCACGGACTTGGAACTTGCCAGCTTCTACAACCGTGTGAGCCATTTCCTTGAGATAAATCTCTCTCTCTCTCTCTCTCTCTCTCTCTCTCTCTCTCTGCTTCACTGGTTTTGCTTCTTTAGAGAACCCAGCCTAAGATGAGGACCCTGGGAGAAGGTGATCCTAGATCACCCACATGGGCCCAATCTAATCACATAAGTCCCTTAACAGTGCCTATGGTCAGAGAGAGAGATGATAATGGAAGAAGGATGAAAAAGATGTAGGGTTACTTACTGGCTTTGAAGATGGAGAATGGGGGCCATGAACCAAGGAATGTGGGTGCCCTCTAGAAGCCAGGAAAGGCAAAGAAGCAAATTTTCTCCTAGAACCTCCAGAAAATAATGCAGTTCTGCCAACACCTTGATTTTAGCCCAGTGAGACCTGTGTCAGACTTCTAACCTATAGAACTTCATGCATTTGAGTTGTTTTTAATCACTAAGTTTGTGGTAATTTATTAAACCATCTAACAGTATGAGTCAGCAATCTAGGAGCCATCCATGATTCCTTCTTCCTTATCCCTTAACTCATATTCAAGGTCCTATTGATTTAACTTCCTAGACAACTCTTGGATCTGTTCATGTCTCTCCATTTCCACAGTCACTACTGAACTTCCATCATCTCTAGCCTGTTTTATGGTCATAATCTCCTGATTGTTTTCTCTTGTCTATTCTCAAGGAGTCCTGGTGATACAATGGTTAAACGATTGGCTGCTAACCAAAAGGTCGGTGGTTTGAACACCAGCCACTCCATGGGAGAAAGACCTGGCACTCTGCTCTCCTAAAGATTCCAGCCTAGGAAGCCCTATGGGGCAGTTCTGCTCTGTTCTATAAGGTCACTATGAGTTGGGATCTACTCTATGGCACCTGAGAACAATCTATTCTGAACATTGCAGCTATAATTATCTTTTTAAAGGGGGAAGAGATATATTGTTAACTCCCACCCCTAATTAACCTAATTAACTTACTCATCCTTTAGATTTCAGCTCAAGCATCCTCTGGAAGCTTTCTGACACCTACAAGACTAGGCTAAGTTTATTTAACATTCCTACAGTAGTGATTGTTCTAAATGTTTATAGAATGGTATTTCTTTATTTCATATTATTCATCTTCGGTTTTAATTGTACATTCATTTGTGATTAATTTGATTGGTTGCTGTCTTCACTGCACTGTTTGAGATCTAGAATCTTGTCAGGTTTTTGGCTTATCATCATATGTCCTTAGAACTTACATTAGTGCCTGAATGGGATGAGTACACAATAAATATATGTCGATTCAAGATGTAACTTAGAACATAGTAAGCTGATAGTGCCACAGCATAAATCCTTTTTTTAAAAGTCATTGTTACATAACTACTGTGGAATATTTGGAAAGTAGATTATTCATAATCCCACTAATCAAATGTAGTAATATCATTCTTTAGTTTTAGCTTCTTTTTTCAATAAATAGAATTCCAGTTAGTCCTTGTTTTAAGTGTGATTCATCTGTTAGGACAAAGTGAATATCAGCTTTTAGGTTTTGAATACAATTTGATGTAGGGCTGGTTACTTGATAGTGTTTTTGGTCCCAAAGAAAAGTGTGGGAGTTAACTGTTTCTATGAATGAATACTGGAATGTGAATGTATACAATTGTGGATGGAGACAGGGTTATAGTGAAATTATTTTTAGAGCATGCTGCTTTATTCTGAGATCATTTTACTAGGAAAAAAGATTAGTTATAAAGGGATATTAAGTGATTCCTACTGTACATGA
>NW_006921624.1:14606403-14607572 GCF_000298275.1 Orycteropus afer afer
GTTGGTGTGTGCTAGGATGGGACCTTTCTGTGATTGACTTTCACCTGCTAATAGGATTTTTTGAAGCTTTTGCCCTGTTTGTGTATTTTTTAGTTTCCCTGACTTGAAATATTCTTTATTTTTCATGTGGCCAATGTTTCATAACCTAGTTTTCTGTTGTCATTATGAGCTGACCTCTACCGGTAGTAGTATTGCCTGGAATAATAGAAGTTTCATCTCCCAGGGGGCCAGGGACAAGTCTGTACAGTTAGCTCCCTCTACGATACTTGGCTACTTCATCAAGCTAGAACCCTCAGTTTCGACTTGGTCATTGTGTGGGATCATGGGTGCTCCTCAACGCCCAGCTCGCCTTCTGAATGGCTTTGAACTGTGAAGACTGTGCTGACTTGATTTTCTTGTTCTTGGTACTTGACCTCTTTTCCTGAGAAGATGTGGCTTATCTTCACTTCCCTGTATCTCCCCCTCCCGGCTTTCACTGCAACAAGAAAGTCCACAGCTATACTTAATGAACAGATACACACTTAGTAAGAGAAACAAAACACCTCAATGTTAACACTAACCTAATTATTAGTGTACTAAGACATTAAATACCCTATTATTTTCACCTTTCTGCTGTATTACAACTATCTTTTTAAGTACTTTAACTTTCCCTATTGCATCTCATTATGAATGCATGGCTTATCACAGACTCAATTTAGTGCATTTAGCTATAATTATTTTCTTTTAAATGTTCAAATTGTGCTTAGCTAACCTCAAAAGGGCTCCTTTGTTTTGGCACTACCCTGGACTTAAAAAAAAAAAAAAGAAAAAATTCTTGCTTTCTCACAAGCTATTCTAGGCCCATCTCGATCTTGATATTTTCCTGCTTTAAGATTTGGAACTAGTGTTTGTCCTAGAGCTCTGGTTCCCATTAGTGGAGAATCATAATGGAGGCCAAGCTCCGTCCCATATGGAGTGGATGATAAGGAGGAAGGCATTGTTGCTGTCACTGTAATGACCGAATAGGAAATGGTGTTTCTAATGGTAGTCCAATTTAGCACTAACATTACTAAATGTTTTTATACATCATCCTTTCTCTTCAAACTTTTTATCAGTAAAATGGTGACAGGTGATAGAATAAATTTTTAAAAAATAATAATTTATTGTCTTTGGTGAAAGTTTACACAGCA
>NW_006921624.1:14608912-14611261 GCF_000298275.1 Orycteropus afer afer
CTTCTGGTTAGCAGTCAAGTGCCTTTAGGCACTACACCACCAGAGCTCCTACACATACATGTAGCTACATGTATATATGCACACATATATACATACCTATACACATATGTATACATACCTATACACATATGTATACATAAATATGTAACCACACATACATTTTTTGGTTGATGTTGCAAAATTATATATATGTGCTAGCATTTACCAAAAATTCCCTTGTGTGTGGGTGGGTGTGTACTTAGTGACATTTTTTACCTTGGACAAGCAGTGTGCACGTCACCCACCTTTAGTGTTACCTTTCTCATCACTAAAAATAGTGTCTACTATCTAGAGTGATTTCCTCTTTCCCTAGCCCCCATCCCTGGTAACCACCAATGAATGTTGGTTTCTGTATGTATACATACATACAGTGTGATCGTACAATATTTGTCCTTTTGTGATTGACTTACTTCACTCAGCATAATGTCCTCCTGATTCATCCACATTGTAAGGACTCCCCATTCTTCTTTATGGTTGCATAGTATCCCATTGTGTGCATATCCTATAATTTGCTTATCCATTTATCTGTTGATGGGCACTTAGGTTATTTCTGTCTTTTTTGTGAATAGTGCTGCAGTGAACATAGGTGTGCTTATGTCAGTTTGTGTCACTTCTATTAGATCTCCAGGGTATTTACCTACAATTGAGACTGCTGGATCATAAGGTTATTTCTATTTCTAGTTATCTGAAGAAACTCCATGCCGTTTTCTATAGTTGTTGTACCATTTCACAGCCCCACTAGCAATGGATAAGTGTTTTAATCTCCCCATCTGCATCTCTCTAATGGCTAAAGATCATGAACATCTTTTCATGTGTTTGTTTTGGTCACTTGAATGTCCTTTTTGGTGAAGTGTCTTTTCATGTCTTTTGGCCACTTTTTAATTGGGTTGTTTGTCTTTTTGTTGTTGAGTTGTTGAAGTTTTCTGCATATTTTAGAAAAATTAGACGCTTATAAAATATGTCATTACCAAAGATTTTTTTCCCAATCTGTAGATGGTCTTTTCACTGTTTTGATAAAGTCTTTTAATGAGCATAAGTGTTTAATTTATGGAACAGAATTGGAGTCCCAGTTATTTATTTTGTCTTCTGATGCTCTTGCATTTTTAGTTATATTTGATTATCTATCATTAAAAAAAAAAAAAAAAAAAACCCAGGTCCCATAGTTGTGCCCTGTGTTTTCTTCCAAGAGCCTTATGGTTTTGGCTTTAACATTTAGGTCCTTGAGCCATTTGAGTTAGGTTTTGTGTATAGTGTGAGGTTTGGGTCTTGTTCCATTTTTCTGCATGTGGATATCCAATTTTGCCAGCACCATTTGTTGAGGGGTATCATAGCTGATGCTAGATGGATCTTGGCAGAAAGTAAGATTCTTACCAGAAAGATGTTTACTTGCGTTTTACTGACTGTGCAAAAGCATTCGATTGTGTGGATCAGAACAAATTGTGGATAACGTTGAGAAGAATAGGAATTCCAGATTCTACTCATGAGGAACCTGTACATAGATCAAGAGGCTGTTGTCCAAACACAACAAGGGGATACTGCATGGTTTAAAATCAGGAAGGGAGTGCATCAGGGTTTTATCTTTTCACCATATGTATTCAGTTTGTACGCTGAGCAAATAATCCGAGAAGCTGGACTATATGAAGAAGAACATGGCATCAGCATTGAAGGAAGACTCATTAACAACCTGCAGTATGCAGACGACACAACTTTGCTTGCTCAAAATGAGGATGACTTGAAGCACTTAGTGATGAAAACCAAAGACTACAGTCTGCAGTATGGTTTACCCCTCAATATAAAGAAAACTAAAGTCCTCACAATGGACCAATAAGCATCATCACAATAAATGGAGAAAAGACTGAAGTTGTCAAAGACTTCATATTACTTGGTTCTACAATCAACACCAGTGGAAGCAGCAGTCAAGGCCTCAGAAGATGTATTGCACTTGGCAAATCTGCAAAAGACCTCTTTGAAGTGCTGAAGAGCGAAGATATCTCCTGGAAGACTAAGGTGCATCTGACCCAAGCCATGGTATTTTTGTAGTCTCATATGCATGTGAGAGCTGGACAGTGAATAAGGAAGACTAAAGAAGGGTTGATGCTTTTGAGTTGCAGTGTTGGCGAAGAATACTGAGAATACCATGGACTAACAAATCACTCTAGGAACTAAGAAATCAGTCCTGGAGGAAGTGCAGCCAGAATGCTCGTTGGAGGTGAGAATGACCAGACTTTGTCTCACCTACTTTGGTCATGTTGTCAGAAGGGACCATTCTCTGGAGAAGGATATCATGCTTGGTAAAGTGGAGGGTTAATG
>NW_006921624.1:14612301-14613896 GCF_000298275.1 Orycteropus afer afer
GGGTAGAAGTGGGGAGATTAAAGTTAGGGATAGATGAAGAATTCCCTGCACGGTCCACAAAGCTATCTTCCTCAGAAGTACCAGTATGTATTGGTGTGGGGTATCTACTCCAAACAGAGGGAGTCTGCTATTACTAGAATTTGATGACTAGTTGGTGGCATAGGGTGGGTGAACAGAGAGCCAAAGTGGGAGATGATAAATCCTAAAAAGGATGTAGCAGAGGCACATTTTTTCCAGAGCCCCGGCAGCAGCCAGTATGTCGACTGCTGTTTTAATAGCGGGATGAACTGAAAATGCTACCGGTCTTAGCTGCTTCTATTCAGCCCAGTCTCAGTGTGAGTGGATGCTTTTGTACATCCTGCACCACCCTGACCAGTCTGCCCCTCTTCCCAGAAGAGGACAGGCACATCCTAGGACACAGTTCTTCTTTATCATCAGTGTGGAATTCTTAGAATCCTTCCTGTGGTGCCCTCGGGAGTGCTCCGTGGTGAGAATGTGCACAGCTGGGAAGGTGCTCTCCTGAGTCTTTATTCTCTCTTCTAGCTCAGTAAGCTGTTCCATGATTCTGATTCCCTGAGCCTTCTTCTTTTCTTTTTTCCCCCCAAAGTTGTTTTCCAGTTCTTTAATCCTTCCATTTGTTTTCCTCTAAACTCAAAACCCTCACTGCCTGTCAAGTCGATTCCAACTCATAGCGACCCTATAAGACAAGGTAGAACTGCCCCATAGAGTTTCCAAAGCTGTAATGTTTATGGGAGCAGACTGCCACATCTTTCTCCTGCAGAGTGGCTGGTGAGTTCAAACTACTGACCTTCCGATTAGAAGGTGAGTGTTTAACGTCTGCACCACCAGGGCTCCTTATCTTCTAGATTAAGATCAGAAACTCAAATGTCTACAAGTAACACAAACAAGTGAAGTCTGGAAAAGACTGGAAGAAGCTGAGGGGGACAACTGTTTCTTAGTGCTCGCTCATTGTTGGCGTGGGACACGCAGATCCTTTGTGGCCCTGCCTTGAGATGTTTCGAGAGAAGCTGGGATTCTGTGTGCAGTCTCTCAGGGTTTACATGTTGCATTAATTCAGGATTTTGAAGCACAGCTGGATGCTCATCCTGGCCTGTGACTTGGCGGCCTCTGCTCTAGATCTTACACACGAGTGATGCTCCTCATCGAGCCTGGCGGCAGGCAAGTGAAGAGGGCACAGTTCTTCGTATGCTGCACTTAGGCTTCTCCTTTACTCATAATTGCTTTCTTGTCAGTTGCAATTCTTGGCTCGTTCCTTGAAAGACTGTGTGTCGTCTGGGCATGAAAGCAGTTGAGAAAAAGAAATAGATATTATTTTATAATCTAAGTGTATCTAGTGCTTTATTCCCCATGAAAGAATCATTCACAAAGAGACCTAAAACTGAGAACCAAGACCATCACCCAAGATTGACTGTGTAGGGTGGAGACTGGTCCCTTCAGCATTTAGGGCTACAGGGTTCTTTTGGCTTTTTTTTTTTTTTTTTTAATCCTGTAGCTTGTATCTTGGCAGTTAAAATTCTTTAGAACGAAACCTTGGAAGTCCTTCGTCAGTGTTATGCTTCACATATGTGGTCATT
>NW_006921624.1:14614281-14638640 GCF_000298275.1 Orycteropus afer afer
GTCCCTAAGGCATTTGACTGCTAACCAGAAGGTTGTTGGTTCAGTCCCACCAGCTGCTTTGCAGAAGGAAGATGGGGCAATCTTCTTCCGTAAAGATTTAGTGCCTCAGAAACCCAGTGGGGGTCGCTATGAGTCGGAATTGACTCAGTGGCAGTGAGTTGAGTGAGTTATTAAACATAAGGTGCTCTGGTGGTGCAGTGGTTAAAGCATTTGGCAGCTAACCGTGAGGTTGGTGATTTGAACCTACCAGCCACCCTGTGGGGAAAAGATGAGACAGTCTGCTTCCGTAAAGATGTACAGCCTTGGAAACCCAATGGAGCAGTTCTCCTCTGCCCTGTAGGGTTGCTTTCAGTAGGGACCAACTCAGGGGCTCTGGGGCATTAAACACATTCTTCAATACAGTGGATGGAATATTTAGTTTTATTTTACTTTATTTTCTGTTAAGCATACAGATTTTAAAGAATAATGTATTTTTATTCAGAGATATAAAAAGTTTCCTAGACAAAATAACTTAAATTGGTTGGCAATTGTTTCTTTGTCTAACATTAGAATTTATATATGTTGTTTTGTTTCCTTGTTAGATTTGAAAAAAGACTAATAAGACATTAAATATTCTAAATCTAGTTAGAATAATTAATTTTCCCCACATCCTCCTTTTCAAAAATAAAAAAGGACTTTGTGTGATTTTTATTACTGAAATTATTACCAGTGGTCCACTTTGTAAGTGTGTAAAACATAGGTGGCTTAAAGACCTTCATTGTACTCACTCTCTCCCATTTTACATAACTTCTCTCAGATTTCTTTTCTGTTCAGCCACCATCCTGAATCTCCCCTCTTTTTTAGCCTTCCAGCAGACTGTCCATCAAGTCTCATTGTTTAGAATTGTGTCTAACTTTCTCCTGTCTCAGACAAAGTAGCCCAGGGAATGATACTGCCTTATACCGGTCAAGGTTTACCCCTGGGTCTGAGGCTAGGGATGAGCCTGGCCAGTCCACTGATAAATGAACTAAGTTTAGGTTCCATTAGCAAAGAAGGAAAGAGAGAAATGGGTCGAGAAGGTGAGCAGCACTGTCTTCCTGGACTCCTGGTCTTGTTGAACCATTGTGTGGCACTGGTGATCACATCACTTCCCTGCTTAAGACTCTTTGGGGACCTCTTCCTATTGTCAGGTTAAGGTCCACTCTGAATTTTCTTCCCAGGGCTCTTCATACCCTGCCACCTGCCTTCCATTCTAGCCTCACTTTTTTGCCAGGGCACTTCACTCTTCCCCAGTGACTGCCAGGCCTTCCTGTTGTTGCTGTTAGCTGCCCTTAAGTTGGCCCCCACAACAGGATTGAACTGTTACGTCCTTGGGGTTCTCACCGGCTGAGTTTCAGAAGCGTATCATCAAGCCTTCTTCCTGGTCTCTGTCTGGGAGGTCCACTGAACCTGGTCAGCATTCCAGCAGCACACACACCTGTACAGATGTACAGACAGATGAGCAGCGGGTGGCTGCGCTTGAGAGCAGTGGCTGAGAACGGAACCTGGTCTTCCAAACTCTGATTTCTTCGGACATGGCAAGCTCTTTTACCCCTAGGCTTTTCCACATGCTGTTCCTTCTGCCTGAAACATTCGACTCTTCCGTTTTCATCTGAAATGTAACTTCCACAAAGTTTTCCCTGCCCCTTATCCTTCCAGCTGTATTAGCTGTCCTTATGAACTCCCCTATTACAGCATGTATCACATTTCACCATCATCACAGGTTTGTGGGCATCGTGCTGTGTGTTTTATACCCCCAGGGTTTAGTGCAGAGTCTCTGGGTGGCACACACGGTTAAGTGTCTGATTGCTAACCAGAAGGTTGGTGGTTCAGACCCTTGCAGGGGTACTTGGGAGAGAAGCCTGGGGATGTGCTTCCCAAAGCTCCCAGCCTTGACAACCCCAGGGAGCCCAGCGCTGCTCTGACACGCGGGGCTGCTGTGAGTCAGAATCACTCGGCAGCAGCTGCTCACTTGTTGGTTAGGGTGTAGCACAGAGCCAGGCATTTACAGCTGCACTACGATCTGGCAGATGATGGCCTCTGAGTCTGATTGGTTACTCCTAATAGTTCTACCTATGTGGAACATGTTTCTGATCATTTATAATTATATATACAAAAAACAATACATGATTTTACTATTTATGTATATCGTGGTTTGTTCAACCTGTCTTTAAAAGTATGTTGATATGATTCATTGTAGACACAGGAGTTCCTGAAATCTGTCTGAAAGTAGGGGAACCATAAATTATAAATGAAAAGATCATTTGAAGCCCCAGTAAATAACATAGCTTTCTTTGTGTACCTTCATATAGAACATGGGGGAAGGACAGACTTATTCTGAAAGATGTTTTGAGGCTTATATAGAATATACAATGAAAAATGCAATTCAGAATAAGGAGGTCTGCCTTAAACAGCCAAGTAACTAAGATTTCCATCGTAGCATTGCACTGTCGAGACCCTCTCTCAACAAGGATTTCCGGGACCATGCTGAGCAGCAACATATCGCAGCCCAGCAGAAGGCAGCTTTGCAGGTGAGTGATGTGGGACTGACACTGTTGCCTCCTTGCAGGGTTCCTGCGTCTTGGCAGCCGGCCCAGTTCTTTGGTGTTTTAGTGGAGCAATGTCAATAAAGATGTTCCACATATAATTGCAGTGGTTTCGCTGATGTTCAGCCATGCCCACAGGATTTGAAGGACCAATACAGCAGTAATGAAACTATCTGTTACGATGTTGACATGGTCATGACTGATTCTGTGGTATACCTGCCAAGGGAGTGCTTGAGCACAAAAGAGTTCAGGATATTTGGATGGCAGAGTGATCTTAAAAATGGAACTGGCTCACAGAGGAGTATGTGTGTGTGTGTGTGAATGTACGTATATATATTTTTTAATTTGTCATGTCATTACATCCTTTGACAGTCTTAACTGGTTTATAATTGTTTGGGTTCTTTTTCTTTTAATGGTGAGAATGACTGTTGGGTAAGAAATGTTTAAAGACTTACTCTTACCATAGGATTAGGGTTGTGATATTCTATAGTTTTAAAAATATATTATCTTTCATAGTAATAATTTAAGGATTACATTAATGTTGGATAATTTAAGTTCTCAGAAGTCTTGGACAAAATTCCCCCGGCCCCCTCCAAATTGGCATAATTTAATGGTCTTGCTTTTAACCCTCAGAATCTCAGAACTGGAAGAGACCTTAAGGATCATCTCACTTTAGACAACCTGAAGACAATCCTCCTTTCTTTAGTGAGGGAGGGAAGCCACTGGTGGTTTTCTGTTACAGAATTTTGGTATTTTCATCACTAGTTATAAGCTACCTCTCTCTCCCCCTTCCACCCCTTCCAACTACTGCCCCTCTTTCTCAGGCTCCTGCTTTCTTGGCCAAGAGCAGAACGCTCTGGGACCTTGTTGCTAGCTTTCCAAACTGTTCCACAGAACAAAGCAATTCATGTCCATGACTCCTCTATGGACTGAAGAGAATCACAGGGGAGGCAGTGGGGTGATAAATGAGTACCTGGTGCAGCTCGTTAATATGAATTCTTCATTATTGTCCATCTCCTGTGTATTTAAATGAAATTAGCAGCACAAGAACTGATTTTTAAATAAATGTGGTCTCAAGCACTTAGAAATCATTTTAATGTCTAAGTTCGAAAATGGTGACTATTAATAGCTTAATTGTTTTTCTTTCTTTTTTTAACTCCTTCCCAGCATGCTCATGCACATTCATCAGGATACTTCATAACTCAAGACTCTGCATTTGGGAACCTTATTCTTCCAGTCTTACCTCGCCTTGACCCAGAATGAAGGAAATACTTGTAATGAAAGTGACTTTGTAATTTCAAATGCCAAAGCTACTATCATTCAGTGCTTACAAACTAGGACATTCAGAATTTTGGTGAACTTTTATATTTTTTGCTTTTTTAAGAGAAAGGTACATACAAGAAAACCGTAAGGGAGGGTAGCCAGGACCATGGGAGCACTGGAAGCTGTGTCACCTGAGGAAATGGCCGTGCTATCTGTGACTGCAGCTTGTCATGCAGTTTGATTTTAACTCGGAATCAGATAGTTACATAAACTCAGCCCTGCCTCCTCGTGTGGACATGAGTATGCCATGAGCACAATGGACTGTCGAGAATCACATGCAGTACTTCAAAGAAGTGAGAGTGCTTTTAAAAATGTGAACCAGTTGGCTTAATTGTGTTACATTCATATTTGCTGCTTATGGATTAATAATGTCTGTGTACCTTTTGAATTTATAGTGAAACATGTCATTCTGAAATATTCTTTCTGAACTTCTAACTAGTCCTCCATTCTCAATTTTTTAAACAAGCCCAAGATAAAACTAAATCACCAGTCAGTCCTATATCTTTTGTAAACATATGCCACTATAAATGATGTGACTAAATGCTATTAAAAACAATTAGAAGACATGTGGTAGTTTTAAAATGTGTACATGATCTTATATCTTGCTACTACATGGTGCTCCTGCATGGTCTTAATTATTCTGGTTCTAATTAAAAACTGATTATGCATGTTGGGTCCCTTTTTAATTACTTGAAGTAGGAAGGAGTTAGCTTAAGCAAATTTCTCAACAGGAACCATCTCTCACAGAATCTAGGATGCTTATTTAAGTTTGCCAGTCCTGGATCTGATCTTGTCTAACAGAGTTAGAATCTCTGATTTAAAATAGTATGAAAACCATGCATTAGAGATTGTATAACATATACAGAATTTTCATAATGTATTTGTAAAATTGGATTTGTAGACCTGAAACTTAAGAGGTCACTTAGCTAAAATCTACATTTTTTTTTTTAACTTCTAATAGGACTAAAATTATATTTTATACTATATCCTAAATACAATATTTTGTATAATTTTCATAACTGATCTTATCTTGGCTTTGAGTCAGTCCCTACACTCCTCGGTGGGGGGACAAAACTGAAACCTACAACATCCAGTGGGTCAATATTTAGTCAAAGTTGGACTCTTGTCAGAGGGTGTATTTCTCCCCTCCTCCCCTGGATATTGGCACCAACTACACAGCCCCCTCCTAGCCAAACTGATTGAGCTGCTCCTATCAAGTTGATTACGATTCACAGCAACCATACAGGACAGAGTAGAATCGCCCCATAGGAATTTAAAGGCTGTAATCTTTACAGAAGCAGACTACCACATCTTTATCCCATGGGGAGGTTGGTGGGTTCAAACTTAACCACTGTACCACTCAGCCTCTTAAACTAATTGAAGCAAGGGGGAAAAATCCTGGATGTGGCTGTGCCGTGTGGATTCTTTGTCTTGAGAATTTGAACTGATTCCTGCATTTGGATGAGTTGGAAACTGTCCCCACTGTAATGGTCACCAATATAGCAGAGGTGCCTTATTTCTGCTGCTTAGAAGCTCCCTGAGGACCTCCAGCTCCTACCCTTCCTCAGGCCCATCCAACCGTTCTGTCTACTGACGCTGTTGTTAGGTGCCGTCGGGTTGGTCCCAACTCACCGTGACCCCATGTGCAACAGAATGAAGCCCTGCTGGGTCCTGCGCCAGCCTCACGATCCCTGCTGTGCTTGAGCCCGTCGTCGCAGCCACTGGGTCAGCCCACCTTGTTGAGGACCTTCCCCTTTTTTGCTGCCTCTGCTTTACTGAGCATGATACCTTCTCCGGGGCTGGTCCCTTCTGACAACATGACCAAAGTATGAGAGACAAAGTACAGCCATTCATGCTTCTAAAGAACATTCTGGCAGTACTTCCTCCAAGACAGATTCGTTCATTCTTCTAGGAGTCCACCGTACCGTCAGTATCCTTTGCCAAGACCATATTCAAAAGCCTCAATTTTTCGTTCTTCCTCATTCCCTGTCCAGCTCTCACATGCATAGGAAGCTACTGAAAATGCCATGGCTTGGGTCAGGTGCACCTTCCTCTTCAAAGTGACATCTCTGCTCTTAAATACTTCTAAGGGGTCCTTTGCAGCAGATTGCCCAGTGCAGCGTGTCACTTGATTTCTTGACTGCTGCTTCTGTGGACCTTAATTGTGAATCCAAGTAAAATGGAATCTTTGAAACGTCAGTCTTTTCTCCATTTATCACGATGTTGATTATTGGTCTCACTGATGTTAAGGAGATAAAAAATTTGGATTGTATGTTTTTTACACTATAGAAACATCTACCTAATGTATGACTTTTGTAACCCAGAGATTGTTTTTTTTTTTCCCACTAAAGTATCTTTTCCAGTCTTTTAAATAGATGTGGCCTAAATCTTGCATCCTGGCTAGTCTACTTTATTGCTAAAGTACACCCCCTCACATTCGTCGAATCACTTCCACTTCATACATACTTACTAAAATCAACTCTAAAACACTGAGCTTTGGGGGCAAAAACATGAGCGAGGCAGTCCCTGCTCAAGGGGCACACAGTGGAGAGAAGCCTACTCTGGTGCACAGGTCATGAGATAGCAAGCCCGGATGCAGTGAGTGGGGCACTGTAGCACAGGTGACATTCTGGATGGGCACAGACGTGTAAATACAAGTTGACTTGGTAAAGGAAGAAAGAGCTGCTTTTCAGACAAGGTCAAGATTTCATGATCAAAGAGAGATGGGCACTAAAACTCCAGGGCTGCAGAGGATGAGGAAAAGGCAGCCGCTGACTGAAGTCAGAGGCCTGGGGTGAGATCTCACCATTGGTTCCCCCCGATTATGTGAGAGTCTTGGTAATTTGCTTAACCTCTCTGCATGTCACTCCATCTGTAAAACAGTAATAGTGCACTTCGCTTACTTAACAAATGTCTAGACCAGTAGTTTTCAAACTGAGGGTCTCAATCCATTAGTGAACTGAGAAGTCAACTTAATGGTATAATGGGAATGACAAGTATTTTTTTTTAAATAGAAAATATCAATACTTCGCAGTAGTAAGATGGTTTGGTTTCATGAATCTTCTGTTTCTGTGTGTTTGTATGTGTGCATTTTACTCATTTTTTTTACTTTTGTTTATTGCTGTATTCTGTCATATATAGTAGGTTTTCAATAAATAGTTGTTGAAAGAATGAATATATAATGACCCGGGTTGTGATGTAATTTTTTTTTTTTTACGACAACTTATACGACAAAGTTTGAAAGTCACTGCTAAATAATATAAATGACAGTGCTTTATAAAACTGTAAAGTGCTTTGCAAATATGAAGCAGAGTAGTATGACTCTGGAATAAGAATGGAAATGACCCAGTAATTTCACAGGCAGGTTTTTTTTTTTTTTTTTCTGAACAATCTATGAGTTGTTCCAGTCTGCTGATTCACTTTGGCAATAGAAACTCAGCTTTTATATGATTTTGAAGGCTTGTTGAGTCAAAGGATCTCGCATTGAACATAGAGGATCAATAGGGAGAATGTATTCCTTCATGCAATTCCATCCCACTACTGGAATCCTGGGAGCTCTAGTAGCATAGTGCCTAACTATGACTGCTAACCAGAAGGCTGGCAGTTCAAACCCACCAGCCACTCGGAAGGAAGGTTGGGCAATCTACTTCCTGAGTGATACCGCCTCGGAAACCCAAGGAGGGGTTGCTATGGGTAGGGTCCGACTCAACGGCACGTAACAGCAATAGCAACAGCAACAACTGGAATCCTATCAGACAGCACAAGTCCACTACAGTACCATGATACTAACCAGGCTTTCTCATTCATCTCTATTCGCAATGACTGGGACACAGCAGATGCTGACCAATTTTTTTTTTTTTTTTTGAATGAGCAAATAAATAATGAACATAGACTATGGGGAGAACAGAGGCTCTGTCCTCAAAACTTGTGATCCAAAGCAGGAAGAGAAGCACACTAGTAACTGATTGTGGCCCCAACCTGATAAGGAGAGACAAGTCCATGAATCTCCCAGTTACGGGAGTGCCAACAAAGCTACATCAGAGAACAAACATTTGAACTTGGCTTTCAGGATGAAAGGATTTCAGCCAGTAAAGACAGGAAAGCAGTATTCAAAGTAAAGGGGAAAGTCTGTCCAAAGGCAGGGAGGAGAGCAGGTGTAGGGACCACTGTGATCACCCAAAAGAGTGGTTTGGATGGATCATGGGTTTGTTCAGGGGACAATTAGAAATGAGGCTCTAGAGGGTCTTAGCTGGAACTACTGATCCTTTCTAAGCAGAGGCAGGTGTAGAGATGGACCAGTTCTGCTCGCATAAGCTCTTGGGAAAGGAACGTGGGAGGCATCAGGACAATAGCAGTCGCGACCGAGAATTTGGACGTGCCCCCTCCAGCCCCACCGATTGCTGTTGTCTCTTCCATTCAGTTCTTGGACCTTCCTCCAAATTCTTCACTTCCCTTCTTTGTCTCTCTTCTCTTGGATCTTAATGTATCCTTTCTCTTTTCCCCTAGGAGTTATTTAGCTCTTCTGTCATGAGGTTTTTGAGTTATTGAAAATGGTTGGTGTCAAAATGACAATTAGAATTTGAGCCAAAAGTACATGTACTTTCATCCAGCTGCAGAAATGGGTGTGAATGATTATGACTATCAGTCCCTGGTCCAGAGAGAGGTCCTTATTCTCTGTGGCTTTGGCCAAGCAAACCAGTCTAGTCTATCAAATAGAAAAAGATTTGTCTTCAGATGCTGGGCCCTCCCACTTTGCCAGAAGATGGTGATGTATTCTTAGCCCCTGCTGTTGTCTGCCTTAATTGTCACACAAATGCAGTTTTGAAGAGAGAGTCCTTGTATTCTTTTGGAACCTCAGGGCCTTTGCACTTGCTGTTTCCTCTACATGGATTACTCTTCTTCCTTATACCCATGTAGATTGTTCCCTCAACAGCCAGCCTCAAGTCTTTACTAAAATGTCATCTTTCAATAAGCCTTCTTAGAGTACCTTAAAATTTTACCTACCTTCCCCAGCATAACCTTGCTTAATTTTCTTTGTCATTTATCACCTTCTCATAGAGACTGTAATTTACTTTCTTATTCTGAAGATTATCTGCCTTCTTGCAGTAGGATGTAAGTGCCATGAGGGCAGATCTGTTGTTGTTTTCACTGATGTATATCTCCAGTGCTTAGCACAGTGCCTGACACATAGCAAATGTTCAAACATTTCAGTGAATAAATGAAATAAATCTGACTGTTCAGGGTGAAAGCTGGTCTACCTAAGATACTTGGTCCCGAGCAGTGGACCCTGTCCCTGGGAAAATATGCACATGCGTGTGTACAAAAACTATGTCTGTAGTTTTAGGAGGTTCCTGGGCTCCCTGAAGCCCAGCCATTGGCCTTCTGATTAAACCTTCTGATCAAAAGGAATTCAGCCATTATTACTTCTTTGGATGCTTCTCCAATCCAGACCTTTGGAAATCTCGATGCCACAGATGTTATTTACTATTGGGACTCTCCCAGGAGACTCAGAGCCTTGCAATGTTGTAGCAAATACAGTGAAGCTGGCAGCATTAGTTCTGTTAAGAAAACATGAGTGTGTGCCAGCCCCGCATTCACTATTTCATCTAACGGAATACAGGCTGTGAGCAGCCACAAGGTGAGGTGTAGCCCTTCCTCCTGGGAATTAGAGAATGGAGTTCTTCCAGTTCAACCACATGGTGATCAAATGCTCACAGAGGCAAAGCTGCTCCCTTGGGATAAGCGTGGCTTGTGGGAGGTGCCTTCCAAGGTAACAGTGATTGGCTTGTAGATTCTGTTCAAGATTGCTATTCCTTACTATGCAACGCTAAAGAATAATGTAGAATCTGCAAAACACCGCATAACGTGGATGAACTTGGAGGACATTATGCTGAGCAAAATAACTCCGTCACAAAAGGACAAATATTGTATTAGTCCGTTATTGTGAAAGTTAAGGAAAGGTTTACATATTGGAGGACATTTTCTTTGTTGGTTACCAGGGGTGGGAGGGAAGGGGAGGGAATGCTGTTAGATAGATAGCGATAAATATTGATTTGGGTGAAGAGAAGGGCAATGTACCAAATGTGAGTGACCAATATGGCATCATTGAGGATGAGAAAGACAGAGAGAGTTACATGGGCAGTACAAACAACACATATGAACCCCTTTGTAAATACAATACTGAGTTGTTAATGAAAGCAAACATGGGTATAGGGACGGATAGATGGGTGAACAAGCTAAACAATTATGTATGTCTAAATGGAGAGTGTATCCAAGATCATATACAGGGTTGGCAGACAATGGGCCTCTCGAAGAGTATGAAGGGATGGACACTGGGAGGAGGTAACTATGGGGAGGAAGTGGGAGGGGAGCTGCTGCATTGTAAATTTTGGTCAATGACATGAGACAAAGTATATGTGAACTGCTGTATGAGAAGTGAATTTACTCTGTAAATCTTCACCCAAATCCTAATTAAAAAAAAAAAAAAAAAGATTGCTATTCCTGAGGCAGGAGAATCCAAGAAACTCCCAAGGGGACTGGCCTACTCCCCCAGAAGAGGCTTACTGGGGGCAACGGTGAGCTTGCTGATGAGAACTGAAGGCCAAGAGAAGGAGGTGATGTCTGAGGAGGGAATGGAACAGGGAGAAGGATATCCCAGGCAGAGGGTGTGGAGAGGAGCATGCACAGTGGCAGACAGAGGGAGGGGATGGTGTAAGAGCCAGGTAATCCATGCGGAGGCCTGGAGAGCCACTAAAGGGAAAATTACAGAATCAGATTAATATTTAGTGAGATTTTCCTGGGAACCAGTGGAGGATGGACTGGTGGAAGCAAGGAGACCACTCAGGTTGCTTTTAAATAAACAGAGAGAAATGGTGTTTTGTTGTTGTTGTTATATGCCATCGAGTTGGCCCAGACTCACAGCGACCCCTCCTTGGGTTTCCGAGGCAGTATCACCACGGAAGTAGATTGCCCAACCTAGGGCTGACTAAATTGGTGACAGTGAGGAGAATGAGCAGGGAAGAGATCTGAAGAATATTGAGGAAGGTAGAATTATCAGACAATGGACACTGATTATGGAGGGTAAAGGAGGAATGGGGAGAGGGCGGGAGAAGGTTCTAGAATGATTCCCAGATTTCTGGCTTGGGCAACGAGATGGATGCAGGTGCCATTTCCTTAGGAAGAAAACACAGGGTGGGGACATGGGGTTGAGGAGCCTTACTCAACTGGGTTCCCCTAGAGAAAGAAGCCCTAAGGCCTCCACTGTCTGGAATGAACATCGCTTCATCTACTATGGTACTGTATGCCATCCTTGACAGAACTGAGAACTTGAATCATTTTAGTCATTCTGTGGTTCAGATGAAACACTATAGTTCAGAAAGGTTTAGATAATGTTGTTGTTGTTAGGTGCTGTCAAGTTGGCTCCGACTCATAGCAACCCTATGTACAACAGATGAAAGACTGCTCAGTCCCGTGCCAACCTCACAACGCTTGCTACACCTGAGCCCATTGTCGCAGCCACTGTGTCAGTCCATCTCACTGAGGGCCTTCCTCTTTTTGTTGACCCTGCACTTTTCCAAGCATGATATCCTCCAGGGAATGGTCCCTTCTGACAACATGACCAACGTAGGTGAGACGAAGTCTGGCCGTTCTCACGTCCAAGGAGATAATGTAGGTCTATTTATATTAAGCCCATGGGAGTAGATGAGCTTGCTGAGAGAAAGTAGAAGATTAGAACAGTATAAATGAGAGAGTCAGGGAGGAGGAGGCTGAGAAAAGAGACTCCAGAGAGTCAGTGATGTCCCTCTGTCATGGAAACTCCATGGAAGGCAAGAAGATGATAATTTTAAGAAGGGGGAAGGTGTGGTCAAGCTGCTTTGCAAAGCGTGGCTATTTTGCTTTTGATGGTAGCATAGTGCCTAAGGCACTCGACTGCTCACCAGAACTTTGAACCGCCAGCCACTCCTCGGAAGGAAGGTTGGGCAATCCTACTTCCATAGTGATACTGCCTCAGAAACCCAAGGAAGGGTCGCTGTGAGTTGGGGCTGACTCGATGGCAAACAACAACAACAACAACAGACATGATTCTTGGGATATATATAGCCAAACAGTTAAAATTTAATAGTTATGTATTTACAGCTATTTATTTCAAGTAATACAGCACTTATGTAGGAACATAAATAATAATCATAGCTCACAGTTACTAGGAGTCCCGGGTGGCACATATGGTTAAGTGGTCAACTACTAGCTGAAAGGTTGGTGGTTCAAACTCATCCAGAGCCACCTCAGAAGACAGGCTGGTGACCTGCTCCCAAAGGTCACAGCCTTGAAAACCCAGGGAGTAGTTCTACTCTCCACACATAGGGCCACCATGAGTCAGAAATTACTCCATGGCAACTAATTACAACAACAGTTACTATTTTTAAGACAGGTAGTAGGTACCAGGCATTGTTCAAAGTGCTTTATATTACTCTTACATTATGTTCCTACGTAACCTCACAACAACCCTGTCCCTGTTGTTGTTAATGTGCTATTGAGTCGGACCTGACTCATCGCGACTCCTCCTTGGGTTTCCGAGGCGGTATCACTACGGAAGTAGATTGCCCAACCTTCCTTGTGAGGAGTGGCTGGTGGGTTTGAACCACCAGCCTTCTGGTTAGCAGTCAATGCCGTAGGCACTACACTACCAGAGCTCCACAACAGCCCTATAAGGTAGTTATTATTGTTTTATCCCCATTTTAAAAATGAAGAAGTTGAGGCACAGGAAGATCAAATAACTTGCCCACATTCATAGAACTAGTGAGGTGCAGAGCTGGAATTTGAACCCAAGTGGTTTGACTCCAGGAGTATTTATGTTTTGCTTTAAAATAAAATAATAATAATACAAAGAAACAATATAAAGAAGAATATTAAATAATAGAATAAGTGGCCTCAGCTATCACAAACATTTGGGAGGGGGTCCATGAACATCTGGAGAAGGCTGCCCTGGCTGGACAGTTCCGTGAGAAATGACGAGCAAGCAAGAGAAATCGGGGATCGTGGCCACTGTGTAATGCCCACGTGTACCAAGAATACAGGACAAAGGCAGCATCTGGCGCATACTGTTCCCGCCTAAGGGGAGGTCAAGCTGCATCCTCTCAATTCTGGGCCATTATCCTAGGGACAGAAAGCAACAGCAAACCACAAGAACAGGATTAACTATTCACTGCCAGAGATGGATTTGCTATTGGTGGGGGGTTAGAGTCTTCAGCAATGCCCTGAAAGGTTCACTGAGTTCTTTAAATTCGACCACTCTTAAAGATTATTACCTTAGTTAAGTGTATTAGAAATGTGCTAAATTGCTTTGTTGATTGCATTCTGAACATTTTAACAGCTGAGTACATTGTAAATACTCCAGGAGGGATTTTTATTTCTCACCCTTATTTCCTTGGGATCCCGTGAGAAATACAACAATCTTGTTTATTGCTGAAATAGATCTTGTTTAATGTCTTTCATCTCTGTCCCTGGTGCCTTAACAACAAAAACGGTAGTGAAAATGCTCCTAAGCAGAGGCAGAAATAAAACAGGGAAACTGAAAGATGAAAAGGCAACGAATTGGGGAAGGAACGTGGGGCACACATCTCCTGGGTCTCAGGTCCCACACTGGGAGAGGGTGAAAAAATGGAGAGGGGACAGACTGGAATAAGTCAAAACATGTTAGTCATGAGAAACTCCCCAGGCCATGGGCCATCATGTGTGACAGACTCAGAAGTGGCGGTGAGCACACCCCAGGCTTCCCAAGGCCCTGGTGCACCCCTCCCTCCACCCAGGCCCCTTGCCGGTGCCTGCCTGCATGTTCCCTCATTCTGTCAAGGTTTCAGGAGCACACACTTTCCGTAGCAACTTCTTGAGGAGTGTTTGTCACTAGGCCTAGGAAAAGGCCACGTGCTATCCCCAGGTCCTCTGACCTCCCGACCTAGTTTGCTAATCTTCACAGTACTTTCAGCCATGACAGATCACATCTCCATCTGAATGTCATTAACTCTAACTCTCTTAAGGCTGGTTGGAATCAACCCCCACGATTTCCACAGATTTACTTTCTGCATTAAAGGGAGAGAACACAACGTGTTCCCAGGCTTCACTGTCTTGGTAGGTGCAAGTGAGGTCATGTGAACAGTAATAACTCACATTCCACTGCCTCTTGTCTCCACTGCTACAACCCATCCTCCCCACAAGAAACGCTACCTTGGTTATTATCTGGAGCATCTATGTTATCTACCGGCATGACTCTCCTCTCTCCTCAGGTTCTCCTCCTCAGTTTGTAGATACTGTGATTCTAGGAGACTGGTGAGGAGGGTTGTGCAGTCTCAATACAGAGCTTGTGTTTGTTTTTAACTCCTCTGTATGGAAAATTTAAAACATATACAAACAAACAGAGTATAACGAACCCCCACTGCCAAGTTTTAATGATCAATTTAAGGCCATTTGTGTATCATCAAACCACCTATTCTGGATTACTTTGAAGCAAATCCTTAACTATTTTACAATGCATCTAAAGAGACAACTCTTTCTAAAAATATAACACAAACTAAAAAAAACAAACTCATCACCACTAAGTCCATTCTGACTCATAGTGACCTCCATCAGGTTTCCAAGGCTGTAAATCCTTATGGAAACAGACTGCCCCATCTTTCTTCCATGGAGCACCTAGTGGGTTTGAACCACTGACCTTTTGGTTAGCAGCCAGATGCCTTAACCGCTACACCACCAGAGCTCCTTAAAAATATAGCTAGAACAGGAGAATTCAGACTTGGGCTTATGTATGTAGACTACTGCATGCATGTATGCATTTTCCTGGAAAATGGCCTGTAGCTTTCATTAAATTCTTTAAGCTGGCCAGGAGTCCAAAATTTAAAAAATTATTGCTCAAGTGGAAGAGTAAGAAGAGGCAATTTGTCTGAGGTCAGTAATTCTCAATGGAAAATTTCATCTTATTATTTTTTTAACATTGTAGTTTACAGAGCAAATTAGTTTCACGTTCAATAATTTATATGCATTTTGTTTTCTGACATTAATTGCAGTCCCCTCAATGTAACAGCACTCTTCCCACTTCCCTCCCCAGTTCCCCATTTTCATTTACCCATCTTTCCTGCCTCTCCCTGCCTTCTGAACTTTGTTTCTGGGCAAATGTTGCCCTTTTGGTTGACTGTTTTAGGAGCACGTTCCTCATGGGTGTAATTGTTCACTTTATAGTCTTCTCTGTTGTTTGGCTGAAAGGTGATCTCTTGGAGGTGTGTTCAGTTTCAGGTTTGAAGGGTATCTGAGGGCCATCGTCTTAGAAATTCCACCGGTCTCCATCAGACCAGTAAGTCTGGTCTTTTTTATTATTTTGAATTTTGTTCTACATTTTTCTCCCAATCTCTCCAGGACCTACTATTATGATTCCAATCAGAGCAGTTAATAGTGGTTGCTGGGCACCATCTAGTTCTTCTGGTCTCAGGCTAGTGGAGGCTATGGTTCCTGTGGTCCATTAGACCTTTGGACTAATTATTTCCTAAGTCTTTGATTTTCTTCATTTTTTTTTTTTTTTGTACTGGACAAAAAGAGACCACTAGTTGTATCTTAGATAGTTGCTTACAAGCTTTTAAGACCAATCACTATTCACCAAAAGCTGTAGAACATTGTCTTTATTTGACTATGTTATGTCAATTGACCTAGAAGTCCCCTGAGACTAGGGTCCTAAGCCCTCTAGCCTGACTCAGTCCCTCAAGGTGTTTGGTTATGTCTAAGAAGTTTGCTTACCTTTGTCCCTTGTATGCTCTACCTGGATATATTTGCAGCATATACAAATGTGTATGTAGACATATCCTCTGCCAAACCTACATATGCTGTGGGTGTACTTCCATACATCACCCCACACCTGGTCAGCTTGTATATCTAGCTATGTATCCACTCATAAATTACTGTTTGTTACTACTGTTACTGCAGGATTGTATATGTAATAGTATTTTCCACTGTGGCCTTTTACTCTTGTGCACCTCCCAGTGTCTCCTTTTGCCTTGTTCATGTTATGCTGACTCCCCCTTCTTGTAGATTGCCTTTCCCTTCACCCAAGTTAATTTATGTCTGTGTTCTGTTGATGTTGTTGTTAGATGCTGTAGATGTCAGTTCAGCCCCATGGTGGCCCTACGTACTATAGAATGAAACACTGCCCAGTCCTGCACCAACCCCACATTGTCGCCATGCTTGGGCCCATCGTCATGGCCACTGTGTCAGTCCATCTCGTTGAGCATCTTTCCCTTTTTCATTGACCCTCCACTTTACCAAGCATGATGTCCTTCTCCAGGGACTGGTCCCTTCTGACAACATGACCAAAGTATAAGAGATGAAGTCTGGCCATTCTTACTTCTAAGGGGCATTCCAGCTCTACTTCCTCCAAGACACGTATGTCTGTTCTTCTTGCAGTCCACGGTGCACTCACTCTTCTTTGCCACCAGCACAGTTCTAATGCATCAATTCATTGGTCTTCCTTATTCACTGTCCAGCTTTCACATGCAGATGAGGCTACTGAAAGTATCATGGCTTGGGCCAGGCACACCTTAGTTTTCAAAGTGACATCTTTACTCTTCAACATTTTAAAGAGGTTGTTTTTTTTTTGCAGCAGTTTTGCCCAGTGCAATATGTCATTTGATTTCTTGACTGTTGCTTCCATGGGCGTTGACTGCAGATGAAATCCTTGACGGTGTCAATCTTTTCTCCATTTATCATGATGTTGCTTAATGGTCCAGTTGTGAGGGTTCTTGTTTTCTTGATGTTGAGATGTAATCCCTACTGAAGGCTGTAGTCTTTGATCTTCATCAGTAAGTACTTCAAGACTTCTTCACTTTCAGCAAGGAAGGCTGTGTCATCTGCATATCACAGGTTGTTAACGAGTCTTCCTCCAATCCTGATGCCATGCTCTTCTTCATAGAATCCAGCTTCTTGGATTATTTGCTCAACATACAGATTGAATAAATGTGGTGAAAGGATACAACTCTGACACACACGTTTCCTGATTTTAAACCATTCAGTATTCCCTTGTTCTTTTCTAATGACTGCACCTTGGTCTAGGTACAGGTTCCACATGAGCACAATTAAGTGTTCTGGAATTCCCATTCTTTGCAATATTATCCATAATTTGTTATGATCCATGCAGTCAGCTGCCTTTGCACAGTCAGTAAAACACAGGTCAACATCTTTCTGTACCTAGTCTACTATCTAGTTAGTGATTTTCCCTCTCCTCCCTACCCCTACCTGGTAATGATCAAAAAATGCTTCTTACTGAGGGTAGACCTTTTCTTGACTTTTTATAGTAGTGTTCTCATACAATATTTGTCCTTTTGTGATTGACTAATTTCACTCAGCATAGTGTCCTCCAGGTTCATCTATGTCGCGAGATATTTTGCGGATTCATGGTTATTCTTTAACATGTAGTATTCCACTGTGTGTATGTACCATAGTGTGTTTATCCATTCATCTGTTGATGGACACTTAGATTGTTTCCATCTTTTTGCTATTGTGAATAATGCTGCCATGAACAAGGGTGTGCATGTATCCATGTCATGACTCTTACTTCTGTAGGATATATACCTAGTGTTGCATTACTGGATCATACATTATCTCTTAACTTTTTAAGGAAGCACATATGGTTTAATACGGTAGTTGTACCTTTTTAAAATCCCACTAGCATTTATAAGAGTTCCAATATTCCCATACCCTTGCCAACATTTGTTGTTTCTTCGTTTTTTGATCATTGCTATTATTGCCTGGATAAGACAGTATCTCATTTTTGTTTTGATTTGCATCTCTCAAATGGCTAATGATTTCAAGCATCTCTTCATATCCTTTGCCCATTTTTAAATTGGATTGTTTGTCATTTTGTTGTGGAGGGTTGGAGTTTTCTATCAATTTTGGAGATTAGTCCCTTGTCATTGCAAAAATTGTTTCCCAGTCTGTAAGTTCTCTTTTCACCCTTTTGGAGAAGTCTTTTTAATGTACATAAGTGTTTATGTTTTAGGAGGTCCCAGTCATTTAGGTTATCTTCTGCTGCCTGTGAATTTTAGTTACATTTGATAGACTATTTATGCCATAAATAAGGGCCCCTAAGTTTGCCCCTATTCTTTCTTCCATGATCTTTACAGTTTTAGGTTTTCCATTGATCTTGAGTTAGTTTTTGAATATGATTTGAAGCATGGATCCTATTTCATTTTTCTGCAAATGGATATCCAGTTTTACCAACATCATTTAATGGATTTCAGCCCTTTGTTGAAGATCAGCTGGCTATCGGCAGCTAGACTTAATTCTGTTCCATTGGTCTATGCGTCTGTTGTCGTACCAGTACCAGGCTGTTTTTATTACCATGATTAAGATCAGAAAGTGGGAGGCCTCCTACTTTGTTCTTCCTTTTCAGTAGTGTTTTGATTATCTGGGATTCTTTCCTTTCCATAAAAGTTTGTGATCAGTTTTTCCATCTCTTTAAAGAATGTTGATGGAATCTGTATTGGGATTGCATTATATCTATAGATCGCTTTGCGTAGTACTGACATTTTCACAATGTTAAGTCTTCATGTCCATGAGCATGGTATGCTCTTCTGTTTATGTGGGTCCCTTTTGGTTTCTTGCAATATTGTTTTGCAGTTTTCTTTGTATAGGTCTTTTATATCTCTAGATAGATTTATTCCTGAGTACTTCATCTTTTGGCAGGCTATTGTAAATGGTACTGTTTCCCTGATTTCCTTTTCAGAGTTCTCCTAGTTACTGTAGAGGACTGTAATTTTTGTATTGATCTTGTACCTTGCCACTTTGCTGAATCTTTCTATTAGTTTCAGTAGCTTTCTTGTAGAATTGCCAGGATTTTCTATGTAAAAGATCATATCATCTGCAAATAGGGATAGCTCTACTTTTTCCTTACCAATTTGGATGTATTTTATTTCTCTTTCTTGCCTTATTGCTCTAGCTAGAACTTACCATACAATATTGAATGAGTGCCTAAGGTATTTGACTGCTAACCAGAAGGCTGGCGGTTCAAACCCACCAGCCACTGGAAGGAAGGAAGGAAGGGCAGGGCAATCTATTTTCCTGAAGATTTCTGCCTTGGAAACCCAGAGGGGGTTGCTATGAATCGGAACTGACTCGATGGCAATGAGTTTGTTTTTTGGTTTGGTCTGATTCCTGTTCATAAGGGAAATGCCTCTTTGTTGAGAGTAATGTTGGCCACTGGTTTTGCATATATGGCCCGAAATATGTTGAGGAATTTCCCTTCTGTTCCTATTTTGCTGAGTTTGTATCAGGAAGGAGTGTTGGATTTTATCAAATGCCTTTTCTACATCAGTTGATAGGATCATGTGGGTTTTTTTAATTATTATTTATGTGGTGTATTGCATTGATTGTTTTTCTAATGGTGAACCATCCTTGCATACCTGGTATGAATCCCACGTGGTCATGATGTATTATTTTTTTGATAGGTGTTTGATCCTATAGGTTATAATTCTGTTGAGAATTTCTGATTCTATATCCATGAAGGGTATTGGTCTATAATCTTTTTGAGTGGTGTCTTTGCCTGCCTTTGGTATCAGGGTTATTCTTGCTTCATACAATGAATTTGGAATTATTCTATCCTTTTCCATGTTCTGGAATAGTTTGAGTAGAATTGGTGTCAGCCCTTCTCTGAAAGTTTGGTAGACTTCTCCAGTGAAGTTGTCTGGGCCAGGACATTTTTGTTGTTGTTGTTAGGAGCTTTTTAATTTTTCTTTTTTTGTTATGGTCTGTTCAAATTTTCGACCTCAGTCTGTGCTAGTTTAAGTAGGTAGTGTGTTAATATGTTTCTAGAAAATTTTTCCATGTTTTCCAGGTTTTCAAATTTGTTGGAGCACAGTTCTTCATAATATCATTATTGTCCTTTCTAGTTCAGCTGTTCTGTTGTCACATCACCCATTTCATTTCCTATTTGTGTTATTTGCATCTTCTCCCTCTTTTCCTTTGTTAATTTGACCAGTTGCCAATTTTATTAATCTTTTCAAAGAATCAGCTTCTAGTTGATTCTATTTTCTGTTTATCTCTGTTCTAATCTTTATTATGTCCTTTCCTCTGTTGACTCTGGGTTTATTTCTTGCTCTTTTTCTATTTGTTGGAGTTGTAGGGTTAAGGTGTAGATTTTGGCTCTTTCTTCCTTTTTGATGTGTGCTTTTATTGCTATAAATTGACCTCTGAGAAATACTTTTGTTGTGCTCCATAGGATTCGGTATGTTGTGTTTTCATTCTGGTTTGATTCTAGGAAATTTTTTATTTCTTCTCCTTGTTATTCAGTTTCCATTTGGATTTCGACCCCCCCCCCCTTGTTTTCTTCCTGTTATTGGTTGCTAATTTTATAGCATTGTGATCCTAGAAGAAGCTCTGTATCGTTTCTTTGTTTTTGAATTTATTGATGCTTGCTTTGTGGCCTAATATATGCTCTATTTTGGAGAATGATCCATGTGCACTGGAAAAGAAGAAACTTGTGTGTGTGTGTGTGTGTGTGTGTATTTGTATGAAAGTTTACAGAGCAAATTCATTTTCCATACAGCAGTTCATACTCATTTTGTTTCATGGCATTGACTGCAATCCCCACAATGTAACAGCTTTCTTCCCACTTCCCTGTGGTTACCTTTCCCATTTCCTCCTTTTCTGTACATTCCTGCCCTCTGAGCTATCGCCCTGTGCAAATACTGCCCTTCTGATATCCCATGAGTGATTGAACACCAAGGAGTGTACCTACCTGGTGTAAATGTTCACCTTATATGCTTGTCTACTGTTTGGCTGGAAGCCACAGGGATGAGTTCAATTCCAGGCCTGAAGAGTGATTAGGGGCCATAGTCTTGGGGGTTTTAGCAGTTTTTATCAGACCAGTTAGTCTGGTCTTTTTTATGATTTTGAATTTTGTTCCCCATTTTTCTCCCACTCTCTCCAGGATCTCCTGCACTGATCCCTTTCTAAGTGGTTGATAGTGGTAGCTGGGCACCCTTTTGTTCTTCTGGTCTCATGGTCATGGAGGCTGAGAAGAAAATTTCCTAAGAATGATTTTAGCTGTTGTACATATAAAGCAATAAATTTCCACTCTAAAAGTTTCTTTGGGATTAAATATACTCTCCAAAAGCCATGAATAAGAGCAGAAGAACGTTAATAAAGGCATGTATACAATGGCAAATACACAATCCTATGAGAACTTTCGAAATGGGCTCTTAGTCTGTTTAGTGAAGGAAATCCAAGTCTGAGGACCAGAGGGAGAGCCTACTGTTTCACCCAGACCATTCATTATCTTAGAAGCACAGAATATAGGCACGGAAGTGCTCATTATGCCAAAACATTGCAAAATACAAAGGAAAGCATTACTTCTAGGACTGTGATACTAACATAGAAAATACTAAAAACATAATACTGCTCATTATGTCTGAGTTATCTTAATGAAACAGACATAAAATATACATTAAATTTTTTATTTTCAAAAGTCTGGATTAAGCAATCTGCATGTACATAAACCAAATAAACAACAATAACAATTAAAAAAAAAAAAACAAAAAACCTCAGAACACCTTGCAAATTATTAACAGACTCTTCCAGACACTTTATCAACAGGAGGGCTGGACTAGATGAACAAGATCTCTTCAACACTGACATTCTGACACAAGGCAGATTTTACTCTTGTATTCCTGCCTGTGTGCTCCCAGATGCACATGCAAGTGTTCACATGTGTAGGCCTCATTGGAGGAAGAAAGAAGAGTAGGAAATAGTACAATAAAGTCACCCATCATACCGATCATGTCCTACAGAATTCAGAATGATGTTTCCAGTGTTCAGAAATGATGGGTGTTCTCCTCTATAGCACAAAACATTCACACCCAGAACAGAGAGAACATTAGGACACCATTTTGTTGCTATTATTTTGAAAATACAACCACATAAAAAATATTTAATTTTAAAATAAAGTATGGCATTTCTCATCTAAGTATTTAAAGCAAACAGACTTGGCTGCTAACCACAAGGTTGGCAGTTTGAAGCCACCAGCTGCCCCTTGGGAGAAAGATGTGGCAGTGTGCTTCCATAAAGATTATAACCTTAGAAACCCTGTGGCCCTGTTTTTGAGGGTCCTCAGGAGTTGGAATCAACTGGACAGCAATGGGTTTTGTTTTGTTGTTTTGTCAGACACAGCTAAGGAAGAGGAGACCCTTGGAAGGGAGGCTTTCCATCCAGAAGAGAAGTGGTTTGCTCCGCTTCAGAAGGAAAAATGGAACAAACGCAAAGCAACACGTTAACTATTCTATCGCTAAATATAAAGCAAACACACTGGTGCTGTTGAAGATTTAATTCACGGTTTAAACTGGCAAGACAACTTGGGGCACAGATAAAAGTTTACACTGCCAGGAAGAACTCAGCATTTAGACCCATGATACGCCTTCATTCCTGTGTGTTTTCAACTCCTTCTAGGGCAAACAAATAAAAATCAAACGACTCAGCACACACTGCAGATCCCAGAAGGAATTTTTTTCCCCCTTCTGCTGTTACTCCTTCAGTTTTTGGATTTACTAAGCATAGTTTCATGAAACTTCAGGTATAGCCAAGGCAAGCACCTCAGGGCCTGAGGCCAGGTTCCTGTTGTTGAAACTGAGCTTTTCTTGCATTTGTATCCTAAAACAAGTTTTGTTTTTTCCTGATCTGTTTTTAAAACACAGACATATATAGTGTCATTTTCTAATTTTATATCTGTGACAAGTTCTGAATTTAAGGAGCGTGGAGAAGCACATGGAATTGAGTCAACAAAGCAAAGGCAGGGACCCCTGGCCTTCTCCTGCTTAGAACAAAAGGACTCTTTCAGGATAGAGTATTTTAAATGGCAATGGGGGAAACCAAGAGTAATTTAAATTTTATTTGTAAAAGATGTGTCTGACTTATCTATGTATACTATAATGATCATGTATTATTCCAGTAAAATAAATGAAGGAACACAACACTGTGGTGTGACAATTATTTTTAGGTACATCTCTTATATTGATTTGTTCAGCCCACTCATGAGAGAGGGCTTTGGATGTTTTTTAGATATATGGCTTCTAGCCATATTATCTTCTTAAAAGCATGAATGTTCTTCTTCTAATGGCTAATAGGGAGCTCTTGTAGCGTAGTGCCTAAGGCACTTGACTGCCAACCAGAAGGCTGATGGTTCAAACCCACCAGCCACTCCTCGGAAGGAAGATGGGGCAATCTACTTCCATAGTGATACTGCTTCAGAAGCCCAAGGAGGGGTCGCTATGACTTGATGACACATAACAACAACAACAATGGCTAATAATCTGATATTTAAACCCCAAAGTCCCCTGAAATTACAATGTTAAGCAAAAATTCTTTTTTTTAAACCCAGCTTTGTACGTTGAAACACAATTTTATTATTTCTATGAATACATAGTTTGTTTCTTGAATTCCTGTCATAACTAAGGAGCTCTGATGGCACAGTGCTTAAGGCATTTGACTGATAACAGAAGGTTGGTGGTTCAAAGCTACCAACCACTCCATGGAAGGAAGATGAGGGCACTCTATTTCCGTAAAGATTTACCACCTCAGAAACCCAATGGGGGTTGCTATGAGTTGGAATCAACTCGATGGCAGTGAGTTTGGTTTTGTCATAACTAAAAATATCTTTCTGTATGTTTACATATAAAAGTACATGTATAAAATTCCAAAGTTACAACTCTTCCCCTCGAAATTCCCTATAGTTTCTTGACATTTGGTGCTACAGAGAAGTCTGAAACCAGAATGTTCCTTTGGTTGTTACTTTCTGACCGGACGCTGCCAGGATTTTTCTTTATTCTTGGTAGTTTAAAGTTTTGCTAGGAGATGCTTAGGTATGGTCTTTTCACATTTTGTGCCTGGAATTCAGCGAGTCAGTCTACATACATAGGTTTTCATTCTATTCAGGAAAGATTCCATTTTTATAGTCTGATAATTATTTTTCTAATTATAGTCTTTCCATCATAAAAGCAAATGTTGACAATGCTAGCTAATACTCTCTGTCTCCCACATTTATTACTTTCACTCATCATTTCCATTTCTTGCTCCTTTGGAAAGAACCTTGGGGAGAAGATCTCAAGTTCATTCTCCACATTACTGATTTTTTAAGAAGCATCAATATTGTTCTTTTTTTGCTTCTGGATTTTAAACCTCCTTTTATATTTTTAGCTTATCTTCTTTTTCATTTTATCCCATTGCTTTCTTTCTTTTCCTTAGCCTGTTACCATCTTAAGATAATTTCCTATTACTGCATATAAGCATTATCTTGTGTCCTTTCAATTATGCCCTTATCATTTTCTTCTGTTTCCTGCAGTGAATCACTTTCGTTCTCAAGAGTTTTCTAAAGCTGTTCCTTTTCCTTGGTTCAGTCACATTTTTTATGTGCACCATTTTGCTTTTTCCTGTATCCAAAAACTCACTCTC
>NW_006921624.1:14639883-14665576 GCF_000298275.1 Orycteropus afer afer
ACATTGTGGTCAATGAACTGAGCAGTGGAGTTGGAGTCAGAAGACCTGGGTTCAAGCTTAAATTCTCCAGATTATTAGCTGGGTGAGACAAGTGAGAGTTTACACAAGTTCCCTGAGCTCTGGCTTCTCAATAAGTAAAATGAGAATAAGGAGACCTACCTTGAAGAGCTGTTGTGAGGATGAAATGAGAATATGAGGCGACATCAAGAAAGCACTTAACATAGCAGTAGTCTAATCTGAACCTTCCAGAAACTTTTATTTAAACAAACAGTAGACGTGACAAGAACCACAGTTAAATTCAAGTCAATATGTAGGAGTCCACCCTCTTCTCCACAGGGCAGGTACATATCTATTTGCTATTAGTAGTAATGGAAGCAAAATGCGCCTACATATATATCCAGTGTTGTTTTTTGGTCTGAATAACTATTTCTTGGAATGATTACCTTCTGCATGGGCTGTGTTAGATAAAAAGTAAAGCACTTTGAGTCTAACAAACTGGTTCTGATCCACATCTAGACACAAGAGCTTCTTGGGATTTCTCAGACCATAAAGAACCAGAAGTACTCAAAATAATAGTAATTTTTCCCAAAGGATGAACTGCCTCCATTAAAGGAGTTTTGAAAAATCTTGTGAGGTCAGAATCCTAGTAAGGGTTTTCAAAGATAAATTAGTTTAATTACCATCCCATACGTCCTCCCCTTTTCACAGAAAGAGAGCTCAGCCCAGGTCACTATCAATCTCTCCCTGACATATTTTAATTGAGGTGATTAATTTACACAGGAAAATACAAGAAAGATCTTCAACTAAGAACACTGCCTAAACAACTGAATGTCTTTCCCTTTGGTAGGGAGATTACAAATTCACCCCAAAAGCAAAAAACATTTGAATGTATATAACAATTTGAAACTTTTAATGTATTATTCTCACCAATGCTGCCCATTAACAGCTTCTAAATATGCATGAGCCTTAACTTAGTGTATAAATTGTAGCTCACCTAGACTAAAGGGAGGAAACTCTTCTTTGAGGTCTTTGTGGTTTATATTCATTGATGCCTAAAGGTAGTTGATTACTAGATCATTTTTTTTTTTTTTTTTTTTTTAGCAATCCAAATATAAAAGCAACAAAGTGAGGCATGTTTTAAGATTTAAAAATTTTGTTTCTGAAAACTGACTTTACTGAAGTAGCAACAGTGTGGCTGGCCCATGTTAGCCTAAACTGAGAAAAATAATCAACACTCTGCTATCCAGACATAGAAAAATAATTTTAGAAGTTGCAGGACCTGAATATCCAAGAAAACACTTCTTTTTAAAGCAGATATCCCAGAACAATAAGCAGCACCAAACCAGGAGTTGGAGCATTTTGATTCTTCACTTTGCCACTTTCTAACCATGTGATCTGGAGGAATCACAGACATTCAACATGGTTCCTTTGGAGATGATCCATGCCAACGATCCCACCTTACAGATGAGGAAAGTGAGACAAGAATTCGGCCAAGTGTGTAGTGAAGGAACGCCTAGACTAGTGATCTTTCTACTCCAACAGGAGGCTTCACCTTTAGAAGATCATCTTGTTCAGATCCTCTTAACAATGAGGTCTACAAACATTCTGAGAGTAGAGTAACATGTGGAGCTTTGAATACAGTTCCGTTAAAATAAGAACAGAAGTGACAAAATCTCACATTTTTGCAGACACCATTTATCAGTCAGGACAAACCAATACAGCATAAAACTCAAGGAAAGCTGGAAAATGCCGCACAAAGAAGATGCTTCTTTCACAGCCTTGGTTAGGAACTTCCATATATTTCTCTGCAAATACTACCAACAATGGAAACGCTTTCTCAGAAAGCCTCTGAAGGCTTCTCCGTTCTCCCTTCACTTATTTTTGCTCATATCTGAGGTATCAGGCCTTGGCTGTGTTGGAGGTAGAACTTGTGGGTGTAGATGTGTTAACTGGATTCTCAAGTTTCCTCTTCAAGTTGAACAGTTTAACAGAGAGAGAATCTTCATAGTGGAAGAAATAGTCCAATGCACATTAGTCGAATCATAGTCATTAAATAATACTACCAAAAGTTGTAAGCAAAATAGCTAACGTTTATTGCATGCTTTCCACGTGTCCATATTGTGCTAAACTCTTCATGTTTAATTGAATAGTTTAAATTGATGCCCTATCGTATCTGTGAGAATAAATTTCCAATGTGGACCCTGCTAGATTCTGAGGAAGGGAGTATCAAGAAAGCAGGGTCAGGGTGGAGCAGAAGGTGCTGCGGGTCTCAGCTCACTCCAAGGACTCCATAGGTCCTCTCCTAATACCCACAGCATCACATTCCTATGCCACAAGCCCAGAGGTAACTAGGGTCTAGGTGACCATGAAAAATCTTGATATTCATCCTCACTTTGAGCACAGAAAGCCAAAGGTAAGTGGAGGAAACACATTTAATCTCCTCTCTCTGTTCTCTTGTGATTCTCCTTTCTCTTGGTTTAGGCTAAGGGCAATCATGGAGTCATCAATGGATGTGGTTTAGAGCTGGCTTGAAAGAACAGCTGCCTTAGTTGGAAACCACCTGGAACTCCATTCCCTCACTGCCTCCTTTTCTGAGGAAGGCCCTGGCCACATACACGGAAGGATGCTTTGCCATTTTACCGGGTGTTACAGCATGTATTGATGTCTGTGTGTGCATGCACACACATACACACAAACACATAATAAAGTACCTCACACAATTTACGGCACAGACTAGCACTTGATAAACGTGTTTTCTATCTTGCTCCCATTCCCTAAGGAGGCATGAAATGAACACCATTTAGGATGCTGAGACACAATTCTTTCATTCTTTCAGATATCACTGGAGATTTACTCTCCTAATTTTTTATTACCTCGGCATAATCATTCACTTTAGAACTCTGGGGACTTACAGTACATGAAATAGGTGACAAGCAGTGAATCTGAGCAGAGATAGTTATTCAGCTGAGAAGTTAGTATCAACAGAAAGATTACAGCCTCTGGATCTGTTATTGCTACTTTTGGAAAAGTTAAAATCTGAAAAGATCTCAGTGATTCCAACTGACAATTACTTGGAAATGTTCGTGGAATCCATTTAAAATAAAAATGTGGTTTTTATTTCATTAGGCAGCAGGCTCTGCCCACTAGTTCACACAGGTTATATTTCGGTTTCAGTACAGAACTGACAAGAAAAATGATCACCTGTTTTCCACAAACAAAATATCATTTGGGTGTTATGCAAATTAAAGGAAACTGTGCCTAAGGATTAGTGCCTGTCTCTTTGTAATCAAAACTATAATATCACTGCAGGAAACCAGAATAGAACAGTATGTGGTATCCAGCCAGACTGATAACTAAATATTATATGTTATTTATATACAGATGGAGACATACAAAAATTAATCTATACTCAGGGACGATCAACCACTAAACAAAATTATAAATGTGCAGTAACCAAGAAGGGGACAACACTCAACGTTAAGGCAGTGGCGGTTGTGTCTTCTCTGGCAAAGTGAGTGTTACATACTTCAGTCAACAGTGAATGGTTTTGAAAAATAATTAAATATTAAAATAATCTTTTGTAAAAAAAAAAATTAGGACTGAGTTTGGAACTCTTACAAAATGAACTGGTATTAGAATTTTAATCTGGGGTTAGAAAGTATACACAGGAACATTAATGGTATAACGTTGTAGCAGTCCTTCCTCAAATGCAAAATAAAGGTCCCCAGAAGTTATTACTGTTGATTCACACTCTTTGTGTGTAATAACTCTCTCACTTACTGTGGCATTCAGAGCCGTTGAAATGAGCAAATGCTGCTGATGTTAAATACCCCGGGGCCAGGTAGGAGGGTGCCCGAGTAGAATGGTTTCAAACAGTATTAATAAGGTATCATCATGCTCCAAGTTTCCAACTCTGTCCTTACACTACGATGGCTTACCTGGTAGGTTGCCCAAATCATTGTGTCCCAAGCATTGGTGCCAAAAGGATGATATTTATTGTGGCCCAAAAGTCATACTTTGACAAAAATAGTGCAAAGCTCTTTAATAAACACATTTTGGGATTTGAGTTCTTTGAGCTTGCTTGTTGGAGTTTCCTGGCTGAGCCTGAGGGTCACCTTAAGCTCCCAGTACTCTGTGCTGATGGAAAATTTGTACGACACAAAGAACAGACTTTAAACGAACTCTAAAAACAAGTTTAAATAAAACAGCTTCCACGAGGTGCTGAGAAATAAAACGTAGGCACTTCTGCTTTGGGAGGTTTCCACATTTTGATCACAGATTGCTTTTCCAGGTCCCTTTCACTGAAAGTCCCGCACCCTGAGAACCACCTTGTTCACTGGGAACCTTGTTCTCACACACTCTCGTGGTGCGTTAATCTTCCTTCATGAAATTGTCTCTGTTGACAGCAGAGCCTGAGTTTCTTCCAGGGCTGGGAGCCCCTGCCTCTCGAACAGCATGACTGAGTGTAGCTCCAGGACCTTCTCTCATGGAAGGCGGCTTGCTCTGCAGAACCAAGTTATCCATCACCAAAATACAGAGGAGTGTCAAGTGCAATTTTTCTCCCGGAAATAGTTAACATGTCTGCCTCTTTCTACTCCCCTATTCTGAGTGTAATTCAACAAAGTGGATAATTTTCTAATGTTCTAAAGCTACCAGGCTACTGGGATTTTAAAAGAAATGACTATTTAGCCAGTTTTCTTTTTTTTTTTTTTTTCAGAAAACCTGTGCTAAAAAGGCACTAAGATAAAATGAATTTCCTCCCTCTGTGTCTGCAGTAATATACATTGTGTTACTCTGTAACTGAACAAAGATGACAAACAATCAGGTAAAACATGCTAATGATGGAGACTCGTTTAGAAAACAAATCCAGAGTCACAGGGCTATCAGGCCACACTGAATGGAGACTGCCTGACCCCGAAGTAATTGTCACCCCTGCCTCCTGGGTGCTTTGGGTTGCTGCTGACTGGCTGCGGCCTCCTGAGGGGGCTCTCACACATCAGGTGAGCAGGGTAGTGGCCCAGACCCAAGGGACAGTCACTGGCAGCAGCTGTAGGAGCCAAGCCTCCTGGAGACCTGAGTAAACGAGACGAAGGTGAAGTTCTCACAGTTTTCCAGCTTGACCTTCTTGGCTAAGTTTGGGACAATTCCCCGCAGAGACCGAAGCCCCATCCTCTGCTCCTCATACCACACGCTGCCCATGTCTGTGGCCTCCTTCTTGGCGGTGAGGTAGAAGGGGGCCTTGGCCTCCATTTGGGTGGGTGGCCGGTGGATATACATGTACTTGTAGAGGAGGCAGTAGGGGCACTGTTTGTGTCCCCTGGAATGCTCGTGGTAGATCTTCCCATGACACGCTCTTGTGGAACCGCTGCGGCTCTCTCGCTTTACACTGTCCGTGCGGGCAAAGTAGGGCTGGTTTTGGGGGTCTTTGAGCAGCTCGATGTCACCATACATCAGGTCTGCGTGCTCCTGCAGCGTCCGCATGTTCAAGTATTGGCTGTTGTATTTGACCACAGTGGACAGAAGCGTGACGGGGCTGTCATCCCCCAGACAGCCTGCCTGCCACATCTCCTCCTCATCTGAAAGGGAGAAGTAGACGATGTTTCGAGAACGGGCCCCTGACATCCCTGCCTTACTGAGAACCCACAGCTTCTCCTTGAGTTTCTTGGTGGAAGAACTGAAGGTGCTACTGGTGATGGAAAAGCCCACACCTGCGTTCTTCAAGATGCGGTCCAGACCTCGGCGAATGGCATGTAGGGAGGTGGCCAGGAAGTCTGAGCCGTCACTCTTCTTAACGGTGACGTAAAAGCTCTCGAGCAGCTCATTCAATTTCGCTGCAGGGATCTCAAATGAGACAAACACTGAGGTTATACATTTGAGGATACCCAGATATCCAGACCCCTCCTTCCTTCTCCTAATGCTCACCAGGGGCTGCGATGGGGACCAGACTTTTTGTAGTCTCTAGAGGGCTGACCACTTAGCATGATATAGTGGAAGGAACAGTGAATTTTAAGCTGAAAGATCTGGGTTCCATACTGGGCTCCACTTAATATCTTTAAACCTCAGTGTTTCAATATGCAAAATGGGACACAATAATCAATACTTTCTCAAAGGATTGTTTTAATGCTTAAAGAAAGTAGTGGATGTGAAAGGGCTTATAAACATTAACAAGAACACACACAGAACACACATGTGTGGGAAAAGCATACATACATATATATACGTGAATATATATACATGTATATGTGTGTGTGTGTGTATAAATTATTATTATCATTGGCCTTTGTAACTTTTACTATTCCTCTCTGGAAGGTCCTTTCTTCTCTTTTTCAGCAAATCATTTCCCTCCCTTCCCTTCAACAAAATTCAGCTGCCCTCTGCAGAATTCCTGAACCAAACTTACCAAACTCTGGATAACTACAGCATTAATTTTCTTAATATTTGCACAAACTGTTGGATACTCCTGTTACTAAACATGGTGCTGTAGGGGAAGATGGCTGATATATCCATTTTACATAGCAAGTTAATGGTGCTTGGTTTTTTATTTGAAGAGCACCTGAAATATCTCTGGCTTAGTGACCTATGATGTTTTAATACCATATTAGTTCAAATGATATGGAAAATTAATCATTATAATGACAATTAGAGATAGCTCCTTATTTGGCTATAATGGAGGGAAAAAGAATGGCTAGTAAAAAAAAAAAAGAGCTTTATTTTCAAGATGGTACTATTATGAGAAAACCTGATTTTGTTTATAGTCTCAGGCTGAAAATACATCCTAGACAAAAATAAGGTCTCAAAAAAAATGTTCATAAAGTAGAAACTGTACAGGTTACATTCATTCTTTTAATAACCTTTGGGTCAAAGAGAAAATAAAAAATGAATTATAGATTAAAAATGAGCCAACTGTATGATGGAAAACTTCTGAAAGTAGACAGTAGTGATGGTGACACAGTATGGTGAGTCTAATCAATGCTACTAAATTAAACACTGGACAAATGACTAAAAGGGCAAATTTTTTGTTACGTATCTTTTACTACAAAAAAAAAAAAAAAATGTAGGACATAGGAAAAAGACAGAAAGGTTCTTCACTAATATCAGAATCTGAACGATACTACACCAAAAAACAAAGTATAACAATATAAAGTGAACTTCCTTAACTAAAATGCAGGTAGTCTTCACTTTACATGGTACCATGCTAACAGAAACACATGTATATTAGTACGGGGCAAAGGGAGGACATGGATGTGATATGCACTAATTTCAGTTAACATGCTACCATGCAAAAAAAAGTTCAATGCAGTACTGCAATAAAACACTAGTATAGCAAGACAAAAAGAGATTTTCACAAAATGTAAGGATGACTCAATCTTAATAAATATTTTATTATAATTTATTTAGTCGTATTATAAAGAAAAAATATAAATCTTACTACTGAGAAATCATTGGAAAAAGATTTCATATCCATTTCAAATTTTAAAACTCTACTTAAATTTAGATTGGAAAAAAAAATCATCTTACTATGAAGAACAGTATTTCATAGACAAGAACCATAAAAATTTTACTTAGGATAAAAACAGTAGAATCTTTCTTATAAAGTCAGGAATAAGATAAGTATGCTGAATGTCATTGCTATTATCTAATTCAGTTCTACTATTCTGAAGGTTCTGGTCAATCAAAAAAATATATATATATTTATATGTATACAGGAAAGGAAAAAAGATAAAATATAATTTTATTCCTATACTATGATTGTTGATCTTGAACACCCAACAGATTCAGCTTAAAAGCTATCAGGAGGAGTAGGGTAGCTGTCTATCAAATACAAAAAACACCACCTTTCTTATATACTACCAATAACTACTACACTTCACATCAGTTCATTTCAGATTTTTATGTTATCACTTTCAACTCTCTATTTGCAGGTGTGAACTTCTCTCTGCATTAGCTAGGACTCATCTGTTGGCAAGAGATAGACATAACTTGAACAAGGCTGGGAAAAAAGGGGTATCAGAACAGGAGGACTCCAAGGCCCTCAGGATACACTCCTTCTACCATCTCTCTGCTTTGTGCTGACCACAGGTACTTTCATGTACTGGCATGGGACCAATTCTCTTTTCCAGTAGAAAAAAAATTCAAAGGATGATTCTAATTGGTCCACTCCTGATCTAAATGATGAAGCAAAAGGTGGTGTACTGTGCTAACATGATAGCTTCTATAGTGACTATCTGGGTTACAGGAGAGGAAGAGTTCCTATATAAAGGATGCTGAGAAGGAAGTCTTATTTATTACCTTAGTACTTAAAAACAAAAACAAACAATATTACCACTGCTAGTCTCTGGATAAATTCCAAACTGTGTACCCTATATGCAAGTCTTCAAAATCAGCTTCCAGTCTGTGGTAGACTGTTTGCAAAGATGGCCATAACAACTCCTCCCATCCCTGTACACACACCTCTTTGCAATGTGACTTTAATGCTACGCCTATCAAAAGGGAGAATCTATTTCCCCACCCCTTGAATCCGGGCTGGTCATGTGCCTTACTTTGACCAAAAGAATGCAGAATGACAATGTGCAAACTCCAAGTCTAGGCCTCAAGGGGCCTGGCAGGTTCTGCCTTTTTGTCTTCTAAGTACCTGGTGTTGCCATGTGAGGAAGCCCAGGGTTAGCCTGTTGGAACGTGGGAACATGTGGAGCATAGATGACCTATCTCCTGTCTAACATCCAGATGACTGCATCACACGAGTGGCCCAAGAGAGACTATCAGAAGAAGCACCCAGAGGATGCTGCGAAGACAGTGCCATGATCAAGTCTAGGACCTCGACCCTCCCTACCAACACAGGAAAGCAACTCTGAACAGGTCAGCAAAGGTGGCAGCATGAAGCCACGAACTGGAAAAAGACAAGGAAAATCTCTTCTTCCATGGTTCCCACCCCTCCCCTCCCCGGTGTGGCAGACGGACAGCTGCCCTGGAGCCACAGTCACAGCCACGGCTGACTCATGATTCTCTTGGGCTCTAAGAAGGGCCCTGATCGCTCACCCCAAAGTGAAAAGGTAGACATCCGCGGTGGACTGTTCAGGATGTATGTTCTGGCCACTACAGTCACTGCCTGATGGCAGGGACCTGAGCCTGGCCTGAATCGGAGCTCTCATAGAGTTGGGGAGGGAGCAGTGAGCAAGGACTGAAGGCCATGCCAACCTAGGGATACTGATCAGTGTGTGTTTTCCGATTGGTCTGTTGTTGTTGTTGTTATGTGCCATTGAGTTGGCCCCAACTCATAGCGACCCCTCCTTGGATTTCCAAGGCAGTATCACTACGAAAGTAGATTGCCCAACCTTGCTTCTGAGGAGTGTTGGTGAGTTTGAACCACCACCAGCCTTCTGGTTAGCAGTCAAATGCCTTAGGCACTATGCTACCAGAACTCCTTCTGATTGGTCTAGGAGCCACTAAAGGACTAAAATCCGAGTTTGATCCGATTCAGAGATCTCACAGGGTAGAGGAGGGAGGGGTGGGCAAAGTCTGAAGACTATACCTGCCCAAGAGTTTCCTGCAGAACTTAGTGCTTTTGAAAGTACCATTACGTTACATTATGGGGAGCTGGGAAAGCTAACACATTGTAATACTACAGTGTCCTAGTGGAGTCCTGGGTGGTGAAAATGGTTAGGGGCTCATAGCCAAAAGGCTGGTGGCTCAAACCCACCCAGAGGTGCCTAGAAAGACAGACCTGGCCATCTACTCTCAAAGGTCACAGCCTTGAAAACCCTGTGGTGCAGTTCTACTCTGAACACATGGGGTCACCATGAGTGGGAAAGCGCTTGCTGGCAACTAACAGCAACAATGTCCCAGCATCAATACAATACTGCAAGGCACACAAAGAAAGTGCAAATGATGGCCCATTCAAAAGGACAAGATCAAGAAAGAGAGAAATCATCTCTATGGAAACCTGGACAATAAACAAATTTCAAAACATACTACAAAGCTACAGTAATCAAACAGTCTGGTGTTGGTATAATGATAGACATAGAAGAATAGAATAGAATTGAGAGTATAAGAACAAATTGATACATGTATAGCCAAATGATTTGTGACAAAGGTGCTAGGTCCATTCAATGGAGGAAGAATAGTCTTTTCAAGAAATAGTCCAGGGACAACTGGATCTTCACACGCAGAGGAATGAAGCTAACCCTGTGCTCCACACCATATATGAAGATTAACTCAAAATGGATTAAGGACCTAAATATAAGAAGTAAAACCATACAACTCTTAGAAGAAAACACAGGTGTAATGCTTTGGGATGTAGTTTTTGACACTCGATTCTTAGATATGACATCAAAAGTACAAGCAACAAAAGATAAATTAGAATTCATCAAAATTAAAACTTCTGTGTATCAAAGGACTTTATCAGCAAAGTGAAGAGACAGCCTACAGATTGGAAGAAAATTTTTGGGAACCATATATCTGATAAAAGTTTAGTATACAAAATAAGTAAAGAATTCCTTACAGCTCAACAACATAAACAATCCAAACAATCCAGTTAAAAAAAAAAAAAAGCAAATAGACATTTTAGCAAAGATATAAAGTGCATGAAAAGATGCTCAACATTCTTAGGCATTAAACCCATTGCCATTGAGTCAACTCCAACTCATAATGACCCGAAAGGGCAGAGCAGAACTGCCTGATAAGGGTTCCTAGGCTATAATCTTTATGGAAGCAGACTGCCACGTCTTTTCCCACAGAGTGGCTGGTGGGTTCGAACCACCCACCTTTCGATTAGAGCCAAACATTTAACCACTGCACCACCAGGGCTCCTCTGTTAGTCATTATTAGGGAAATGCAAAGCAACCACAACAGAGCAACACTCTACCTCTGCTAGGACGCCTGTGATCAGAACAAGAGCTGGTGAGGATGTGGAGAAACTGGAACCCTCATCTACTGCTGATGGGATTGTAAAATGATGCAGCCACTGTGGGAAACAGTTTGACAGTTCTTCAAAAAGTTAAACATAGAATTACCATGTGACCCAGAAACTTCACTCTTAGTGATCCATCCCCTCCTCACTTATCTACATGATTAGTTTCTGAAGAACAGTTTGTTACAGGAAAATTGGGGTTATGCAAAAACGGAGGATGACCTTATCAAACCACAAGACAGAGGAGGACTGCATCATTACATAACTGCCAAAACACTGAGAACCACAGCCTAGCCAAGCTGATACGTAACCTTAACCATCACAGCCAGAGTTATTCTCACTACACACTGCAGCGTTAGTTACTGCCAGATAGATGTATGTCGTTGACACGCAAGAGTCCGATAATAGATTTTTTACTGTTGTTGTAAAAATTGGAAATTGGAACCGTCAGTCCCAAATGCTAACCTACTGAATCACGAGCAGAAAAATGAATGTTGTTTTAAGCCACTAAGTTTTGGGGTGGTTTCTTATCCAGCAATAGGTAACTGATACCTACCCTACTTCTTTTCTAGCTTCATCTCCTGTTATCTTTTTTTCTATCTTCCAGGTTCATTGAACTTTTCACCAGTCTTAGAAATAAGGCCCTTTCTTGTTTCCAAGTCTTTGCACATGCTACTTCCTCTGGCTGGAATGCTTTTTCCCTCCAACCTTCTCTATCTCAACAGTCTCTATTCATCTTTCCATATCCAGCTCAAAGTCAGCTTCCCATACAGTTCTTCAACCTCCCTAAGGAAAGCTACTCTGTCATCTGGAGATGAGCTTAAATTAAATGGAATTTAATTTATAACCAGAATCTGATTGATATTGCACCAAAAAACAAAGTATAACTGTATAAAGTGAACTTCCTTATACTTTATGTGGTGGTTACGTTGTGTGTCAACTTGGCTGGGCCTGGTTGAGTGGCTGGGCAGCTGGTGGTAGTTATTCCCCATGATGAGACTGGCAATCAACTCCATGGTGGGATCTACCACAAGCAGCTGAGTAGCTGCCTTTGGGATGTGGTCTGCTTCCTGTATATAAGGAGAAGCATTTGGAATGGACTGTAGCTTATGGCACGCTTGGACCCTGCATGTAGCTGGGTCGTTGCTCAGCAGCCTGCTATGCTCTGCTGACCTTGGGACTTACAATGGACTTAAGTCATTGGCCTGCCATGTGATTTGGTAACATCGGGACTGTGCATTTTTACTTGTCAACCTTGGCTTTGTCAGCCTCAGCAGTCAGCAGCTTTCTGAGTGAAGAAATGTCTCTAGCTCCAGTGAGCCAGGAGCAGGAGGCAGAGCTGGACCCCAAGGTTGAGGGGCTTTCACCCAGCCCCTAGAGCCTGGCACTTTGAACTTGGACTTAAAGCCTCCAAACTGTAAGAATAAACTCCTGCTTGTTAAGGCCATCCCATTTGTGGTATGTTTCCTGTCAGAGTGGCACTAGGTAACCAGAACACTTTATAAATTAGATTCCATTTAATTTAAACTTTTATTACCCCCTTTGTCATATTTCACAGCCTCTAATCTATTCATGTCTCTTTCTCTCTAAATGGACTGAAAGCCCCTTGAAGGCAAGAACTGCACCTTGTTCATGACTGGTCTTCACACACACACCAGAAAGCCTGAAATACATACAATTGGAATTCAGTGAATTGATAATGTGGGTTAAATTCATTACCATTCAAGTTAGGAAAAACAAGCTGGCTTAGAATGCAAAATATTTTTATTGATTTCCACAGAATACCACAAGTTCAAAGCAAAATGCCACCCAAAGCAACTCCTGGAAAAATGTCAAGTCACACAAATTTATATTGCTTGCCTATATGACCAGAAGGAAGACTGGGGAATCTACTTCTGTAGAGATACCAGTAGGAAACCCAAGGAGGGGTTGCTCTCAGTTGAATCAACTCCATGGCAGTGAATTTGATTTTTTTTTTTTTTTTGGTTTTGCCTATATGAGACTGCCTTCTTCGGTTTCTCAGCTGAGTTTTGGTTAATGATTATTCCTCTAGATTACTGAGGTCTTTAATCTGTTAAGAAGCCATGGCAAAATTCCATTTCCTTCACTGACCACTCTGAGTTGACTTACTAAGTCCAAGTCCAAAATCCATGAAGGATTATAAACTTCCTTAATGTAAAAATGACCAAAGCTTGGTCATGGGATAGATAATTCTTGGTGGGAAAGGACAGTATGAAAGAAAACCAACTTGCTTGGCAAATTCCACAGTTCAAGTTCTGGATACACAGTAATCCTGGACACTTGAATCCAAACCAAACTCATTGGCATCTAAGTCAATTCTGACTCATAGTTGACCCCACAGGATAGAGTAGACCTGCCCCATCTTTCTCCTGTGGAGCAGCTGGTGGGTTTGAAACACCTACCTTTTGGTCAGCAACCCAATGCTTTAACCACAGCACTACCACAGCTCCTTGACACTTGAAAGAGGTTATACGGCAAGGAAAATCAAGTTACTTTTTGGGGAATTCCTCAAACTCCTCTTTGGGATGATCTTGTCTAGCATGTTGGGTGGGGGAGGGCAGTGATGAAAGTAAAGAAAATGGTTATGAAGTTTAAGTACCCGTATAGGAAAACAAAATGAATCTTGAACTAACCATTGCTGACAAAAATCTCATTTTCACATTACTAAACTTTATTAACAAAGATATATATTGAGCCTTAAGATGCTCCATCTTCTAATGAACAAGTCAAAGGAATACGTCATTGAAACAGCAACCTTGAGGGGGATGGATCAGTGAGGAGCAGGTCACTCTTCAGATGATAATTTGTAGGAAAAAATACAATGTGGACCACACCCTGATCACAGAGTGAGACGGCAGTACAGGTTTTGCCTGCTCAGATGACATTGTGAAGTCTGATTAGATTCCTTGTGGTTTCCCTTAAAGAAACACCTAAATTCGAAGCAAAAGCACCTGCCAAACTATGACCAAGGGTTGTAAACCATCTTGTCTGTTGCCAGCTATATTTACTTTTACGGGCACATCCAGACTAAAAATACCTTGTGTTGACACCAAGAGAGTGAGATTGAAGAAGATGGGTACTATTCCTTCTTATGAACTACTGGCTAATTCTCTAACATATCAGCCTCTTTATTCAGAGGACGTGATTACAATTATTCAGCTTTAGTAGCCCGATGTGAACAGATTGCGGAGGATAGGGATATATCTTCATTCTTGACCATTATCCCTCTAGACAGCACAGGTGCCAATTATGAAAATATTAATACTAAAAGTGGAGTTAAGGCACACCCTATTGGACATGTGAGAAATTTTCACCATCTGGGATGTTGATAGGAGCTCTGCTGGTGTAGTGCTTAAGGCACTTGACTACTAACCAGAAGGCTGGTGGTTAAAACTCACCAGCCCCTCCTCGGAAGGAAGATTAGGCAGTCTACTTCCCGTAGTGATACTGTCTCGGAAACTCAAGGAGGGGTCACTATGAATCGGATCCAACTCGAAAGCAGTGAGTTTTGTTTTTTTTTTTTTTTTGGTTTTGGGATGTTGATATTATATCTAAGTGGTGAAGGGCACAAAGAAACAAGGCTTCTTTCATTAATCCCTGCGTGGACATTTGTAGGTTTCCAGTAATAGATAATTGTCTTCATAACCATTTCCCAGAGTCTGGAAGACAGGCTCTCTGGCCTAGAAAAAGTTAGAGTTAGTGCGGATGGAGTAATGATGATGGAAGCGAAGAGGAATAGGTGAATTTTTTGAAAATTTTAAGCAAAAAGCCAGAGAACGAGTAGGCTTTAGAGATCTCACAAGAAGTATGAAATATTAAAGGCAATGGGGTTAGAAATTTCCCTTTGATCTAAGAAGGCTGAACTTGCTTGAGCCTTCACAGCAGGCTTGCTGTGAGGATTAAATGACACAGAATCAGTAGGGTTTACCACAGTTCCTGGAACACAGTAACCAAACCAAGCTCACTGCCACTGAGTTGACTCCAACTCACAGCGACCCTATAGGACAGAGTAGGACTGCCCCATAGGGTTTCCAAGGCTGTAAATCTTTATGGAAGCAGACTGCCTCATCTTTCTTCCATCAAGTGACTAGTGGGTTTGAATTGCTGACATTTTTGGTTAGCATCAGAATGCTTTAACCACTGTACTACCCGAGCTCATTATTAATACTGTTACTATAGAAACAAACTCTGGAGATGCACAAAGTACTCCAGGGCTCCTAATGAGTTATGAGCAGGTTCCCTGTTATAATCTTGGAGACCATAGTGGGAGATGCCTATTCAACCACTTGTTTATTAAGGTTTCTTAGACTGTTAACTCCTTGGAAGGAAGGTTGGGCAATCTACTTCCGTAGTTATACTGCCTCGGAAACCCAAGGAGGGGTCGCTATGAGTCGGGTGCGACTTGACGGCACATAACAACAGACTGTTAACTGGAATGATGCACTCGAGTGAGAGCTTTCCCTTGGTTTTCTGCCCTCTAGTGGACAATCATGAACCAGTTGGCATTCCTGTTTCCACACAAACCGAAGAACTTTTGGAGAAAATTGGGAAACATGACGAGAGTCCCTGGCTCTCTTCACCATCCACTTGACCCTCAGAGTTGCTAATTACAACCTATTTTTTAAATTATCATTTACTTCTTTTTGCACTATTTGATATACTTTTAAAATAGATGTAATTTAGATATGTTATGAAAGAGAATTTAAAAACTCAACACATATGAGCCAGCTATTAGAATGAAACCATTACTCCGTTTCATATACAACATATTCTTCCTCTGTTCAACTCTTCTGCCTTCCAACCCCCACTGTGGAAACTGTCTTGGATTTTGCCTTATCACTGCTCAGTCTTTCCCCAAAATTTTATCACATATGCATGCATTCTTATGTAATACGTTGCCAAGTGTTTTGCTTGCTTTTGAGCTTTGCAAAACTGGCATCATAGTATGTCACACTTCTAGAACTCACTTTTTGCATTTAATGTTTTACTCTGATGTAATTTCAAACTTAGAAGAAAGCTGCAATCGCATAAAGAGCTCATTTATCCTTCACCAAGATTTAGCAACCACTGCCTTTTTGTCCCATTTGCTGTACATTTATGTGCTTTCTCTCTGTCCTTCTCTGTATTTATATATTTTTCTGATTTTGAGAGTAAGTTGCAGATACATTTCTTTACCAATAAACACTTCATTATATATTTCCTATAAAAAGGACATTCTTTTAAATAAATATAGTAGTTTTAGAATGAGTATATTTAACACTGATACAAGAACATTATCTAAACCATAAAACCCGCTGCCGACGAGTCAGGTCTGACTCATAGCGACCCCTCCTTGCAGTGGGGTATCCCCCCCCCAAGTAGTGATATCCGAGGCGATACCACTACAGAAGTAGATTGCCCAACCTTCCTTCTAGGGAGTGGATGGTATGTTTGAACCACCAGCCTTCTGGTTAGCTTTCAGATGCCTTAGGCACTATGCCACCAAAGCTCCCATCTAAACCATAGTCCACACTAAAATTGTACCAATTATTCTAATGCTATATATATTGCATAGGCTGTAAATTGCTTTTATCACTCAATATTATGTATCTATGATTTAGCCTTATTGATGTGGGTTCCTGTAGTACTTATTTTCACTGTTGTATAATATTCCATTGTTTGAACATACATAGTTTAGTTATCTATTCCTGTGATCATGGGCATTTGGATTGTATCCTGTTTTCTGCTATTATGAATCAGGCACCTTACATACCTTCTGGTGCTCAAGTGAAAGATTTTTCTCTGGGGTTAATCCCTAAAGGTGGTATCGCTGGTTCTTGCATATGCTTATGTTCAACTTTATATGACAGTTCCAAATTGTATTGCAAACAATTGCATTAATATAGTCCTCTCAGAGTGATAATATTCCTTTTGCTCCATATCTTCACCAATACTGATAATAATCATATTTCTTATTTTTTGGCAATTTGTAAGTATTACATAGTGTTTTGTTGTAGTTTTAATTTGCATTTCCCTGATTACTAATGATTTTGGCCATTTTTCATGTTTATTGTCCATACAGGTTTCCTTTTTGCTGTTGTTTAACATTTGTTAATGTCTTTTACTGGTGCTTCTCCTGTTTGATTGGTTTTGGTTGTACCATTTACACTCCCACTAGTAAGGCACAGGGCTCTGGTTGCTCTGTATCCTTACCAAAACTTGATAATGTCAGTCTTTGTAATTTTAGCCATTCTCAATGTGGTTTTTGGTTTACATGTCTTTCTTGACTAACTCCAAAGTTTTATTAGTGAACTGAAAGCATGGAATTGTCACCAACTGAGGGGAAAAGGTAGCACAGATGGTCAGAAACTCCATTTCAGCTGTGGTTTGAGGTGTCTATTACTCATCTAATGGAGAAGATAAGTGTATACTGGATGTGAGAGTCAGGAGTTCAAGAGAGAAATGTGATGGGAGATATAAATTTATGACCAGTATAAAAATCTGCCTGATAGCAGCAATGATATCCCTTGTTCCATGACCTCTTCTGCATCTGGCTTGAATTTCTGGCACCTTCTTGTTGATGTACAGCTGCAATTGTTTTGAATTTTCTTTAGCAAAATTTTACTTGCATGTGATACTAATGATATTGTTTGATAATTTCTGCATTCTGTTGGATCATCTTTTTGAATGGGCACAAATATGGATCTCTTCCAGTTGCTCATGTAGTTGTCTTCCAAATTTCTTGACACAGACAAGTGACTACTTCCAGCACTGCACACATTTGCTGAAATGTCTCAATGGGCATCCTGTCAATTCCTAGAGCCCTGTTTTTCATCAATGCCTTCAGTGTAGCTTGGGCTTCTTCAGTACTATAGGTTCTTGATCATATCCTACCTCCTGAAACGCTGATATCAAATGGATCTTGGCTTAACGCAGAGAGTACAAGAAAGATGTCTACCTGTGTTTTATTGACTATGCAAAGGCACTTGACTATGAGGATCATAACAAATTATGGATAACCTTGCAAATAATGGAAATGCAAGAACACTTTATTGTATTCGTGAGGAACCTGTACACAGACCAAGAGGCAGTTGTTGGAACAGAACAAGGAGGCACTGTATGTTTTAAAATCAGGAAAGGTATGCATCAGGGTTGTATCCTTTCACTATGCTTATTCAATCTGTGTGCTGAGCAAATAACCTGAGAAGCTGGACTCTGTTAAGGAAGAATGTGGCACCAGGATTGGAGGAAGACTCCACACCTTGTGATATGCAGATGACACAACCTTGCTGGCTGAAAGTGAAGACAACTTGAAGCATTTACTGAAGAAGGTCAAGGACTATAGTATGTAACATTTCAACACAAAGAAAATAAAAATCCTCACAACTGGACCAATAAGTAACGTCATAACAAACAGAGAAAAGTTTGAAGTTGTCAAGCATTTCATTTTACTAAGATCTACAATCAACGTCCATGGAAGCAGCAGTCAAGAAATCAAAAGATGTACTGCATTGGGCAACTCAGCTGCAAAAAACCTCTTTAAAGTGTTAAAAAGCAAAGATGTCCCTTTGAGGACTGAGGTGAACCTGATGCAAGCCATGGTATTTTCAATCGCCTCATATGCATGCAAAAGCTGGACAATGAATAAGGAAGACTGAGGAAGAGTTGATGCCTCTGAATTATGATGTTGGAAAGAATAATAAATATATTCTGCCAGAAGAACAAACAAATCTATCTTGGAAGTAGAATACCTGGAATGTTCATTTGCTTCAGACTTTGTCTTACATATTTGGGACATGTTTTCAGGAGAGATCAGTCCCTGGAGAAGGACATCATACTTGGAGGGTCAGTGAAAAAGATGAAGACCCTCAATGAGATAAATTGACACAGTGGCTGCAACATTGGGCTCCAACATAGCAATAACTGTGAGGATGGTGCAGGACCAGGCAGAGTTTCGTTCTTTTTGTACACAGGTCGCTGTGAGTGGGAACTGACTCACAAGCATCTGACAACAAAGCATGCAGACGGTCTTTAACTCCATGGGCCAGGAAGAGGGCGCCCAGGCAAGAAGGACAGACAAAGAAAAGAATTAAGTCTGACTGAGTCTTGTCTTGGCACACGTCAACATGAAGAGCCCAGGAGAAGAGGAGGAACAAGAAAAGGAGACAGAAACCTATCAAATAAGAAGACAATCAAAAGGGTGAAGAAAAGATACTAAGGGGGAAAGAGTGACAAACTTAAAATCAAGTAAAATGAGGACTGAGAACTGACTCACTAGATTTAATAATATGGGTAATTTAAATCTTCTGTTGTTATTGTAAATGGTAGCCTTAAAATATTTTTTTCTCTTTGTTAATAGTCCACTGATAAGCAATTGATATTGATACACTGATGTTAATATACTTTGCTAAATTATTTTACTGTTTCTAGTAATATGCTTGTGGATTCCCATGGGGTCCTATGTAGACAATCACATCATCTGAGAATAATGTCAATTTTCTACTCCAATACTTACACATTTTCTGTCTTTTTCTTATTTTTCTCCACAAGCTAGGGCTTATAGTAAATGGAAGCAGTGGTGATAGGTTTCCTTGTCTCATCCCTGATTTTAAAAAGAATGCTTTAAAAATTTGGCCATCAAGAATGCTATTATTGTAGGTAGCTTTTTCCTTTTTAAAGAAATCCCCTTCAATTCCTGTTAAACTTTAAAAGGGCCCCTGTTTAAGAGCCTTTACAAAAAAATTATAAATGGTTCTTCAATTCTATCAAATGTCCCCTTCCTTATCTACATGCTATTTTATTCTTTTTGCTCTCATTATAAATAGAATTGTTTTCTTAATTTTTTTTTTATTTTTGGTTTCTCATTACTACTGTAAAGAAATACAATTGCTTTTTGTATACTGACTACATATCTTGCAACCTTGCTAAACTCATTTATTCTAATAGGGTTTTTTTTTATTTTTTTATTTTATTGTTATTTGGGTGAAGGTTTACAGAGCAAATTCACTTTCCATACATGCAGTTCATATACACTGTCTCATGACATTGACCACAGTTTACCACAATGCAACAGCTCCCCTTCTATCTCCTCCCCACAGTTACCTCTTCCCAGTGTCCATCTCTCCATGGGCTCCTGTCCCCTGAGCTGTCTCCCTGTGCATAAGCAGCCCTTCTTTCTCCCATGACTGTTCTCTCCAAGGAGTGTATCTACCTCAGGTAAATGTTCAACTCATATGCCTGTCTTTTGTTTGGCTGGAAACCACAGGTGTGGGTTCAATTCCAGACCCGAAGGGCAGCTAGGGGCCATAGTCTCAGTGGTTCCACCCAGCTCTATCGGACCAGCAAACCTGGTCCCCCCCTTTTCCTCCTCCAACGATTTTGAGTTTTGTTCCACATTGTTCTCCCTCTCTATCAAGGATCTCCTGCATAGATCCCCTTTCAAGTGGAAGGCAGTGGTAGCCGGGCACCATCTAGTTCTTCTGGTCTCATAGTCATATAGGCTGCAGATCAGATGGAGTACCAGTCGCTAGGACTAATTGTTTCCATGAATTTCGGTTTTCGTCACTCTTCTTTGTTCTGGATGAGGAGAGACCCATAGTTGCATCTAGATGGCAGCTTGCTAGCTTTTAAGATCCCAGTTGCTATTTGCCAAGATCGGAGGTGGAACAATGTTTTGTGTAGTATGTTATGCCAATTGAGCTTGATGACCCCTGCGACTATGGTCCCAAGCCCACAGGTTCAACTACTCGGTCTCTCTGGGTAGCTGGCTGTGTCATTTATTCTAATAAGTTTTTAGTGGATTTCTTAGGATTTTCTATATACAAGATCATATTATCTGCTAAGAGATAGTTTTATATCTTCCTTTCTAATCTGGATGCCTTGTCTTTCATTTTGCTGCCTAATGCCTTGGTTAGAACCTTTAGTACAATGTTAAATACAAGTGGCAAGAAGAGACGTCCATGTCCTGTTCCTGATCTTAAGGGAAAAAAATGCACTCTTCAGCCACTAATCTGACATTAGCTATGGGTTTAGATGCCTCTTATCTAGTTGAGAAAGTTCACTTCTATTCTTAGTTTGTTGAGTGTTTTGTTTTGTTTTTGGTCATAAAAGGGTGCTGGATGCTCTCAAATGCTTTTTCTGCATCTATTGAGATGATCGTGTAGTTTTTGTACTTTATTCTATTGATATAATGCATTAATCTTTGGATATTAAAACAACCTTACATTCATGCAATAAATCCAACTTACTCATGGTATATGCTCATTTTCATATGTACTGGGTTTGAAGCTATCTGAGTCTGGGCTTTTCTTTGTGGGTAGATTTTTTTTTACAAATTCTATCTCTATTTGTCTACTGAAATTAGTCTATTCAGAGTTTCTATTTCTTTTTGAGTCAGTTTTGGTAGTTTGTGTCTTTCTAGGAATTTGTTCATTTCATCTAATTTACTGGCACACAACTGTCCACTGTATTTCCTTAGAATCCTATTTCTGTAAGGTTGGTAGTAATGTCCCTTCTTCTACATGGTTTTAGGAATCCGAGTCTTCCTTAATGTCTATATCTTAACCGTTCTTCTAAACTGCCATAACCTTGCTATCTGTGCTGTAATTTGGGTAGGTTTTTCAAATCTTTCTTAAAATTATTAATTCTCTCTTTGTCTAGGTCTACCCCCAATATATTTATTTTATTTCCACAGTTATATATTTATTTCTTGAAGTTCTTCTTGTTTCATATTATTTGATTCTAGACCTACCTTCTTTTATAATATGAACATTTAAAGCTATAAATTTTTCTCTGAGCATTACATTAGCTGCAGCCCACAATTTTGATAAGTTGTGTTTTTCTTTTCATTTAGTTCAAAATATCTCATAACTTCCCTTGTGATTTCTTCCTTGGTACATGGGTTACTTAGTAGCATGCTAATTTCCAAATGTTTAGGAATTATCTATGTAGTTGTTAGTGACTTATAATTTAATTCTGTTGTGGATAGAAAATGTAATCTGCATGATTTCAATCCTTTTAAATTAATTGAGACTTGTTTTATGGCTCACCATATGGTCTACCTTGGTAAATATTCCATGTGTACTAAGAAAGAATGTATGTTCTAAAGTGTTGTACAAATGCTATTTAGGTCAAGCTAGATAGTGTTTTTTTCAAATGTTCCTTATCCCTACTTATTTTCTGTCTGCTTGTTCTATAAATTACCAAGAAAGAAGCATTTAAATCTGCAATTATAATTGTGCTTTTTCAGTTTTGTGATTTTACTTCATTTTCTTTTATGCTTCATTATTAAGTGCACACACACGTAAGATTGTATGTCTTCTTGTTTTTCACCAAAGCCTTCAGTACAGTCTGAACTTCCTCCTTCACTGACATTAGAGGTCTTGATCATATGCTACCTCCCAAAATGGTTGAACATCAATTAATTCTTTTCAATACAGTGACTCTGTACACTCCTTTCATGTTCTTTTGATGCTTCCTGAGTCACTCAATATTTTGCCCACAGAACCCTTCAATATTACAACTTGAGGTTTGAATTTTTTCTTCAGTTCTTTCAGCTTTAGAAATGCCAAGCACAGTCCCTTTTGGTCTATTGACTCCAGGTCTTTGCACACTTCATGATAAGTCTTTGTCTTCTCGAGCCACCCTTTGAAATCTTCTGTTCAGCTCTTTTACTTCATCATTTCTTCCATTTGCTTTAGCTACTCTCCATTCAAAGACAAGTTTCAGAGTCTCTCCTGACATCCACGTTGGTCTTTTCTTTCTTTCCTGTCTTTTAATGACCTTTTTGCTTTCTTCCTATATGAATGATGCCCTTGATGTCCTCCTGCAACTCGGGTAGTCACTAGTATTCAATGCATCCAATCTGTTCTTGAGATGCTCTCTAAATTCAGGTGGGATATACTGAAGATCATACTTTGGCTCTTGTGACTTGTTTTTATTTTTTTTAGCTTCAACTTGAACTTGCATATGGGCAATTGATGGTCTGTTCTGCAGTTGGCTCCAGGCCTTGTTCTGACTGATGCTATTCAGCTTCTCTAATGCCTCTTTTCACAGATGTAGTTGATTTGATTCCTGTTTATTTCATCCAGTGAGGGCCACATGTACAGTCACCATTTACACTGTTGAAAAACAGTATTTTCAACAAATAAGTCATTTGTCTTGCAAAATTCTATCATGCAATCTCCTGTGTATTTTCTATCACCAAGGCCATATTTTCCAACTATTGATCCTTCTTCTTTGTTTCTTATATTTACATTATCACTAAGCCAAAAAATACTAAACCCACTGCCATCCAGTTGATTTTGACTTATAGTGACCCTCCATTGGGCTTCCGAGGCCATAAATCTTTACAGCAGTAGACTGCCTCATCTTCCTCTTGCAGAGTGGCTGGTGGGTTTGAACTGCTGACATTATGGCTAGCAGCCAAATGTCTTACCCACTACACTACCAGAGCTCCCAATCACTAGCAATTAGAAATGCCTCGATTGCATGTTTGATCAATTTCAGACTGCAGAAGTTGGTAAAAAATCTTCAATTTCTTCATCTTTGACATTAGTGGTTAGTGTATAAGTTTGAATAATAGTTGTATTAACTGGTCTTCCTTGAAACTACATGGATATTACCCTATCATTGATGGCAATGTACTTCAGGAGAAATCTTGAAATGTTCTTTTTCACAATGAATGTGATGCCATTCCTCCCTGTCATCCCAGCATAGCAGACCATATGATTGTCTAATTCAGAATGGCCAATACCAGTCCATTTCAGCTCATTAACACCAAGGATATCGATCTTTGCACATTCCATTTCATTTCTGAGGGCTTCCAATTTTCCTACATTCCACATTCCAATGATTAATGGATGTATGCAGCTGCTTCTCGTTTTGAGTCATCCCACATCAACAAATGAAGGTCTAGAAAGCTTTACTCCATCCACGTCATTAAGGTCAACTCTTCTTTGAGGAAGTAGCTCTTCCCCAGCTGTATTGTGAATGCCTTCCAACCTGAAGGGCTCACCACCTGGCAGTGCATCAGACAATGTTTCACTGATATTCTTAAGGTTTTCAGTGGCTAATTTTTTCAGAAGTAGACTGCCTCTTCCTTCTTCTAGTCTGTCTTAGCCTGGAAGCTCTGCTGAAAGCCATCCACCACAGGTGGCATCTGAAATATTGGTGGCATAGCATCTAGCATCATAGCAACACGTAAGCTACCACAGGACGACAAACTCATAGGCAAGTGGTGGATTTTTAAGATAAAACTGAACCAAACTCACTGCTGTCGAGATGGATCCGACTCATAGTGAACCCTCTTTGGGTTTCTGAGGTGGTATCACTATGGAAGTAGATTGCCCAACCTTCCTTCTGAGGAGTGGCTGGTGGGTTTGAACTGCCAGCCTTCTGGTTAGCAGTCAAATGCCTTAGGCAGCTGAATTTAAATCTAGCATCTTGTTATTTGTTTTCTGTTGGGCCTATTGGTTCTTTGTTCCCTCTTTACTCTTTCTCTTTTCTTGCCTTCTTTCAGATTATTTTGAAAAATTTCATTTATCTCCACTAGAAGGTTATCAGTTCTATTTTTTGGTTTTGTATTTTCAGTAGTTTTGGTAAAGTTTACAACATACAGCTTTAACTTAGCACAGTCTATCTTCAAATACAGTTACCATTTCATACATGATGCTGAGACCCTTCTCCCACTACACTGCCACTCTTCCTTCTGTCTTTTGTGCGATTGTTGCCATATATTTTCCCCCATATATAATATGAACCCCAAAATACAGTGCTATTGTTTTCTTTAAACAGTCAATTACCTTTTAAGGAAATTAAAAATTAAAAAAGTATCTTTTATATTTGTACATATAATGTCCGTTTCCAGCACTTAGCATTCCTTTGTGAGATTTAAATTTTTTCTGGTCTAATTTTTCTTCTACCTGAAGAGCATCCTTTGACATGTATTGTTGTGTAGGTCTTTTATTTGCTAAAAATGTCTTTATTTCATCTTTATTTTTATTTCCTTTAAGTATAAACAGATTGCCAAACCCACCACCCCTTTCAGCTTTTTAAAAATGTTATCCCATTGTTGCCTGACTTCCATAGTTTCTGATGAGAAGTTCTTCCCTTTATCGTTGGTTTCTGCCCTTTTTGAATTGAATATTTTTTATAATTCTGTTTTATTTGTTTTATTGTATATTAGCCAAAGGTCTTTGTTTTGTTATTTTAGTGGTTGATTTAGGGTTACAATCTACATATTAGGAGTTCTGCTGGCATAATGGTTAAAGTATTAGGCTGCCAACAAAAAGGTTGGCAGTTCAAACCACCAGCTGCCCTGCAGGAGAAAGACGAGGCAATCTATTTTGGTAAAGATTTACAGCCTTGGAAACCCAATGGGGGTCTCTATGAGTCAGAATCAACTTGATGGCAGTGAGTTTCAGTTTAGTCTACATATTCAACTTATCACAATCTATCTTCAATTTATATCACTTCAGGTTCAGGATAAGAATCTTACAATAGTATGCTTTCATTTCTCCCCTACTAATCTTTGTGCTACTGTGTCATACATTTTGATTTTACATGTTATAAATCCCGTAATACATGGTATTGTTTTTGCTTAAGAAGTCAATTATCTTTGAGAGAGAATTAAATAAGAATAAATATCATGCTCTATAGGGTTTTTAGTGGCTTTTTTGGAAGTAGATTGCCAGGCCTTTCTTCTGGGATGCCTCTGGGTAGACTTAGGAGCTCTGGTAGCATAGTGGCTAAGGCATTTGACTGCTAACCAGAAGGCTGGTGGTTCAA
>NW_006921624.1:14665676-14675580 GCF_000298275.1 Orycteropus afer afer
TACTGCCTCAGAAACCCAAGGAGGGGTCGCTATGAGTCGGGTCTGACTCGACGGCATATAACAACAACAACATCTATTTATGCATGTAGCGATCATTTCTGGTGTCCCACATTCCTTTGTTTAGATCCATATTTCCATGTGATACCATTTTCCTTCTGCCCAAAACACTGTTTTTTAACATTTCTCATAATGAAATCTTCTGGTTATGAATTATTTCAGCTTTTGAATATCTGAAAAAGTCTTTACTTCATTTTCATTTTTAAGAGGTATCATCACTCGATACGGGAGCTCTGGTGGCATAGTCCCTAAGGCATATGACTGCTAACCAGAAGGATGGCAGTTCAAACCCACCAGCCACTCCCCAGAAGGAAGGTTGGACAATCTACTTCCATAGTGATACTGCCTTGGAAACCCAAGGAGGGGTCACTATGAGTCAGATCTGACTCTACGGCAGTGGTTGCATTTTTTACATTTTACTTGATGCAGAATTCTAGGGTGACAGAATTTTCTTTCTGTTTGTTTTCTCTTCAGTACTTTAAAGATGCATTGCATTGCCACTTGCATTTTTGGCAGTGAGAAATCTGCTGTCATCCTTATTTTTGTTTTTCTGCATATACCATGTCTCTCTCTCTCTCTTTTTTTCCTCTGACTGCTTTTAGGTTTTCTCTTTATTACTAATTTTGAGCAATTTAATTACAGTGAGACTTGGTGTAGTTGAAGGGGCTCTGGTGGTGTAGTGCCTAAGGCATCTGACTGCTAACCAGAAGGCTGGCGGTTCAAACCCACCAGCCACTCTGTGGAAGGAAGATGGGGCAATCTACTCCTGTAAAGGTTTATCACCTCAGAAACCCACAGGTTGTCACTATGAGTCAGAATCGACTCGATGGCAGTGGGTTTGGCTTGGTTTTGGTTTTGGTGTAATGGTATTCATTTCTTGTGTAGGCTTCAAATATTGTTTTTCTTTTCCCTCCACTTTATCTCTTCTCCTTCAGGGATTCCAAATTACACGCATATTAAGCTGCTTGGAATTGTCCCACAGCTCACGAATGCTCTGATTATTATTTTTTAAAATTCTCTTTTCTGTTTCATTTGGGTAGTTACTATTATTAACATCTTCAAGTTTTCTTCTCTAATCTGTAATATGGGAGCTCTGGTGGCATAGTGCCTAAGGCATCTGACTGCCCATCAGAAGGCTAGTAGTTCAAACCCAGCCACTCCTCGGAAGGAAGATTGGGCAATCTACTTCTGTAGTGATACTGCCTCAGAAACCCAAAGAGGGGTTGTTATGAGTTGGATCCGACTCCATGGCAGTGAGTTTAATCTGTAATATGTCTATCCAATGTATTTTTCATCTTATACATTGTGGTTTTATCTCCAGAAGTTTAATGCAAGCTTTTTGTTTGTTGCTTGGTTTTGTCTTTTTGATTGTAGTAAAACAGGTGTAACATAAAATTTGCCATTTTAATAATTTTTGAATATACAATTTAGTAGCATTGATTATATCACAATGTTTTGCAACCCTCACCACTATTTATAAAATGTTTTCATCGACCCAAATAGAATCTCTGTACCTATTAAGCAGTAATTCCCCCATTCTCCTCTCCCATCAGCCCCTAGTAACCACTAATCTATTTTCTGTCTCTATGTATTTGTCTGTTTTAGGTATTTCATGTAAGTGGAATCAAACAGTATTTCTTCTTTTGTGTCCGATTTATCTCACTCAGCATAATGTTTTCAAGTTTCATCCATGCCATACCATGTGTGGTAGTTCAGTTTGTGTGTCAACTTGGCTGGGCCTGGTTGAGTACCTGGGCAGCTGGATGTAGCATTCCCCATGATGAGACTGGTAATCAACTCCATGGTGGAATCTACTGTGAGCAGCTGAGTAGTTGCCTTTGGGTCTGTGGTCTGCTTCCTGTATATAAAGAGAAACCTTGGGGAACGGTCTTTAGCTTATGGCATGCTTGAACCCTGCATGTAGCCATGTCATTGTTTAGCAGCCTGCCATGCTCTGTCGACCTTGAGACTTTCAATGGACTTGAATTAACGGCCTGCCATGTGGTTTGGTAGTATCAGGACCACGCCTTTTCACTTGTGGACCTTGGGTGTGTCTGCCTCAGCAAACAGCAGCTGCCTGAGTGGAGAGATGCCTCTAGCTTCAGTGGGCTGGGTAAGAGGCAGAGCTGAAGGGCTAGGTTGAGGGGCTTTCACCCAGTCCCTAGAGCCTGGCACTCTGAACTCAGACTTAAAGCCTCCAAACTAAGAGAATAAACTGTTCAAGCCATCCCATTTGTGGTATATTCCTGTCACAGCAGCACTAGGTAACCGAAACAGCATGCATCAGAACTCCATTCCTCTTGATGTCTGAATAATATGCCACTGAATGTATATATCACATTTTTTTATTCATTCATCTGTTGATGGACACTTGGGTTGTTTCCATCTTTGGCTATTGTGAATAATGCTGACATGAACAGTAGTGTAGAAGTATATCTCCTTGTTTTCATTTCTCTTGGGTATAAATCTAGGAGTGGAATTTCTGGGTCAGATGGTAATTTTATGTTTAACTTTTTGATGAACTGCCAAATTGTTTTCCATAGCAACTGCACCATTTTACATTTCAATTTGGGTGATTATTTTTTAAAGTATCTTCCATGTCTATACTTAACTTTTTAAACTTACTGAATGTAGCTATAATAACTATTTAAATGTCCTTGGTCTGGTGATTCTAATAGCTATGTCAGGTTGGTTTGAATAGATTCATTCTTTAAGGGATATATTTTCTTCTTTGCAGGCCTGGTAATTTTTGTTTAGATGCTAGACATTGTGAATTTTATTTATTGGTTTCTCGGTAGTTTTATATTTCTATAAATATTCTTAAGCTTTGTTTTGGGATGCAGTTAAGTGAGTTGGCAACAGTTTGATCATTTTGAGTCTTGCTTTTAAATTTGTTGGGTAGAAGTACAATAGTCGTCAGTCAGTCTAATTATTCCCTACACCTGTGGCAAGATCTTCCTACTCTACCCTATGAATCCTGATGTTTCCGGTGGAAATAAGTACTATTCCCAGCTGTGTCCATGCACCAGCTACTGTTAACCTCTCATGCTTTCAGGTGACAAGCTTCCCAGCCTCAGGTGGTTTCATCCCACGCAGAAGGTGATCAGTATGCAGCTGAGTATTTGAAAAGGACTACCCTGAGATCTCTGTTTTTGTCTCTCTGTGCAGACCCCTACTTTCAAGTACTCTGTCATGAAAATTCTAGCTACCTTCATCACTATCTTCTGGACTCTCAGCTCTGTTTCCTCCATGAAGCAGGTCTGTTGGGCTGTCTGGGTTCCCCATGCCTGCACCACAGTCTGGAAACTCAAGGCAGCAAACTGGGGTATTCATAGGCTCACTTTGTTTCTCTCAGAGATCACTGTCCCTCTTTGCCTGACACACCAAGCCAAGAACCCACTCGGTGCCATCGAGCTGATTCCAACTCGTAGAGAGCCCCTTAGGGTGTCCGAGGCAGTAGATCTTTACAGAAGTAGATTGCCCAGTCTTTCTTCCACAGAGTGGCTGGTGGGTTTGAACCGCCAACCTTCTGGTTAGCAGTGAAATGCCTTAGGCACTACACCACTGGAGCTCCTTTGCCTGATATACCAAAATCATTGTTTTATATATTTTGCCTTTTGTTTGGTTGTTTCAGGCAACAGAGTGAATGTAGGCCTCCAAATTGGCAGGCAGTGGAAAACATAACTGCTTTTTCTCCTGGATATGAGTTGCATGGTCCTGTTTCTTACCTCATCTAGTTATATTTAGATGCTAGAAACTTTAAGTTTTATATCACTGGATTCTGGATATTGCCATATTTCTTTAATGAAAGTTGAGACTTCTTCCTAGCACCCTCAGTCTCCCTGAACTCTGATCTCTGTCTCACCTTAACTCAGCAAGACCGCCAGGCTCTGTTGAAGTTCTCCTCCTCTTATGCAGCCCATAACTTGTCTCCAGGCAGAAAGCCTGAGAGGTGGCGTACTCATCTCATTTGTCTCCCTCTTAGGGATCACAAGCCTGTGGTCTCTGTTGTTTGAAAAGCTGTTTCACATACTGTGTCTAATTTTTTAGTTGTTACAGCAGGAGAGAATTTTGGACTCTTTCATACCCTTACAACCAGAAGCGGAAATTCTCATTTATTTTCAGATCTGCTGGATCATTTTGATTACTATCCTGTTGCTTGTTCATTTTATACTTCTCTTTTTTTCTATGAATGTTTCATACAGTTCGTCTGTAATCTATTATCTAAAGTCCTTGATGTCTAAATCTGTTGTTGTTTCTACTCATCCTCACACCTGGTGGTTTATTTCCTTAACTGACTGATGATTTTTTTTTTTTTTTTCAAATGAGTACATATTTAATTGACCTTAGTCTGCAAAAAACCTGAGATCTGAATTTTCATGCTTCCCTTCAGGAATTATTAGCATATGATTCTCCTAGGAGCCGGGGGATGCTACTGACCTAGAACTCCTTTAGGTCCCTCTCAGGGTCCCCTCCTTAACAGGTTACTCTTCAGTTTATCCACCTTTCTCTTTCCTTCCTTAACAACCACGTGAATGCTTGCCCTCACGGAGAACTCTGCTTCTCATATATGCTCACTTCATACAGCTCCCATTTTAGCTGTTTCCCTTCCTTCTTCCAAGTACACCAGGAAGGGCCCTCACAGGATCTAGTGCCTCATGCTGCCAGAAGCAGAAACTTGGGCTTCTTACTTGATCCTTTGTGGATACTCTGAACACACTACCTAGAACCCCAAGATCTCACTCACTCTTAGGGTTTCAACCATACATAACCTCTATTTATAAGGCCTTTAAATATATACCTCCAGCTTTAACATTTTCCCCATATTTTAAGTCCCACATTCCCAACTGCTTATTGGACATGCCCACCTAGACATCTGTCTGATCTACACTCAACAGACGTAAATTTAAATACAACATCTTTTTGTTCTATCTCTACGTATCAAAGAACTTTTCCTTCCAGTCACAAACCTCAAACATTTTAAGTTTGAAGAGATCTTAAGAGCTCCTTTTACAAATAAGGAAATTGAAGATCAAGGACATCGGATAACTTTGTGCTCAGTAACCAAACCAAAACCAAACTTAGTACTAGCAAGTCGATTCCAACTCAGAGCGACCCTACAGGACAGAGTAGAACTGTCCCATAGGGTTCCAAGGCTGTAATCTTTCACAGAAGCAAACTGCCAGATCCTTCTCTTGTGAGGTAGCTAGCTGGTGGATTTGAACCACTGGCCTTCTGGTTGGCAGCAGAGTGCTTTAACCATAACTCCAACAGGGCTCCTTATTTGCTCAGTACTGCCAATTAAATTTCCCAGAATACTTTCATTATCTTCCTTCCTACTCAAAAAACTTCATTTGTTTCCCAATGTTGACAAGACTTGAGCTTAGCACTTAAGAGACAACAAATTGGCTTTATAGTTCACTATTCCCATCTATGAAGCCCCAGCTGCAGCCAAGTAAATCCATCCCTCTAAACAGTACTTTTCTTCACATCCTTCAGCAAAGAAGACTCATGTTCTCTCCACCTTTTAAAATTCACTTCTTCCTCAAACTCTAGCTTCAATACCTCTCTAGTCTCACAAAGGTGACATTAATTTATTCATCTCTGATTTTCAGGTATTTCTGGTCTGTAAATTCATGGAGTAATTATTAAATTCAGCCTTGTACTGTGATTACTTTTCTGCCTATTTTATCTTCTCTCAAAGTTCCTCCAGGCAGAAAGCAACTGCTCTGTGTTTCCCACAGTTTAGCACAATGCCTGGCCTCTGGAAGGTGCTCAGGGAAGCCGGCGGAAAGAAGTGAACTCAAGAGCTCCTTACCTTGGTAATGTCCGTGTGATCTTTGAGCCCGTTGGTCATGCACCAGTATCGCCACACATTCAGGGCATATCGCGTGGCTTTGGTGGTATTGGGGCTCACTGCACTGGTACACAGATCATTCAAGTCATCATTAATATTAAATACGGGAAATTTGTTGAGCTTAGTAGAATAGGCTAGAAACAAAAACAATAAAAGGCATTAAAATAATTTGCCATTCCCTTCTGTAGAGAAACACATCTTGGGATCATGTCAAATAACAATGAACTCCTAAAAACTACCATTTTAAAAAAGGAAATTTGTATCCACTATACACATTTCTGAATAAATAAACTCAGGAACAGTAGTTCCAGCATGGAATCAATGTAGTAACTTTGAATTAATCCCAACAATTTTACTATAGGTACTAATCAACGCATTAACGCAGACATTCCAACGGTAGGGAATAAAACAAATGCAAAAAATGCCGTAAGAATTAAATTTCCACGGGGGGGGGCGGGGAAGAACCCAGCACTTCTATTAATAACAAGGAAAGAAAAAAAGTTACACATCCTTTCTCTTCACCATTATAACATGAAGCACTATTTTTTCCCTGCAATGTGCAGTCTCAAATGTCTTATGTGCCGTCTTCAGCAGCCTAGAATTAAATGGTGGTAGCACTATTTCTTTAATTTTCCTCACAAATTAATAATGAGAGAAACAATTCAATCCTGACTCCATAATCCATCCATTAACTAGCTTAGACTCAGAATGGACGAAAGAGAAAGGAATACTCTCGAAGGGTTCATATCATCTCAAGAGGAAACAGAACAAGTTTTAAATTGCTAAAATTACTTCAGATGAAGACTAGTCTGCCTCACTGTGGCCACTGTAAGTGCTGCTTGCCAAAGAGATGACCAAGTTCAAACCTTCCGTCAGTTGGCCTTCCTGTATACTTTATGACCCACAAAAACCAGGCTTAAGGTATTTGAACTGAATTTGTTGTCTTTGGATAGAAAAAGAAAGAACAAAGTAGACCACTTCAGCTTCTCCCTCAAAGCCTAAACACCACCAATCTGTACTTTATCTAACGGTTCTGACCCTCTCTGGAATGTTTCTGCATTCAAACAAAGAACTGGCTGGCTTGGTCCCAGGAAAAGGAAAGCAAAAAGTTAATGCAATTACCACGGTAATATCCAGCTGGTCTCACTTTACCTAACTCACCTCCCCCTGCACTTCTCCCAATGAGGAGCTCCTGTGTGCCAAACCCCAGCCCTCGGCACCCACCTGTACCCAGGATACCCACACCTTCCCTTCCCTTGACTCATCCTCATGCTCTCCCCAGGCTCTATGGGCCAATCAAAACACTGCCCTTTTTGTCAGGCTGATTCCAAACTCCTTTCGACATAACTTTCCCTACCCTAGCCTAACTTCCTGTTCTCTCCTTGTATTGCCTCACATTGCTTCACTGTGTCTTAGGACTGTGTTCTAATTGTGACAGGAAAGTCTCTTCAACTGGTTTATATGTTCCTTATGGGCAACGACTATGCCTTCCTCCTTTAAGTATTGTTCTTGCTCAGCAGTTGAACACACAATCCACTTTGATAAATGCTTATAACGAGAGCGGAATAAGCATTGCTGGGAGCAGTATCTGAAGCAACTCAGATTGCCAAATTCCTCTCACTAACCCCATAAACCTAGATAACTGGTTTATTTAAATGGATGAAAGCAACTGGCAGGAATCACTTGATATTAATAAAATGATTGTGAGATTTATTATTATTACTCCCAACGAACTGAATGCCTACTACCAGCCAAGAGCTTTTACATAAATTATCTGTAATCTGTAAATAACCTTTTTCTCACATCTATTTTAGAGATAAGGCCACTAGGGCTCAACCATTTAAGTAACTTCATACGTTCTTTCACCCAGTATTTACAAGGTATCCTCTTGGTGCAGGCACAACGTTTTCCCAAAGCCATGGAGGTTCTAAGTGGTAGAGCCAGAGTTTGGACCTGGGGTTCTCTGACTCCCTGCTCTTGCCACCACAACAAAGGAATCGAGTATTACAGGATAAGTTCTTAGTAAATAATGCAATTTATATATTAGCCACTTGTGCTTACGAAAAATATACTGGCCCCCAAAATTTACTCAGATTAAGTTCCAGAGAGGTGGACTAAATCTGCTTTATTCTGATGACCACTGTAGTTTCCGATTCGGAAGGAAGGTTGTGCAATCTACTTCCACAGTGATACCGCCTCAGAAACCCAAGGAGGGGTCGCTCTGAGTTGGGTCCGACTCGACGGCACATAACAACAACAACATAGTTTCCCATTGGATGACTAACTTTAATTATTAAACAATGACATGACCTTAATCAGTTCTTTTTTTTTTCTTCATTTTTATACAAAAAAAGATAGATACTGTGCCTTGAGAATGGAAACAAAAATCCTAGTACATAGAGACATAGGTAAAGAATGTGTGTGTACTCACATAACAGGACAGAAATTATGTGAAAATGATAAAATGTCATGCATAGTTCCTTCATGATTATATTTAAGGATTAAATATATTAATACAGTGCTTTTTTTTTTTTTAAAAAAAGTTTGGATAGAAGTTATAGTATTATGCTGCAGAGGACATGTTTAGGGGACTATAGTGATGAGAAATGAACAACAGTGAGAATACTGAACGGAAGACAGGGAGGAAGGCTGGGCAATCTACTTCCGTAGTGATACCACCTCGGAAACCCAAGGAGGGGTCACTATGAGTCGGATCCGACTCTACGTCAGTGAGTTTTTATTTTTTGGTATTAAAGAAGTAAGGGGCCCTGATGGCACAGTGGTTAAGCACTCAACTGGAAACCAAAAGGTGGGTGGTTTAAACCTACCAGGGGGTCCGTGGCAGAAAGATGAGGCAGTCTCCTTCCATGAAGATGACAGCTCTGGATCCCATGGGGCAGTTCTACTCTGCCCACAGGGTTGCTAGGAGTCGGAATCAACTCAATGGTAATGTGTTTTATTGAAGAAGTAAGGACTCTTGGTAGTGCAATGGTTAAATGCTCAGCTGCCTGTTTGAAAGGCTGGCAGTTTGAACCCATCCTGCAGCTCCCTGGGTTCTAGTCCCATAAAGATTACCGCCTACTTGAATCTTCACAGTGTTAGGATTCACGGACTGACAAGCAGGAATACTGAAAGGATACACATATATTAGACACACCTTGGTAAAATTTCTGAGTCAAAATCATCTCCAAGGCACTCAGTGACAATAGTGAAGAAGAGAACTGTTAGGGGGGAGTGGCAGTGGAACCCAGGGAGGACCAGATCTGAACAGTTACCCTGCTCTCTCTGCATGGCTACCATTCACATCAATTACAATAGCACAGCTGTTGACAAGCACAATTGTGTAAAGTGAGGAGAACCTACCATGGAAGACTACACTCGGCATCTGAGAAAGAAAAGAGGGCATGTGCCTCAGGTAAATGAGAAGCCCTAGTGACTACAGAGAAGGACACAAAAACAAGCGACAAAGACAAGTGAAGAAATTCCGGAAAGCACACCATCTTCCCCGTTTCTGTATCAAGAGTGTCCCCAGGTTCCCAGCTTGTTTCCAGCTTACATGCTCTGAAGGGCAGCTACTCGAAGCACTGCCGTGGCCTCTCGTGCCCTACACAAATGAAATGAGCTCTGGCCAAAGGCATCAAATAGGAACCTTTTACAAAGTCCAGGAAAATCGTTATCTGCTTCATAATGATCAGTCTAGCCTTTTATTTTAAAATGTGAGCAGACAAAAAGTACCACCCAGGCAACTGGGGAAAACTAACAGCATGAACGTCACCAAGAAACACAAGCCGAGTAAGCAACTGCACATTTCCTGCCACACCCCTGGAAATGGAGTTGATTCAGAAATCTTCCAAAACACCACAAACATATCACTAGAGAAACGAGAGGGCACTGTGTACTTAAAGCAAGAACAGGCTTCCTTGGAAAGGATATCTAGAACAAGGGTGAGCCTGGAAATTAAAAATGACTGAAAAAAAAAAAAAAAAAAAA
>NW_006921624.1:14676206-14678856 GCF_000298275.1 Orycteropus afer afer
GACGGCACATAACAACAACCACCACCACCCAGCTAAAGTATCGCTCCACTGCTAGGGCAAAATAAAGACATTGCAGTCATAAAAGAAGTAGCACCTAAGCATCCTTTCTTTAAAAGAAAAAAAAAATTAGTCATTATTTGCCAACAAAATGCATAACAAATCAAACAGTAAAATACAGAACGCATACAGTGAAGGGCAAAAAATAATTTATTTTTATCATAGTAAAATATAGCTAACGAAACACTTGTCATTTTAACCACTTTTAAGTGTACGATTTAGTGACATTACACGCACCATGTTGTGCAAGTAGCACGATTACCTATGTCAAAATGTTTCCCTCACTCTAAACAGAAACACAGTATCTCTTCAGCAGTAACTCCTTATTCCCCCTTCTCTCAGACTCTAAAACCAAAAACCAAACCCACCTACACTGAGTTGATACATTTATAACATCCATCAAAATTCAGGACAGATTAACAAAAGAAATTTAAAAATCAAGAAAGAATGATGTGTAGGAAACTTAAAATGATGGGACGATGACTTCCACTTATGGCTTTGATCACGTAGCTGGTATTATACTGTCCTTCCTGCTGTGAACAAAGCTGGATAAAATGCATAGAAGAACCAAGTAACTGGAACTCAGGGGCAGAGATCCTGGAGAGAAGGGAAATACGCGGACATGAGTCCTGTGTGGATCGCCATGTCTTCCTCGTAGGGCATCTGCTGACTTGCGGTCCAGGACACAGAGCCCAAATAGTCTGCAGCAATCTCAGAGGGAGAAGACTGCAAGATTTATGTACAAGGATACCAAGCAGCCAGTACTTGAGGAAGTGAGATCCTGGAGGAAAAGGAACCACAGAAGTGTGAGCCAATATTTTGCATGCAATTTTCCTGCCAGGAATTTTTGACTTTAACTACACAAGCACAGGCAAGATGCAGCAAAACTGTGATATGGGGCAATTTCATGGCTTGGATGGGTTATAACTATAATTCAGGATCTGCCAAAAGGATAATAACTTAAGACCCAGGAAAGGCTTGACTGTAACAGTAAAGGAAACTGGAAATAGATCAGTCTAAACTAGATGAAGGTGATCTGCCCATCTTATTTGCATGCTAGATGAAATTTAAGTATTTTCTGGAGGGAAATGTTGAACAAGTTTTCATACACAATGACCATCATTCAGTTAACAGCAGTACTATCATAAAACAAGATCAAATGAATAAGAAAACATGATAAAACAGATAATATAAGCAGATCTATACATAACCTGGAGCTCTGGTAGCACAGTGCCTGAGGCATTTGACTGCTAACCAGAAGGTTGGCAGCTCAAACCCACCAGCCACTCCACAAAAGGAAAAGGGGGCAATCTGCTTCTGTAAAGATTTACTGCCTTGGAAACCCAGTGTGAGTTGCTATGAGTTGGAATCAACTCGATGGCAGTGAGTTTGATTTTATACATAACCCAGAGTCTCTGGGTTGCACAAATGGTTAATGCGCTAGGCTGCTAACTGAAAGTCTGGATTTGAGTCCACTCAGGAGCATCTTGGAAGAAAGACCTGGCAAATCTACTTCTAAAAAGTCAGCCACCAAAAACCCTGTGGTGCCCAGTTCTACCGACACACACGGGGTAACCATGAGTTGGGAGGCGATTTGATGGTAATAATCATATATTTCTGGGTAACAGATTACAGCTTAAAACTACAAAAAAGGTTTATTATTTTATATTAACTGTCCCAAGGAATTCTAAAAAGAATATCAAAAATTTGTTGTTGTTGTTGTTGTTATGTGCCATTGAGTCAGACCTGACTCATAGTGATCCCTCCTTGGGTTTCTGAGGTGCTTTCATTACAGAAGTAGATTGCAACCTTCCTTCCTAGGAGTAGCTGGTGGGTTTGAACCGCTAGGCTTCTGGTTAGCAGTCAAGTGCCTTAGGCACTATGCTACCAGAGATCTCTAATAAAAAAAAATGTAGAAGGAAGGAAACAGTACAAATAAAGACAGAAGTAAATGAATTAGGAAAGAACTTTACAATTCAAAAAAATGCCAAAAGATAAGCATTGATTTATGGGTGGATAGATGGGTGGACAGGCTCACTGATCAGGTACGTCTAGGCAGGGGGTAGTTGCCCATGACCACGTATAGGGTTGGCAGACAATGTTTCTACATGCATATTTGTGTGTGCTCTAAGAATGTCTAGGTGTGAAGTAGAGCTAACAAGGGACAAGGAGTAGAGGCTTCTTGGCCATAGCCAGCTACCCAGAAGGAGCGAGTAGTTGGACCTGTGGGCTTGGGACCATGGTCACAGGGGACATCAAGCTCAATTGGCACAATATACTTCACAAAAGCATTGTTCTACATCCCACTTTGGTGTGTAGCGACTGGGATCTTAAAAGCTTACAAGGGGCCATCTAGATGCAACGATGGGTCTCTCCTTGTCCAGAGCAAAGAAGAATGAAGAAACTAAAGGCGCATGGAAATAATTAGTCCAAGCAACCGGTACACCATGCGATCCTCACCCTATACAACTATGAGACCAGAAGAACTAGATGGTACCCAGCTGCCACTGTCAACCACTCAGAGGGGGTCTATGTAGGAGATCCTGGAAAGAATGGGAGAACAATGTGAAACAAAACTCAAAATCATAAAAAA
>NW_006921624.1:14678956-14707006 GCF_000298275.1 Orycteropus afer afer
AAAAAAAAAAAAAAAAAAAAAGGAACAGATTTGCTGGTTTGATAGAGCCTGGTGAAACCCCTGAGACTATGGCTCCTAGCCACCCTTCAGGTGTGTAATTGAACTCACTCCTGTGGCTTCCAGCCAAACAACAGACAGGCATATGGGGTGAACATTTACATCAGGTAGATACACTACTTGGAATGATCAATCATGGGAGAACAGAAGGGCAGTGTTTGCACAGGGAGACAGCTTGGGGCTGGGGCAGGAATGCATGGGAGGGAAGGATACAGGGAAGAGGTAACCATGGGAAGGAAGTGAGAAGAAAGCTGTTACATTGTGGGGAATTGCAGTCAATGTGATGAGACAAAATGTGTATGAACTGCTGTGTGGAAAATGAAGTTGCTCTGTAAACTCTCACCCAAATCACACACACACACACACATACACACACACAAAATGCCAAAAGATGAATTTAATAAAAAAGCAAGAAAATATTAAAAAGGAAGCATAATTACTATACCAGGAATGAAAAGGTTATCACTACAGATTCTACAGATACTAAAATGACAGTAAAAGAGATTATATATAAGAAGATAGCCTTAAGCCAATAAGTTTGAAAACTTAGGTACAACAAATAGCTAGAAAAGTCACAATTTACCAAAATTGAACAAGAAATATAAAATCTTAATAGTCCTAGTTCCATTAAAGATACTGAATCTGTAATTAAGAACCTTTTCATAAAGGGAACTTCTGATTTAGATGGCTTCAGTGATAAATTCTTTGAACATTATAGAACAAATTACGTGAATCTTACAAAATTCTGTTAGAAAACAGGAAAAGAGTAAATATTACCCAATTTCTCTTTTAGGTCAGCATAACTTTTGTATGAAAATATGACAAAAACAATGAAGGAAAATTATAGGCCATCAAGGCTCATAAACATAGAGACAAAAGTCCTAAACAACATATGAGGAATTAAATTCTTTAGACTACACATACGTACACAATGGCAAATGGATTACAAACCTAAATGTGAACAAAAAACCAATAAAGCTTCTGGAATAAAACATAGGGGAACATCTTTATGACTTTAAGAGAGTTAGACATTTTTAAGCAGGATGAAAATTACTACCGCAAAGTATAAGGCTGCTAAATTGGATTTCATTAAAATTAAAATACAAACATTTATCAAAATACACCAATAAGTAGGTGAAAAGGCAAGCCGCATAGTGGGAAAAGTTATTTGTGGTGCATTTAATTGACAAATCAAAGATAGATTATCCAATTAAAAAATGGATAAAACTTGTAGTTACTGAATAAAAGATGAAATCTATGTGGCCAGTAAGTGTCCTGAAAAGGTACCTGATGTCTATCATTAATCTTCCAGGAGATACAAATGAAAATACACCTACCAATGTCTAAAATGAAAAGCAAAATTGGCAGACATGAAGTGTTGGTGTGAATGTGGAGCAACGTAAACATTTACTCCACAACCACAGTGGAAACCATTTGGAGGTATCTACTAAGGTTGAAGGAGTCCCTGGGTGGCACAAAGGGTTAGTACTTGACTGTCAGCTGAAAGACTGGTGGTTCAAACCCAGCTAGGGGTACCTCAGAAGACAGGCCTGGCAATCTGCTTCCAAAAGCCGATCCTGAAAACCCACAGGGTGGCCATGAGTTCAAAGAGACTTGATGACAACTAACAGCAACCACTGACATCAAACACTTGCCTATTCTATGAACCAACAACTCTACCCATGAGTATATATCCAACAGAAACATACACATATGTATACCTGAAGGCAGATATGTATAAGAATGTTCATAACTGCCTAATTTTAATAGCCCTGAACTGGAAAAAATTCTATGCTCATGAACAACAGAATGGATATAAAATATTGACACTATGAATTATTATGCAATAATGAAAAAGAATGGACTCCTACAATCAACTATATTCAAAAACATAGATGACTCCCACAAACACAATGTTAAGCAAAAGAAGACAGACACAGAAGAGTATTATATTGAAAAGGTCCACTTACATAATTCAAAAGCAGACAAAATGACTATGAGGAATATAGTGGTCAGAGTCAACATAGTGGTTACCTTAAGTAACAACAGGTAGGACCCATGAGGGAAGCTGCTGAGGTTCAGGTAACGTTCTAACTTCATCTGGGTGTCGTTACAGTGATGTTTGTTTTATAAAAAGGAGTGAAGAAGCTGCATGCTAATTAATGGGCACTTTTCTTGTCTGAAATTAAAAAACACTTTAAAAAACCTTAAAATGAAAACTATATATATATATAAACCTAATAAATGAAGAATTACACCATGTACTTGGTTTAATAAGATGTTTAATTTCTTCAAATAATCTTTAAGTTCATTGTAATTCTAATTAAAATTCCTTTTTTTGTGGTTAAGGACCCTTGGTGGCACAATGGTTAAAACACTTGGCTCCTAACTGGAGGTTGGTGACTGGAGCCCACTAGTTGCTCCATGGAATAAAGATGCAGCAGTCTGTTTCCATAAAGATTTTTAGCCTCGGAAATCCAGTGGGGCAATGGTACTCTGGTCTAGAGGGTCGCTAGGAATTGGAATTGACTCAACAGCAACAAGTTCGGGTTTGTTTTTTTTTACTTTGTGGTTTACTTGTTGGGTTGATTGTAAAGTTTATATAGGAGAATAAATGCATAAAGAAAGAAAGGGAATTTTGCAAATAATAATTGGGTGGCTTTGTCCTAAAAGATATAAACAGGTACTGTAACACTGCAAAAATTTAGTTAGGGGTAGAGTAAACTTTATTTAAATTACTGGTAAAGAGACAGACAAACAGTCAATGGTGTGGAAGTTAAGTCCAGCAAAGGCCTGGGTAAGTATGTAGACTGATGATATAATAAAGTGTCTAACAGAAATTGTTGGACAATTTCCATAAATGGTTTGGAATAATTCGCTCTCCAGTTGGAAACCAAAAACAAAGGCAAATTTAGATTCCTATCTCATACCAAACACAAAACACATTGCTACATGTTTCCTTTTTTAAAAGCTCTTTTCATAAAGGAGATGATTTTCATGATTTGGGGAGTGAGGAAAGCCTTTCTCAGCATGACACAACCCAGAAGGCATAAAGTATATCAACAGACTGGACTCCATCAAAAATTTAAAATTCTACACTGACTGTATTTAAAAATAGACAAAAAGTAAAATGATAATCAAAGACAATAGACAGACTTGGAGAAATGCTCATAAAATTTTTAAATGACAAAAGACATACAGAAAGTTCTACAAATCAACTGTAAAAAGACAGCTCACTAGGAAACAGGCCAAGGAGTGACAAGGCTATTATTCACAGGAGAAATACAAATAACAAAAGGCATTAATATTAACCAGGCATTATAATGAAAATAAAATATATGTCACCTATCAGACTGGCAAGATATAAAAAGGTCCAGATCTAAATGCTGGTTAAGATGTGGGGGAACTTGCATCCTCAGTCAATATCAGATGAATGTCTACATCAGCACTTTTTTTTTTTTGGAGAAATTTGCTGTAGAAATACATCATGTGCCAAGATTAAATGAACACACACATTTACTAAAGGTCCATTAGCAGAGAAATGACTCATTGTGCATATATGTATACACTGCCATGTGAACTGTGCTAGCTTTCTACATGCTAGCATGAAAATAGGTTCATAGTGTATTATTAAGTTTTAAAAAACCAAACTCACTTTAGGACAATACAGCATGATTCCATTTTTGTAATAAAATAAAAATGATCTATTTATAATTGTACAGAGAAACATTTTGGAAGGACACACATCACACTTGGTTACTAATTACCTCTGTAGGACTTTTACTTTAAACTTCACAATATACAAATATTATTTTTGCAAGTTATAAAATTCAATATGACTTTGAAAAAGTCTATGTAGGAGGAAAAAAAGTCCTTTTATTTGAACCAAGAATTCATCTTTTAGAAATTTATCCTAAGGATTTAATTAGAAATGTGTACACAAAATATATGTTCAAGGATGTTGTTTACAGTAAATTTATAATAAAAGTGAACACTTAAAAACCACCTGAATGTTCACCAAAAGTATTAGAAAATAGATGCCGGTACATCTATACAACAGAAAGCTATGTGATTATATGACAACCACCCTTTCAAAGGCTATGGAGCTTTCAAAAAGTTATGTAATTGTAAATAGAGTGTTATTACAAATACCAAAATAAAACACCAGAACGTTTATAGTTATCTGTAAGTAGTGCCATTCTTGTGGGTTTTTTTTTTTCCATTTTATTTGTTGTTGTTGTTACATGCCATCAAGTTGGACCCAACTCATAGCAACCCCTCCTTGGGTTTCCGAGGCAGTATCACTACAGAAGTAGATTGCCCCATCTTCCTTCTAAGAAGTGGCTGGTGGGTTTGAACCACCAGCCTTCTGGTTAGCAGTCAAGTGCCTTAGCCACTATGCTACCAGAGCTCCCTTCCATTTCATTAGTATTTACCAAATTATTCACAAAAAGATTTTGCTTTGAAAAATCACTCACATTTTACTAAAGTAAATGCTAGTTTTATTTCTAGTTTTTTGAAATAACTGTTCTGCCCAAAGATGTCTGTTGTAAAAGTCAGTGTTTGTTTTAAAAATTATCTTTTGAGGTAATCTATCACCAACATTAAGTATTTTATACTTCTTAGCCATTTTGGTCACTTGAAATCTTTTTGGAAAAGAGAATTAAGAATAAATAAACTAAAAACAAATCAACTTTTTGACAAAAGAAAACATTTCCTCATTTCTAGGTTAAATATTACTCAATTCTAATATTCTGTCCCTATCAGAGAAGCCCACCAGCCACTCCTTGGAAGGAAGATAGGGCAATCTACTTCCATAGTGATATTGCCTTGGAAACCCAAGGAGGGGTCGCTATGAGTCGGGTCCAACTTGACGGCACATGACAACAACAACAACATCAGAGAAGCAAAACTTGTCACATTTGAAGTGAGTAACTTACAAAAAATTCCGTTTCTATGAAAACATAAAATAAGTTATAACTATAAAAAAACTTTAACAAAATTAAATAATTTCGTATTGGCATAGTGCCTAAGGCATCTGAATGCTAACCAGAAGGCTGGTGGTTCAAACCCACCAGCCACTCTTCAGAAGGAACATTGGGCAATCTACTTCTGTAGAGATACTGCCTTGGAAACCCAAGGAGGGGTAGCTGTGAGTTGAAACTGACTTGATGGCAGTGGTTTTTTTTTTTTTTTTTTTAATCTTATTAGAATATAGTGGTTGTTTCTATCTGAAATATCCAGTTTTCTGAGTAAAGATTTGGGCAGATTATTAAGATACTAATACATTCACATTTCTGAAAAATAACTGACATGAGAGAATTCTATTTTCTGTTTCAACATAAGTATCTTCTTTATTATTTTAGTGATGCAACAAAGATATGTGGATTTAACCAACTTAATTATAATTATTCTGAACAGCCATTCCTATCTGCTCAAAGAACACTGACGAATGTGCTAAATGGAATAAACAGCACATGGAGAGTCACCCTGATTAAGAAAGATTTTCCTACAAATGAGAAACCTGGTACCTGCTTAGCTTAGTATGACTTGGCATCTGTTTAAAAAGCATCTGGCAAAGGGGTTGTTGGAGGTGAGGAAAAATGGCCTACAGAGCTCACAGACAGAAAGGCAGGCAGACACTAGACAGTAATTCATTGTTGGCTGTGGAGCTCTCTGCTCCATTGACAGGATTTTCAGGCCTGGAGGTTCAGGAAGCAAATGATTAATTTAGTCTTCGATACTTTCCTACAGGATTTTCTCAACTCTGCGATAGAAGTGGGCCGCATCTGTGCAGCCGCGTGCACAGGCACTCCCCTTGCAGGACCGCCTTCTGCTCAGTGGTCAGAACACTGTACACGGAATACTTCCCTCATCATGTGTGATCTGATATAAGTAAGGGAGTCTCATCATGTGTGATCTAAGTAAGGGAGTCTCCTGGAGAGTGTGGCCTGAGTCTAAGACAGACGGAAGTTCTGGCAAAGCTCTCTCTCTGCCTTGATCCTGCATCCAACTCATCATCATCTGACCTCCAGTTCATGGGACGTGAGCCAGCAACCTGTCGCTTGACCTGCAGATTTTGGTATTTACGAGCTCCTACAGCCACATGAGCCAGAAGCCTGCTGTCTGACCTGATGATATGGGGTTTGTCAGTCCCTGCAACCACGAGTCAGGAAAAGCCAACAGCCTGACACCCGACACATGAATTTGGGTCTTGCCAACCTCCACACCTGCATGAGCCATTTCCTTGAATGAAATCTCTCTCTGTATGTGTTTATATATACCCTTCACTGGTTTTACTCCTGTAGAGAACCTAACCTAGGTCACTATGCACTGACCAGATACTGGGGCCAGTGCACAGGGTCCAGCACAACAGACTGTCATTCAAATTTTGGTTTAACTTGCATTTTCAATTGTTTTAACTATGAAAATCAGCCAGCTTTACAGAAAACCTTTTATTAAATGTACGAAGACTGGTCATTATACTTAAATACAGACAAAATACTATGAATAAAGCATTTAGACATCACTGACGCTCATTCGCTGATTTTATTGGATTGTTTTTATCTCATTTCCATATGTTTTAGGCTGTACCAACAAATACTGAAAACAACAGAAAATTACACTACATTAGAGGCAAACGTTATGCACACAATGGAATTAATTACTGGGACATAAAACTAGATTTTTATTTAAAGCACAAGTACACAGACAAATATGAAGCAAAAGCAGTGAGTTGATAAAGATGGAAACATCTTAGGTAAAAGATCAGTGAGCAGCAAAATCAAAATGAAGTCAACAGTATACTCTTATTAACAAAAAGTTCGACAATTATTACAAACAGGATTAATTATCCAAGAGCATCACAGTCATACATTTTAACATATTAACATAATTTTCCCTCCATTTCAACTCAGTTTTCTCTTCTTTCACAAATGATAATTGTAGCAGCTTTAAATAAAAGTTTAAAAATATGATTAGAGTGAAATAGGCACACATGTGCTTTTTCAAGCAAATCATTTCAAAGTCAAGTGGCCAGAAAATACACCAAAATGACTGCCTATCAAATATGGTAAAAGGGAACTGCATCTTCACGGAACTCTATATAATTTTATAAAATTTTCTCAATGTATTAATTGTGGTTCCTCTATTTCTAAATGGATGCCTGGTCTTCAATTATACTGGCTGAACTGATAAATCTATATAATTTCTTATTCCCAATTAACATTCTTATTATTTATAAGAAAGGTGTTATACCTTATTTCAAGCTGAATGTAGCATTCACGCTACTAAACCAGAGAAGTTCTTCATTTTAACACAGAAATGAGTCAGGCACAGTGATTTTGCACACCTAAAATGCTTCCATTCACTTTTGCACTAGGTTTCAGGCCTATTGGATTACAGTGACATTTTCAGATTACAATGTAAAAGGTACAAACTACTGCTCTCACCAGGAGGCTAATCTGGCCAATCTCTGTCCAGCTTTAGCAGTAAAAAAAACAAAAGTCACAGGGAGACATTCTATCAATTAGAAACCTAACAAATATATATTATTTGGTTTAAAAATATCCCTAGGCATAAAGGCCTCAGGACATATAAAACGTATATATGACCCACGGGGTAAATAAATCGAAGGGCAGGATTCAAATAAATAAGTACATGGTGTCCAACACAAAGTGTTCACCACTGTTCATCAAGACACATCACGCCATGATCTTTGGTGTTCAAAGGAATTCTGGGTACAAAGGGCTTTGCCTAGAAGCACCCACTGTGGGAATCAGGAAAATACTTCTGTTTGACTCTAGACGTACTGGACAGCGGCAGAGCTCCTTCAAAAAAGGAAAGACTGTGTTCCTTTTATTGCTTTATCACCTCATTGAGGGGCAAGTGTTTAAAGCTTGTTCTGGGCGAAAGGCTCAGAGTTGACATCTGCCTTTCTTTTCCTTAAGCAAAAAAGTGGCAGGGTCTTGATGAATTAGTTTTAATATTCTCATAATTAAATCAGCAATTTCAGCAGCAATGTCTCCAAATACCGCATTGGCTGTCACGATGTATCTGACAGGAACATAAAACGCCTTTATACAATTCAGGAGATTATCCCTTTATTAAAGGAATCTTGTAATTATAAACCCATTGAGCAGACATAATGGAAGCTGCCTAAGTGAGGAGTTTTGGCATGTTGGTGTAAAAAGGTTCCTCAGGAAGCAGCCTTCCTCTCCTAACATTTTATGACAGCTTCCCTCCCATTCTAACAGTATAAATGTGTAAATAAAGGATAATGGAATTGCCTCCGTGTTCAGCTTTAACATAGTAGCATGACTCCACTGAAACCATCTTCTCTCCACTCTCAGTTAGTCTGGAACTGCGTAGGCAGGATGGAAACACCAGGAACCAAACTAAAGACAGGGGGGCATAAAAAGATTCTGACGGTCACAAGACAACCAAGCAGCAACATAAATTTATGAAAATACTGAACTATGTAAATTAACATACGGGAACGCTGAGGTTTCAATCATCCCTTAAATGTAAAATAAAGTTACTAAATACTCTTATTAAATGCAATTCAAACAATAAGCCATGATAACCAACAAAATCAATGTATGCACCTCAAAGTCCTGTTACGACATTGTTTCATCTCAAATGTCCAGACCAAGAGAAAAGTTGCTGCTACACTGTCACCCCCTAGGAATCCTCTGCAAGGGGCTCCCACATCAGGAAAACAAACGACAGCTCAAATTTCTAGAGAAGGAAACTTAGAAACTTTCTAATTCTTGTTTGCTTTTTTGGCAATTTATTTTTTCTTTTTCCCAAAGAATGGGGGAAAAACGTGAAAGAAAAGCCATCGTAGCCTGGCATCATACATATGAAACAAGACATTAAAGTTTGGCACCACATGACAACTACAACATGGCCTCCTATAGAGGCCACTGAATACTGGCTCAAAATACTGACAGTGAAGTACTTACTTTTGCAAATCACACATACCAACGTGGACTGGCACTGCCCCTTAGCACAGGTTTTCAGTTTGACCACAATAAATGATAGCAGCAATGGTTAACATTTCTACGTAAACACCACAAACACACTTATGAAAGAGCACCTACAACAACATGCAAATTCTCAACGGTGACGTCACTGAATATTACACAATGCATAGAACTTGTGATGGTTTTTGGCAAGATGGGTTTTTTTTCTTTTTTTTTTTGTAACAAATGCTTTATAAAACAAACTTTTTTTTGTTATAAATGCTATTTAAAAAGCTGTAATATAATGGACTGTAATTATAAAAGTTAGATAAAGTTAATCTGAGTGGATTAATACTAAACATGGACCTGCTACTTTGTTCAGTATCAATCACCAATTAGAAATTAATTTCTAGTGGAATATACTACTAAGGGATTTGATTTATAAAATGTAAGAATTACAGAAAGTAAACAGCATAAAAATCACTAAAATACAGCACACATAACTACCGTTAGTATTCTATACAGCTGATGTCTGCCTAATTCTGCTACCACAAATAAATTACGGCAAAACATTTTCAAAGCTGTTACTAAAATGAATGTATAATGGTGAAAATGCTCTCTAATTCCAGTGTAATGAATTAAACGTTAAAGCCTAGCAAAATTCAACATTCCCTAAAAAGACAAATAATTCCACAATACTTTTTTTTTTTTTAATTTTGATCTTATTTTTCTTCAACCATGATCTGGTTGAGTATAATTTGTAAGATAAAAAACTGTAAATTTAGAAAATATTTATGCTTAAATTTCTTTTCAGAAGAATAAGCAAGGCAATGAGAAAATTTCTACTTTGAATTTTGTATCCTCCTGCTTACGTCTTTCAGTAGTTCCCATATCCCTTCCATTTATGATCTCCAAATATATTCATTTTAGATATATTCTAATTATGTTGATGAAAATTTTGGGGAAAAAATCTTGAGGCTATGTCTCAAATCTTCAAATGCTTTTTTAAAAATATATAAACTTTTTATAGACAAACAGGATACAGCAGATTGTATTCAAAACCAGTAATAATATGGATAACTAGAATTCATACACTTTAAGATGCAGATAGTCTGTTTCCTCTCTATAACTGAAAAATAAAGATGAATATGGTAGGCTGAGATGTTAAAAGGAAAAGGAAAACAATTACATTCAGAGAATGTCCTATCAAATTTCAAGAGAAGTCGTGAAAATCAAAACACACCACCATACAATAAAATATGAAAATTCACATGCAGAAATAGCCTACCTGGAAACCAGCAGCCTGAACCTACTCCTAACAGAACGTTGACTGAGGGTTCAACAAACAATTTCAATTTTGAAAACGAGATACTCTAACTCAGAGGAAATGTAGGGTTGCTTTTCTTCCCTAAATTCCTCTCTACAGATTGGAGGTCAGGGTGTCTGGGTGCTAGCTGTGGCTCTTCCCTAATGAGGTGTGTAATACATCTGGACATTTAATCTCTCTGGGGCTCAGTTTCCTCTTCTGTGAAGAGAGGGGTGGATCAGATCGGATGTTTCCAATCTTATTTTACCCCCCAGCAAATCTGAAGGATATGTGAGAGAGGTAACAGCATTTCCTCCAGTCTAGTGAGTCTCAAGGGAGCTCTGGTAGCATAGTGGCTAAGGCACTTGACTGCTAACCAGAAGGCTGGCGGTTCAAACCCACCAGCCACTCCTCGGAAGGAAGGTTGGGCAATCCTACTTCCGTAGTGATATTGCCTCGGAAACCCAAGGAGGGGTCACTATGAGTCAGGTGTGACTCGACGGTACACAACAACAACAGTGAGTCTCAAAATAAGAAAGAATGAGAATCCCTGGAGAGGTGGTGTTTAGGGACCTGATCCCTTTGCAGTCTCCATCTCCTTACCCACCCCTCCATCAGCCTGGCAGACATGTGACCTCTATTCTTCACCACATTGAAAATCACTGGGCCAGATGATCTACTGGGTCCTTGCCAGGTCTAACCTCTATGCTCATAATCCAACAGAAAAGACTATTTACATTAACACCCTGACCTAATTAATACTGATCACGGTAGTATTCTGGCTCATTGACATGCTGATTGTAATTCAATAAAGTTACAGTTTACATAAAAACTCAATTAGAATGTTTTAAAATGATTTTTTTTTTTTTTTTAAACAAAGTCTTCAATACCAAATCAGATGTTTCCCTTCCTTAGCTCTGGCAGGCCTTATTGGTCAATGTGTTGGACCAAGAGAAATTTTGAGTATTTTTTTCCACTTAGAAAAGCGAAAAGTTGTTGGAAGTTTACCAGTATCAGGCCTTCTTTTCTGCTATTACATATTAGAAATATACCAACCAAACAATACAACCAGGATGATTTCTGTAGTGTATTTCTTTATCCTAATTCTACGCTGTGGTGAAACTCTAAAACTATCCTAGCTTCATTTATCTGCCTTAGAAAAAGCTATGCAGTCCTACCATCTCAGCCAGAACCAAGTTTTTTTTCGGGGGTGGGGGTGGGGCAAGCAATGTCTAAATCCCATGCATTAAAAACACACAAAAACCAGTGGCCCTTGTCAAAGGTGTTTCTTGCTAAGTAAGTAAGTAACTGCCTTCTGTACGATATCATATGGTAGATGTGCAGAGATGCATATAATGAAATTATATTTGGGAAATTATATTAAACTGATAGAGAACTTGTTAATTCTTTAATATTTGTAACTATTTTTTCATGAATGAACCTTTTAGAAATCATCTTACTGCAGTAACTTATCACACACTCCCCTGAGTGTTCCCTTAGGCTCAGGCATTTATTTCCTCTTCCACCTGATAGAGATATTTATAGAAATGAACTATTACGACTGTACTCTGGCTGGAGAAGTAAAGATTAAAATACACTTTTGCTGTAGATTAAGAACACTAGTCAGAGTATGGCTGATTAAAATGGAAGGTGTTTGCCTCGTATTCACCTGTGGTGCTGGCCTAAGTAGAAGAAAAACCTGAAATGGTTTCACAGTCTAATTCTGGGAATCATATGGAAAGTAGTTTTTCCCCAAGAGCTTTTGTTATAACAATCGTGATTCATTTAAAAAAAAAAACCAAAGAACAGCAACAGTAAGACCCTCTATTAAGTACTGGCACCAAACTTGCAGGCAGGACCAAACTCCCTGTGAAACTGGCAACCAGTATTCAGGATCTAGGTGACAGTAATATCTGCTTCTGGTTGAAGAGAACTGCCCCCTTTGCCTAGAACTCCCCTCCCTACCTGAATATAGGAACTCTTCTGAAATTGGGTTTTTGGCTCTACATGGGATAAAAACAAATGACAAACACTTAAATACTTAATTACCTGGGCACATACCCATTCACCTCCATGACAGTTAATTATGCTTCAAAGAGTGACACAAACTCTTTGTCCTCCCGTCATGGCCATGGGAAAACACACTCTGAGAAATACAAGTAATAACCCCCGCTAAGAATATCCGATTTACAGATAACTCCCACTTGCCTTTAAGTCATGTAAACTTGCCCTCGCTTGAAACAACTGAACCAAGGCCTACTCACAACAAATTCTTCATGGCAATCACCTTTCCTTGGTGCACATGCAGCTTTCAAATCATCGAAAAGGCTAAATAAGAACTTTATGTACCTGGTCCGACTTAGCTATACAAATTTTTAAAGACACAGGAATGGGTCTCACTCGTTCCTAACCTGTATCCCATTCCCATCTCAAAAGATCCTCAGAAATGGGGCCTTACGCTGTGCTAACAAACATGCTAGGTGACGGCATGGATCTCAGCTGATCTGCCGCTGAATGAATGTTGATGATTGTTACACTAGGGATTCCATTCATAATTTATCATTTGTAAATATCCAGAGGGTGGATGGAAGCACCAGAAATGACTTTGAGAACAAACAGCAACGGCACAGAAGCACAGGACTTGAGGGGTCTGGGCCTAGTTTCAGATCCTAATGTTTCTCAACCGTGATATGGGCAACCCACCTGACTTCTCTGGATTTTCTCCTTTATAAAGGAGAAAAAAATAATCCAGGGCTATTTGAGAACTGAAACAAAATATTTAGTGTATGTGGTACACATACAAGGTACACGGTAAGACTCAGCAGACGTTAGTCACTGATGACAAATTTGTACATTTTTATGCCTGTAGGTCCTATCTGTGTGAACACAAAGGATGGTGCAGAAATGGATTCTCCTTATTACTAATTTTAAAACAGGTCCTGAGGAAGATTCTCCACAAAATTCTTGAAGTAGTATTATGTACTCTGAAGGGAAAAAAATTTTTAAAAATCTCCTGAAAATGGATAAATAATGGACTGATTGCATGAGTACAAACAATTTAGAAAATTATACAAAATAAGTGTTTTTGGTTTTTTGGCTAGGCTCTTAAAAGTGAAATGCAACTTTTATTACAGTATCTTTGATAAATTCTTTGCGAGCAGGCACCATCTTACAACTCGTCATACGGCCCAGTGTCTAGACCTTGGTGCTCAGTAAGTATTTGTTGATGCGACCATAAATTTTCATCTCAGTAAAATCACCTACTTCCATGACATCCAGAAACTAAGCCATGTAATTAGATAAGTTAATGCTAGGAAAGTTTCAGCTGACAATGATCTAATTAAAAAAAAAAGAGAGAGACCTGATCCATGGTAGACATTTTGAATACTATTCCTTATAGATTAGGAAGTGATTTAAGCCAGGGAAAAACCATAAGTATTCTACAATAACAGCATTTTAAATGGCTGATCTAGATTTACGAATCATACTCATATCAGACCTACTAACCAGAATGACAAATAGAATCTGAAGCATAAGCTCTTCTGAATAAAATATCCTGAATATCTTTAACTTTTCTTAAACATTATGGTCTTATAAAAACATTGTTAACATGTCCGAGTTCAAGTTTTCAATAACTAGTCACGTGACTATGGAAGAAAGACTGAAGTATGTAGCTATGTCATCCAGATGCTGACAGATGGGGTCAGCATTTCTGCTGTAGACACTGCAAGACTTGCAGAGTCATGGGAGGTGCACTGGAGGATTATTCACAGGACGTGACATGAATCTCGAGTGTAAACTTTGCAAATACAGCTTTACTGGTTTTGTATGAACCACAGGATTTCCTGGGAAAGTAGCTTATTCAGCTGTGCTGAACACTTGCTGGACTGCTGGATTTTTACTAAAGCACGTATATGACCTTCCATTTACCTCTGCCACAGTTTGAACATAATTTTTCAAAAAGTTAAAATGACAGATAGTAAAAATGAATGGCAGCGGTATGTCCTTGTATTATTTAGGAGAAAAAAACCCCACTAAATTTAGAGGTAGTTGGAGATAATTTTCATAGTTTAATTAACTCAGAGAGATACTGTGATTTGATCATGCTTCTACCAACGCATTCTTTAGAAAACAGTCTTCTGAATTAAATGCAACAACATTCCTATTTGGTTTGAGTTATCACAGCAAAATATAAATAAAACAGAAGAACCTACATTCTCATTTAGTTGTGTTCTGTCTGAATGATAACACAATAGATGATGCAAGAGAGATTTACATTTCAGTGCCTCGGTATAATATAAAAAAAAGGGATTCAGAATTTTCTAGTTCTGTTTCCTCAGTGCATACTGTCTTTCCTCCTCATGACAGACTTACTTTGCTGTCAAAACGTCTATCAAGAACCTAGAAACTGTCAATGTGCAAATAAAATGCACAATCATATTTAAGTGTTTCCTAGAAACTTTTTTTTCAGAGAGGTAACGCATGTAAAAATAACCTTATTTAAAAAACGAGTTCTTTTAAAGTAGGGCATCTTCTAAAATGGTTATAAAATAAGGAAAACAGGAAAGTTTTATAAAAAGAACTGGGAGAAAGAGGCCCTGTGGTTCAAAACAAATGGAAGAGAAGGAGTCGGGCTAGTAAGCCACCATGAGAGATCAGTTAGTATTCTCTTTAACCTTCAGAGAGCCTTGAGAGATTGGAAGAGACCATGTCCCCATTTCCGGCTCAAATCACTGGACACTAGTAACTGAGTTGGAACTGAGAAAAGCAGACAGAAAAAACTCTAGTCAGATGAAAGACGCAACCACATCTTAGCTCTAATCTAATCCACTTGTGTTGATCTCATTACAAAATGGAGATGACTCAGCTTTTCAGAATCGTTGAAAGGATCAAAGATAATACATATTGAAATAAATACATATGTACTGAAATACAGCTGCAGAAATATTTACCACAGTGTTCACAGTGGTTATCTTTGGCTAGTGTTTTATGAGTAGTTAATTTACCTGCATTTTCTAATTTTCTTTTAATTAGTAACTATTACTTATGTAACTAATACACATAAGTCATTAGCACAGACCTGCCTGGCACTTAAACTGGTTCAAAAATGACAGCTATCGTTATTATTAATACAATAGAAATAAAGCAAGATATCACGTCCTCAAGGAGCTTCTGCCCTTTCTCCGTTTCTGGATATATAAATGGATGTCTTTCTATGGAACGAAAGTCACAGAAATGAAGTTGACTGCACCACACACTGCCACGGCAGCCTTCCCACTCCTGAGCCCAATGAAAGGTTACAACTTAGAGGAATGGGTCTCCAGGTGTTTATGACTTAGTGTTGGAAAGAGTGGCCCAGCCGGGGAAGCTCGGCTCATGTGCTGATTCAGCAACGCAAATCAGAAAGCAATCTGCCCTGGTCATACAAAATGAATACGTAAAACGCCACCTACTTTCCTAGCGACTGCAAATTATAGGGTTACCTTGAAGAAGAAACACCTCCCAACAGAACGGCCAACATCTCTCAGGAAGCAAGTAAGATCTGGAGTTTATGCGTGGAATGGTATACAAACTGGGAGCCTGCTGTTCAGCGCCCTCGAGTTGGCTCCAACTCATGTAAATAGGAGCCTGGCTCGGGGTTATTTCAGTTCTAATGTCTACATTTATTTTACTTTTGAAGTATCTTAACTAATAAGTCACCCCAGCCTTCAGAATGTGAAAACAAAGACCTTGGAAAAACCACGACAGACAACATTTAACCAAAATTACGACTGTAGTAATTGCAGGCTATTACAGATCAATGCGTGTACACTTGCGGCAGAAGAAACGCTGCACATTTTCAAGAACGCTTTAAAGTCAACTAAATCTGCTAACAAAACGTTGTAACCTAAGAGTGTTACTACTCCTTTGATCTCAACTCTGAGTCAAGGAACCCCTCAGGGAAAGGAGTTTAATACTTATAAATAAGTAATTCAGGGGACCTGAGCTTTGAAGAGGATGAGTTTTTGTTGCTCTTGCTGTCTCCACTGCTTCTAGATTTTTCATAAGACCTTTCTATTCTCTGCCTTCCCTTGTGCTGTGATACACATTCTAACCCTCGGCAATCTTTTCAAAGCTTCAGCAGTTTTAAATTTCTAATAAACCTGATGACCAAACTTCATTTACACTGATTTCTAAGAGAACAAACGAAATTCTGTTGATGATCCAGTTTCTAGCACAACAGTGAAAATTAGCTATGTAACAGTCTTTTTTGCCATAATATTAGACTTTGCATATTATTTAAAAATTATCCATCTTCCAAAATGAATGGCACACCTTTAAACCCTCCTCCTCCCTAGTTCCCCTCCCCAAAGGTAAAGATACAGTTAAAAATACTGGATTTTCACACATTGTAAAAAAATGAGGCACAGAAGCTAAAATTCTAATTAAGGAGTTTGTAAATAATGTGATGTCAAGCTTCCATCAACACTTCATACTCTGTATCAGACTGAATACAGTTTTGTATAAGCAGTCACGTTAGTGTTGCTTCCTCCTGTTTAATACAGAATTTTTGAAATTAAAAAAATAAAGCCATTTATTAAGTAGATTAAAAATTAGAGATGGAGTGGGAATGAAAAGGAGCTGAGGACACAGTGTCTAGGATGACTGTAAGCTTCCTTGCTGACAGTTCAAAAAACAAAAACAAAGACGGAATTCCTTCTCTACTGTGACTTGCCTGAGAACCACTATGGTTATGTAAAGTCTGTACCAGTAATTACATTTAATCACCCACAAGTACATTTCTCTTAAGCCTATAAATACTATATTAGTAATACTAAACTATCTCCATTGGCTTATTTGTAAAAAGAAAAATATATTATATATTTATATTTTTATAAAGTTAATGAACACTGAGGGCAGAGGAAAGGGTATGTAATCACAGTTTCTCTGGACACAGTAACCAAGTTGGGGTCGTGCTCAAGCCACTTGGTCAAGCGGTGTCTGAGGAAGAGTCATAGGAGGCGGAGACGATGAAATTGCCGCTGCCGGAGTGGCCGGCCACCGACTGGGCGGCCTGCTGGCTCAGGTTGTTACAGATGAGCACCAGCTGGTTGCTCTGGGCCTCGGACAGGGTGCTGCAGCTCTGATACACGCTGAAGTTGGTCTTCCTGCCCGGGATGTTGCCCTTCTCACACATGGTCTTCACCATCTTGGCCAGCTTGTTCTTGCCCAGGGCCTGGCAGTTGTACCAATGAAGAGCTGCCAAGTTCACGACCGGCTTGATGGACAAGTAGAAAGGGGCATCTTCGTAGCGCATGGCAGGCGGCCGCCGCTGGGCGTACTCCTTGTAGTCCTGTACAGGGCAGGTCTGGGGGGCGTGCTGGGTGGCATACACACGGGAGTCTGTGCCCCCTCTCTTGGTCTTGGCGTTCAGATCACCAGTGTCTTGACCCATCCACTCCAAGTACTCGAGGCCCGTCTCTGTCACTCGGAGCCGGATATCACCCCACTTCAGGGTGGATCCGTGGAAGCCTGTGCAGTGCCCGAACGCTTTTGTGTTGTTGAGCCAGACAAGGTTCAGCAGGCCCTCAGGGTTATAGCGGCTCAGGAGACCCCGTTTCCGCAGAATGAGCTCATCGGCAAAGGTGAGCTTCATAGACTTGTGTGGCTTGTTCCCCTTCCCTTTGCAGCGGAGCTCAATTTGCTTCTGCTTCAGGGCCTCCTGGGAGCGCTTGAATTCCTTATCTCGGGTGATGCTATAGCCATACCTGTGTTCTTTCAGGTACCGCTCCAGCCCGCACTGGTAATTGGCCAGGCTGTTAGGTTCATATTCAGACCCATCCTTCTGCCGGGCGTCAACAAAGAAGGAGGCAAGGTAAGCATCCAGCTCCTTGCAAGGGATGACATAGATCTCTCTTGTTTCAGAAGGATACTTGGAGATGAGGAACTCGCGGAAATTGCGGAGCGCGGTCTGCGTGCTCCGGATGGTTTTCTCGTTCTGCTCCCTGCTGAGCTCTGCTGCTCTTTCATCCTGGTCTGCAACAAATTGGGGAGGGGAGGGATAGAGAGGGTGTTGATGAGTTCAGACAATGCACTTTCTACTCTGCAATAAAGTTTCCTTTTATAATGAAAAAGGAAGGAGAATCAATTTCACTGAGATAACTGATAACCACTCTTTACATACCTGTCACTTTCTAATAGCCACCGTCAGTTTCACAAATGATGTACTAGACAACTGCAGGGCCCCAGACAATCAAAACGAGCTTCTCGTGTCTGTGGCACACAGTTTAGTGCAGGAGGTTTGGGGAGAGAGTGAGGTGAACGGCAGCCTTCAGTTTGGAAAAATGTGAGACAGAACTGTGATGTTTATCCTACTGCAAGGTGCACGGGCCCCATTCTAGGTGACAAACGTGTGCTGAAGCACTTCATTTGTGAAACCAGAGGTCGCACTGGTTTCATGTTACTGAATTAAACTAGAACATTTATATTTGTTATTCTAACACATCACTAGAAACCTGTACTTCAAAATTACTAAACACCATTTACGGTAGACACTTTCTCTTCTACAGCAATTCAGGTAAATCCGGTCTATAAATACCCAAACCCGCTGCTGTCGAGTCAGAGCTGACTCATAGTGACCCCTCCTTGGGTTTCTGAGGAGGTATCTCTACGGAAGTAGATTGCCCAACCTTCCTTCTGAGGAGTGGCTGGTGGGTTTGAACCATCAGCCTTCTGGTTAGCAGTCAAATGCCTTAGGCACTATGCCACCAGAGCTCCCAGTCTATAAATGTTGTTGTTGTTGTTATGTGCCGTGGAGTCGGAGCTGACTCATAGTCACCCCTCCTTAGGTTTCTGAGGTGGTATCACTATGGAAGTAGATTGCCCAACCTTCCTTCCGAGGAGTGGCTGGTGGGTTTGAACCACCAGCCTTCTGGTTAGCAGTCAACTACCTTAGGCACCATGCTATAAATAGTCATGTAATTGCAGGGCAGTTTGCAATAACAGATAAAAATATGTGGTATCCTGGAGAGTAATGAAGATGAAACTTCAGAGGTAATAGACAGAACAATGAAATTTGAATTAGGGTATTATATTCAGTACGTAGGAAAGTAGGATCTGTCTCCTAGATAAATAATTTTATTTTATTAATTTATTATTTATATCCCACCACCACGAGGCGTCTCTTTCCATTCTGGATCATTCATCATTAAGTAATGTTGCTCTAAAGTAGGGGTCCTAACACTTCATGGTCCTTAAGAATCACTCAGGCTCTAGATCAAAATGCAGATTGGCAGGTGGCAGGCCTAGGAATCTGCATTTTAATCAGCAACTGCACACTCGTGCCGAGGGTCAGGGGAACACACTTGGAGAAACAAAGGTCTAATGTCTAGAGCCTAGGAAGGCAACCCTATTCACTTCACTCATTTCGTTATAATTAATTTAAATATGGTTTAAATGTAAATGGTTCCCTTTCAGTAATATGTGATTTAACAATGGTAGCCATAATAAACAGTTTGTCTAGAAAAGGTTTAATAGGAAAAAAAATCTAAGAGGTCAATTGAAAACACCCTAAAAATGAAATTTCTGATCCTAAAGAATAAGGTAGTAAGCATTTGTTTATCCCAATTATTTAGGAAAACTTTAGATTATTTTGTTAAGTCGCTCAGCGGAAGTCTTTCTAATCACCACATATAGTAATAAAAATAAAGTTTTCTAATAAACTGGATTTTATTCATAAAACATGCTGCTTTTTGTATTACTACATACATTTATCAACAAACATATTTTAAAATAACAATTCTAAGTTACAATTGCCAAAATCCACATGACTTTTTAAAATGCAAAGCACTAAAATTCACTAAACCAGCTAATTATATACTTGGATAAACATATTTTTGAGAGATTACATTTGCAAAACTCAAGTACACAAAAGCATAGTTTATGCGTCAAGAGACTTAACTTTCCTTTATGTTATTTTCCTCCAGCTGAAATTGCTTATATATTGACAACAAAGATATCTATCTTTCAATCAAAAAATACAGAAGCCACAGTTTGTATGTAACTTTACACAATGGCTTCCTTAACTGTGTACATGTCAAGTCAGAGGGCCAGCACATTTCAGCTATGTGGTCAACTATTATCACACTGGTCTTCAAACTGAATTACATGAAAATTTTCTAAGAAATAGACATCTGCTGGCAACTTTAGGAAAACACTGTCCAGTTCCTCAACTTCTGCTTGGGCTTTTTTCTAACTTATTTGCTGGACATGAAGTCTGAGTTTGCACTTGTTACCATCCTAGAGCCACTGTGGTCTGCACTCTAGGGTGTGAAAGCCTTTGGAGAGACAAACAACATTTAGATATCAATAAAGAAACCCTAGGGCTTCCTGTGCTGCTTATAGCGGAACACACATCTTCCAGTATAAGTGAAATCTGCCCTTAGAAATAGGCCCTGAGTTGGGGTGCTCTGAATTCAGGACAGCTGACGTGGTTTAGGTGGGGTTATTTTACCTAGAACTGTAATATCTTGCAGGGCTACCAAAATGCTCAGGACAAAGTAGGTAAACCTATGGCTTAAATTTTATTCATTTAGAAGCCCTGGTGGTGTAGCGACTAAGGCATTTGACCGCTAACTTGAAAGCTAGAGGTTCAAACCCACCAGCCACTCCTTGGAAGGAAAGTTGGGCAATCTAATTCTGTAGTGATACCACCTTGGAAACCCAAGGAGGGGTCACTATGAGTCGGATTCGACTCAACTGGAGTGAATTTGGAGGCTTTTTTTTTTTTTTTTTTTGGTCTTTCATATTCAGTGTGCTTTATTCATAAGATGTTTAATAAGTATTATCAAATCATATCATGAAATATTGATTCTGGTACGATCAATCCTCATCTTCACTGTATAAAATATTCAGTATTTTCTACCTCCTTTTTACAAAACTAAAATGATTGAAATTTATGATGAAAACCTTTAGATGTCAGTTTTTAAATGAGCAGGAGTATTTATAGTTCTTCCAAAATTTTTGTCAGGGTTATGTGAAGAAAGAAAATGTAAGTGTGTTGGACTTAGTCACATGGCGTTAGTCCGCAGACTGTAAGTGGACCTGGGGAGAAGTTAATGCAGGCCTCTGGAGTGCTGACCTCGGCACCACTCTCTGCATGGTTTCCTGGGCCAGGCAGCCAGCTCCTGCTTCCCTCCACCTCACCGCTGACTACACATCAACACTTCTTCAACTCAGCCCTCAGCTCAGCCTTGGGGTCAAGCCTTTCCCACCTTTCTACTTGGCCTCGACCTTAGTTAAGATAGAGCTATCCCATCTCGAGGAAAATAAAACTAAAGAGAAATGTCACACTGTCATAGCCCTTTCCTAAAAGTCTGGAATGCTCCACAATAGAGGGCTGGGAGGGGACGGAAGCTCTCGTTCACTGTGCTAAATGTTGTTGCTGTTATGTGCCGTGGAGTCGGACCTGATTCATAGCGACCCCTGCGCTTGGGTTTCTGAGGCAGAGATTGCCCAACCTTCCTTCTGAGGAGTGGCTGGTGGGTTTGAACCACCAGCCTTCTGGTTAGCGGTCAAGTGCCTTAGGCACTATGCTACCAGAGCTCCTGTTGTACTCAACAGGCGGAAAGAAAAGCCTTAAAATCAAGCGAGTTTAAGACATTTCTTGGCTAACAACAAAATCAAACAAGACCAGAGAAGATTAACAATAAAATCCAGAACGGTTACAATCATGTTGCAATTATCTTTAGTTTTAGAAGATTTTGCTGATCCACTTCCTTTTAAAAACTTATTATTTAGAACATACATACAATAACGTAGACTAGTCACAAGTGCATGAAGTTAATTTTCACAAATTGAACACACTTGTGCACCCAACATCTGACGAAGAAAAAGACCACCACCAGCACCCCAGAAGCCTTCCTCCTATCCCCTTCCAGTCACTAGCTCCCACCGAGAACACCTGCTATCCTGACTTGTAAAGTCCTAGATTCGTTTGGTCTCCTTCTGTGTAGAATCTTAGAGGATGAACTCTTTTGTGTCTGGCTTCTTTTGCTCAACATTCTATCTGTAAGTTTCATCCACACTGTTGTGGGTAGTTGAAGGGGACCAAGGTATCTTTCTTCTGTGTTCTCAAAGACAGAATTCTGACAGGGAGCCTATAGATGTTCACTGTTTTCTGGTCACATAAAATCTACTATATGAAGAAGGATTATATTCCTGAAGATCAGGGCATTTATCCATAAATCAGCAAATTTCATTTATTTTGTTTGAATGCATGAAGAAATACAGCTTCAGTTCTAAATATATTGTTATTAATCTAATGCTAAACACATTTTTTTTCAACACACAAAGATATAATAATACAAAGGTAATTTTCTGAAAAGAAGTAGGTTGTGGTACAGCAGCCAAACTGAATGAGTTGGGGTTACTAATGAAAAAACATTCATTGCCATCAATGACTGAACCGTCTTATTAAGGAAGTTGTAATTAATAACAAATTCTAAAAACTGAATGCGGGTAAAATCCTGAAGGCAGAGAAAACTGAATGAAGACAGGTGGCAGCCAAAAATATGCTGTTGTTGTTGTTGTTGTTATTTGCCGTCGAGTCGGCCCCGACTCATAGCGACCCCTCCTTGGGTTTCCGAGGCAGTATCACTACGGAAGTAGGATTGCCCAACCTTCCTTCCGGGGAGTGGCTGGTGGGTTTGAACCGCCAGCCTTCTGGGTCAGCAGTCAAGTGCCTTAGGCACTATGCTACCAGAGCTCCCTAGCCAAAAATATACAAGTTATTATTTTTTTCTAAGCAGATCAAGTATTAACAATTAGAAGTGATGCTTTACAGACAGTGAATGAGCAGGCACCAGAAAAAGGTCCCGTGGCTCCATGGTCCCACGCAGCCAACAGTTTCATCAACACGTGCACGCAGCTCTAAAATCTAAGTTAGGATCTGTCCCCATAAACCTGCTCTTCCTCCCAGAAGGTGCCTTCACCAGATACCCATCTGCAAAAGCCTGAAACCTGAGCAGCACTCCTGACACCTCTCTTCGGCATCTACTCAATCCAGTCTGCTGCTTGAATTCATTCACTCAAGCATATTCACTGAGTAATTCATGTCAGGAATTCAAGAAAATGGAATTTACAGAGATGAGCATAACCACACAGTCCTTGCTTTTGTGGAATTTACCAACTAGTGAGGGAAAATAGACAATAACACAAATAAGTAGATATTAAACAGACGAACTGGGTCAAGTGCTATGAAGAAAAATAACAAGGGATTGTGAGAAAGAATAACAGTGATCCATGAAAGGATGAGTGTTCCAGGAAGGGTTCTCTAAGAAGACTTTTAGCTGAGATCTGAAAAATGAGAAGCTGAAGAGTGGACAGAGGAGTCGTCCCTGCAGAGGGAACAACATTTGAGAAGTTCCTGCAGTGAAAATTAGGTTAGAGAAAGAAAGAATATCGGTGTGCCTGGAGGGAAGTACCGCTGAGTCAGAATCGACTCCACGGCAAAGGGTTTAGTGGAAGTGAAGTGAGCAAGAAGGGAGTGTGGAATGAGGACCAGTTAACGCCTGGAGGGGCCAGATCACAAAGGGCCTCGTAGGCCTTACTAATAATCTTGTATTTTATCCTAAGAAAACAAGTGTTAAGTTACATGGTTGGATTTGATATGAATCTACCCATCTCTCCTCCCAAGCTAAGAAAATCTTCAACAAATTCTTCTTGGCATGAGTGTGGCTCTTTCTTCTTTTTTCTCTCTCTCTTTTTTCTAGAAATGGAGGGCAGGAGCTGAGGTCATGTCTGGATGACCCACAGAAAACATTCCCAGACAATGAAATGATCCATAATCTGTACCTTGGTTGAAGGAGAACGTCAGAACTGGCGTGAACAAGACAATACCTGGGTCAATTACCACCGTACGCACCCACTCACCCCAAAAACATACCTAAAGAAAATTTTGGAAAGATATCAGAGTTTGTAAAAAGTGTAAGGTGGAAGCCTGAGGTAATGTTATCTGGATCTTAAGGAAGCAGGAGAGACCAGCTTTCTCCTATCTGTCCTGCCATAGCCATTTCATTACATTTCACACATTCTTTTAGGCTATGAGCTCCTTAAAAAGAAAGGAACATTTAGCAACAGTGTGGGGAATATTTTTAAGCAGACTGCTCTTCTAGCTTACTTACTATACCTTCCAGTCTCCATGCCCCATTAAGTCAATTATTTCCCACATATCTGTCACTTCTGTCTCTTCCGAATCCCGAGGACCCAGCATGGGAGCACAGCAGAGCTAACAATAAACGGATGCAGACTAAGTAAGTACATGAACTGCTTACATAATTTTAAATCCACAGATCCTCTGTATACTCTGAATGACTGAACATCCCAAACTTTGGCCTGAGTGTAACACTAAAAGAACAACGTCTAGACATGTACAGTGCCTGGAGACTCAAATCTAAAGGCATGTGGTCTGTGAAAGGCCGAGGCCTCCACTTGGAACCTGAATGCCATTCTTGAGCTTTGACCTAAATTCACACACCATTTTGACTTTTCTAAGTTACTGCCCCGGTCATTTCTGACCTTAACTCACCATGTGGCTATGCTAACTCCAGGGAAACCCTAGGGAGAGGCAGTAGCCATAATAATTCTGGGAACCATCGGGGAAGGGCAGGTTGACCTCACAAAGAACAGATTGAGTAGGAAAAGGGGCTCCAACAAAGAACCAGGGAACCTGCTCAGACGTACCTCTTTAGAACGAAAAAGGTAAAGGACAAATACTACCCTCACCACCATCCTGTTTTGAGTGGTGCAGTCAATGAAGACCTTCCTGACTACTGTTACTGGAAACATACCACTGAAAGAAACAATCACGGTGATTCAATAATTTTAACATATCTATGGAAAGATGGACTCTCTCATTGATTGTAAATTGATAACTGGCTTATAACGTACATATGGATTTTGTAATGTTCCTTGGACTGGTAGACATTTGTTCTGATGGTAAGTCTATCCATTTCCCACCTTTGTTTCCTTTGCTGCATATGCTGGATAAAAATCTCTTTTCTTCTCTATTACAACTTTGTGATAATTCTTCCCCTAGGACAACGGCTTTCAAAAATGCATTTAAAAAATATGTCTCTCTCCCAGACCTTTCACTTATAGTAGCTCCTTTCAACTTATAAACTGAGGCAATGGTATCTCAATGGTAGAATTCCTGACTTCCATGCGAGAGAGCCAGGTTCGATTTCCGGCCAATGGACCTCAAACGCGGCCACCACCCCTCTGCAAGTAGAGGCTTATGTGTTGAATCAATCACACCTGTCTAATCTGCAACTTAATTATGGAATAATGCAGGGCTGAGCGGCACTGTGTTCTGTTGTGTAGGTGTCCAAGCTTGGGACGCTGACTCACCCGCTGCCGCTAACAACACCTGTACACCCCCCCTGCTGGGTTGCGACGAAGGAGCCTTGCTGTCATTGCAGCACCACTATGGAATTGATTATACAAGGAGGGTGGATATGTTCTCTGTATAGGTGTAAGCGATCGTGGTTCTCTGAATGAATGGTTACTTACTTTTGGTCGGTACCATCCACAAGAACCATAATACTTGTCACTTACAGCTTAATCTAAGCTTCTCAAGAAAAGAAGCCACCTTACAATCCAATACAATGAAATGGACCTTCGACAAATGTAGCCATCAGATTGAAAGGTTTTAGGTTGTTGTTGTTGTTGTTATGTGCTGTCGAGTCGGACCCAACTCACAGCAACCAGTCCTTGGGTTTCTGAGGCAGTATCACTACGGAAGTAGATAGTAGATAGCCCCGTTTTCCTTCCGAGGAATGGCTGGTGGGTTTGAACCACCAGCCTTCTGGTTAGCAGTCAAGTGCCTTCAGTACTACGCTATCTGCCTCTAAAAGACCTGTGACCTGGAGAGCAGCCCCAAGGTGGAGCTTCCGCACTGGCTCAGTAATGTTTACCAACAGCCCTGCACACACTTGTCAGGCCTACAGAGTTTTTTTTATACTTATTTGCATAGTCTTCATGCGCCATTAATTCACTTATTCCCTCCCTTGTTGGGAGATGGTATGGAAAAACACATAATTAGTGTGCTATCTTATGTTATCATTTTATTTGAGATTTATGTTAGATTTAAATTCAGATTTATTTGCTCTATGATTGCAGTACCCAGTTCAAAAAACAAACTCAGCTATCAGATCCCTTTGTGATTTTATCAAAGCAATACATTTCCTGACGTTTAACTTCTTCTTTATTATTTTCATTTAAAAGAAGAGTGTTTTCTTCCCTAGCTTTTCACTTGATTAGGAAAAAAAAAAAAAAATGATGTTTGAATTGTCTCCACAAAACCAGTGAATGATAAATCCATGAGGTTATTAAATAAGAATGTATTTTAAATGTGAAAAGTGAAAAAGAAAAAAGACATCTGGTGAGTAGATTTATATTTATGAGCCTGCAGTTGGAATTAATATTCAATCAACATTTGAGAGTATGCACCATGCCCTTAGCATTTCAAAACCTATTATGTGTAGTCTAAGGCAAGTTCCTGATGGTTAGGAAAACTACATCATGGCTAGAGAGATGACTGACACACATAAAACTAATTAAAAAGACCATCCTTTCAACATTACAGAAAGAATCAATGTAATCCACCACATAAATAAAACAAAGGGAAAAAACCACATGATCGCAGCAATGGATGCAGAAAATGTATTTCACAAAATTCAACTAATCACCAACTTCATATGGAAAGGAAAGACACCCTGAATAAACAAAGCACTACTAAAGAAGAAGAAGAAAGCAAAAGTCCTCATACTTCCCAATCTCAAAACCTACTCTACACTCACAGTAGGCAAAAACAGTCTGGCACTGGTACAGTGACAGGCACATAGACCAGTGGAACAGAATGGAGACCCCAGTAGTAAATCCATCCACCTATGCACAGCTGACCCTTGGCAAAGGGCTGAAATGCACTAGAGATAAGACAGTGTCTTTAACAAACTAGTGGCAAAACTAGATACTCATTTGTAGAAAATAAAAGAGGATCCGTATCTCACATCATATACAAAAACAAACTCAAGATGGATCAAAGATCTAAATGTAAAATCTAAAACTACAACGGTCATCAGAGAATAAATAGCGACAAACTCAGGGGTCTTGATATATGACATAAATATACTATCAAAGTTAACTAAAAATGCACAAAGAACAAACCTCCTAAAACTTAAATACTTATGCACATCAAAAGATTTCACCAAGAAAGTAAAAAGAGAACCTACAGACTGGGGAAAAATTCTGGCAATGACCTATCAGACAAGGGACTAATCTCTAAAATTAATAGAAAACACCTTAACAACAAAAAGACAAATATCCATTTAAAAAATGGACACTTCACCAAAGAAGATATTCAAGTGGCTAACAAACATGAAGAAATGCTCATGACCATTAGCCAGAGAAATGAACTCAAAACAATGAGGTATCATCTCAACCCAGAAATAGCAAAGTTCAAAGAAGAAAACAACAAATACTGGTAAGGCTGTGGAGCAACTGGAACCTACATAAACTGCTGGTGGGATTGAAAAATGGTCAACCACTACGGAAAACAGTATGACACCTCCTTAAAAAGTTGGAAATAATAACCAAACTTTGGTACATTCACACAATGGAATACTATGCAACGCTAAAGAATAATGTAGAATCTGCAAAACACCGCATAACGTGGATGAACTT
>NW_006921624.1:14708226-14708834 GCF_000298275.1 Orycteropus afer afer
TAAAAAAAAAAAAAAAAAGTTGGAAATAGAAATACTATGTGATCCAGCAACCTACTAACTACTGCCATCAAGTCAGTGCTGACTTGATGGCAGAGATTCCCACTGGGTTTCTGAGGCAGTAAATCTTTACGTAAGTAGATTGCACTGTCTTCCTTTCACAGAGCAGCTGATGAGTCTGAATGGCCAACCTTTCTGTTAGCAGTCAAATGCCTTAGGCACTGTGCCACCAGAGTTCCTGGCACTACTAGGTATATATCCTACAGAAATAAGAGCCATGACATGAATAGATACACGCACATCCATGCTCATTGCAGTACTACTCACAGTAGTAAGAAGATGCAAACAACCTAAATGCCCCTCAATAGATGAATAAACTACCAACTGCTCCGTGCAAGGAAGATGGGGCAATCAACTTCTGTAAAGATTTACTGCCTCTGAAATCCAATAGGGGCTGCTATGAGTCAGAATTGACTCGATGGCAGTGAGAGTGGTTTTTGGTTTGTCTACATATGTATTTCTCAATCGGTATGCCATCAATTCCCGGAGCCTTGTTCTTCGCCAGTTCTTTCATTGCAGCTTTGACTTCTTCCTTCATTACCATTGGTTCT
>NW_006921624.1:14710049-14717986 GCF_000298275.1 Orycteropus afer afer
GAAGGGACCATTCCCTGGAGAAGGATGTCATGCTTGCTAGGGTGGAGGGTCGACGAAAGAGAGGGAGGCCTTGAAGGAGATGGATTGACATGGTGGCTGTGATGATGGGCTCAAGTATAGCAGGGATTGTGGGGCTGGTGCGGGATCGGGCAGTGTTTCGTTCTGCTGTGCATGGGATGGCTATGAGTCAGAAACGACTCGACAGCACTTAACAACAACAACAACATATGTATTTACATATGCTGCAAACATATCTGTGAATATAGTAGAGTACACAGGGAGCAAGTTCCCTGCCAATACACTGCTGCAACCAGTTTTGAACTATCTTCAGTAAGACTTTACTTGCGTGTGTTATCAATGATACTGTTTGGTAATTTCCACATTCTGCAGGATCACCTTTCTTTGGAATGGGCACAAATATGGATCTCTTCCAGTCAGTTGGCCAGGTAGCTGTCTGCCAAATATCTTGGCATAGCCAAGTGAGTGCCTCCAGCGGGGCATTCGTTTGTTGAAACACCTCAATGGGCATCCTGCCAACTCTCGGAGCCTTGTTTTTTTGCCAATTCCGTCAGCGCAGCTTTGACTTCTTCCTTTAATACCACTGCTAAAAGGACTAACAAATCTGTCCTGGAAGAAGTGCAGCCGGAATCCTCCTTGGAAGTGAGGATGGCCAGACTTCGTCTCATCTACTTTGATCATGTTGTCAGAAGGGACCATTCTCTGGAGAAGGATGTCATGCTTGGTAAAGCAAAGGGTCAAAGAAAGAGGGGAAGGCCCTCAATGAGATGGATCAACATGGCAGCTGCAGCAACGGGCCCAGGTATAGTGGGGATAGTGAGGCTGGCACAGGAACGGGCAGTGTTTCATTCTGTTGAACGTAAGCTTGCTATGACTCAGAGATGACTCGACGGCACATCACAACAACAGGGAGCAAATTTATGAAAACTTCTGAGCCAAAATCAAACATCTTGAAGCAATGAGTTGCTGGGCTAGGGGCTCAGGACCGTACATAATCTTGGGGAACACCATGGTCAACTGGCATAACACAGTTAGTTGACAAAGAAAACTTCTTAGCCAAAATCAAACACCTTGAAGCAATGAGTTGCTAGGCCTAGGGGCTCAGGACTATACATGATCCTGGGAAACACTATGGTCAATTGGCATAACACAGTTGACAAAGAAAATATTCTATATCCTACTTTTATGAGTATCAACTGGGGTCTTAAAACTTGTGAGTGGCCCTTGAAGGTGTAACAATTGGTCTTTCCACATGCAGAGCAAAGAAGAGTGAAGAAAATCAAAGACACATGGAAACAATTAGTCCTAAGGACTAATGGACCACGTGATCCTCAGCCTCAATGACCCTGAGACCAGAAGAACTATATGGTGTCTGAAAGGGATCACATTAGAAGGTCCTGGATAGAGTGGGAGAAAAATGTGAAACAAAACTCAAAATAAAAGACAAGGTTTATGTTCGGATAGAGAGTGGTAGAACCCCCAAAACTACGATCTTTAGTCACCTTTCAAGGCTGGAACTGAACTCACCCCCATGGTTCAACTTTCAACCAAACAATAGATGAGTCTCTAAAGTGAACAGTAACACCAGGGAAGTATGCACTCCTTGGGACAATCAACCATGTGAGATGGAAAGTACAGCATTTGCCCAAAGACAAAGCTCAGCAGGCAGGGACAGGAGAGGAGGAGGAACAGAAACGGGAAACACGGACAGAGGAAGAGTGACGCTATGCTGTGGGGTTGCAGTCAACGTCCTGAAACAAAACGTGTGTGGGTCACTGAGTGGAAAACTGATTTTCTCCATAAACCTTGACCCAAATCACAATAAAAAGAAGAGAACAAGAAAGAAATCATCAGACCTTTTTTCTCATTAAAAATAAATAAATAAAAAGACCATGCTAGGCATTGTATAATTAAGCATTGAGTCATATGGCATGGGCTTTAGGTCCTATAGGAATTCAGGGGTATGTAGGGGGGACATCAATAGAGCTTGAGCTGTGTTAGAGGTCCATTCCACAGAGGAAATGGGACTTGGGTTAGGTTTTAAAACATAAGTAGCATTTGGTCCAGAAGCTCTGGTAGCGTAGTGCCTAAGGCACTTGACTGCTAACCAGAAGGCTGGAGGTTCAAATCCACCAGCCACTCCTCAGAAGGAAGGTTGGCCAATCTACTTCCGTAGTGATACTGCCTCGAAACCGAAGCAGGGGTTGCTATGAGTCGGGTCCGACTCGAGGGCAAATAACAACAACAACAACAGCGTTTGGTCCAGCAGAACAGGAGGGTAGGGCATCCTACGGTAGTGCATATGCAAATGAAAGGGATGAGAAGGAGTCTGGCTTGTGCTCATGAGGACTATGAACCCCCATCTTGTTTGCAGATGGGGCAAGGACTGAAGTGGAGAATAAAGTGAGACCAGCGGACCGGCCACATGGTGGGTCTTATGTAGTAATTATCAAAAGGCACACCAGAGAGGAGAATGAATATGCTGAGTGCAAAGAACCTCCAAAGTCTAAACATTTCAAAGAAAGCTACCTGCGGGGGGGGGGGGGGGGAACAACCTAACACCCATGTCTCCATCTCTGAACTCATTATTCCCTTTATGCTATAATTTTACGTCTTTCCACACACCTATCACCATCCACATATACATATTTACTCTTTAGTGGATTAGCAGCTGCCTCTCCCCAGCAGTCAGTGAACTCCACAGAACGAGGACTTCACTGCTGTGTTCTCAGGGCTGGGAACACATTGAGAAGTAGGCGCACTCAATAAATATTTGTTGACTGAATTAATACCAAAGCTGAAAGGAAAGTTACTGAGGTACTCTGTGTGAAATTACACAATCCACTTTAAATGAAAAACCGCATTGGGAAAGCATTAAAAAACAACAACAACAAAAAAAAAAACACAACTCACTGGCATAAAATTAAATTTGGGGCCTCTTCAGAATCAGTTGCAGGCTGGGCAGATAATGCAGCCATGTACAATAAGAGTATGACGTGACTTCGGAGGCCACTGAAAGCTTTTCCCATGGCTGGCACATTAGGAAGGAGCCCTGGTGGCACAGTGGTTACGTACTCAGCTGCTAACCAAAAGGTTGGTGGTTCAAGGACACTCAGATGCTAAAAGGAATGAAGACCTGGTGAGCTGCTTCCATAAAGATTATAGCCAAGGAAACCCTACCGGATAGCTCTATTCTGTCACATAGGATCACTTTGGGTTGGAATCGATTTGACAGCACCCAACAACAGTATCTTAGGAAGTAAGGATCTATCAGCTTTTCCAACAATTGCTACAGAACAAAACTACCATTACTTACTATCATGATGAGGAGAAAGCAATTACTACTTCAAATAAAGTCTATACTAGAACTAATATACCACAAAACCAAGGGACAGATGGCTTTCTTCCCATGCCCAACTTCTGCTTTAAAGGGAGATTATACTGGCACCATGGTTTTGTCTGTTTGGTACTTGCTTCTTCCACAGATGTAGCAATTTGAAAGGAATTTTCTTATGTATAGGAAAATAATCTTTTTTTAAAAAAAAAAATATGATCCCTGGTTGGTAATCTTAGGGAATAAAATCAAACCAAGCTCACTCCCATCGAGTTGATTTCCAACTCCCCGTGACCCCCGTTGGGTTTCTGAGGCGGTAAATCTTTTCAGAAGTAGATTGCCTAGTCCTCCTTCTGTGGAGTGGCTGGTGGGTTTGAACCGCCAACCTTCTGGACTGCAGTCAAATGCCTTAGGCACTGTGCCACCAGAGCTCCTTAACCTTAGGAAATAAGACTATCTTAATTTGTGAGAGGTTACAAAAATCCTATTTGCCAACATACACATTTCATTTTTGAAAAGAGCCATTTGTCTGAACCCTGGCAATTGACTGAAAAAGAAAATATTTTAAAGCCATATGGAAAACAAATGGAGGTAACTTTAACGCTACCACAAAATGGGTGAGAAAGCCAGGGTCTGCCTTCTCCTTTAAAGACCCACCTCCATGTGATCGCATACCTCCTCCAGAACCTGGACATGCTGTTTTCTGGGACTATCACTAATTGAAGCCAGATTTGTAAGTTACTGTAGCAATCTGACCAGCAAATTATTTTTATGCTTGGGAATAAAACACATTTCTTACCCACACATTCAAAAGCATTAAAATTTACATTAGTACCAGTAATCCAGTATGATTTTTTATATCATTTTCATGGAAGCAGAAATCACTTAAATAAATATCAGTCATCTGCTCATTTCTCCTGGATGGACATGACACTAATGCCTCTAGAGAATCTTCTCCTTAATAAAAATTTAGAATTCACTAATAGAGCGCAGTAGACACCGTATGTATGAAACAAACACAAGGGCCCCACAGGACAAGGGAAAAGCCACCTTCCCTTCTCTTCCCCCTCACCTGTTGTCTCTGTGACTGAAATCAGGCTGAGGAGCTGTGGATGTCAGAAGGCGGGGGTGAGACACCGCATGTGCAAAGGAGACCAGACACTGTCTTGTAGACCCTCACAACAAGGAGTAAGAACTATACGGTGCAAAAAAAAAAAAACCAAAAACAACCCAAACTCACTGTCAATTCCAACTTATAACGACCCCTGTTGGGTTTCCAAGGCTGTAAATCTTTACGGAAGTAGACTGCCCTGCCTTCTTTCTGCACAGTGGCTAGTGGGTTTGAACCCCTGACCTTCTGGTTAGCAGCCAAATGCCTTATCCACGATGCTACCAGAGCTCCTTTGCATTTTTACCAAGTCCTCAAGTAGAAGTGGGTCCTGCCTGCCTTGATTTGAAGATAGTGCCTTATCTTCCCCTTCCCTTGGAATATCCAGAAAATGACTTTTCTTCCTTCTAAGAAACTTCAGGAAGCATTCCCTGAAGCCTGCCTCTATTTCCTCTACGCCCACTGCTATGTCCCACTTTAGTTACAGCACCTACCATGCTGTTGGGAACACTGATTTTTTGTTTGTTTGTTTGTTTAATTGTCAGGCAGAATGATGTTGTTGGGTGCCACTGAATTGGGTCCAACTCATAGCAATCCTATGTACAACAAAATGAAAACACTGCTCAGTCCTGCACCATCCTCATCATCGTAGCCACATTTGAGCCCATCACTGTAGCCACTGTATCAACCCATCTTGTGGAGGTCCGTCTGCTTTTTCACTGACCCTCCACTACATCAAGCATAATATCCTCCTCCAGGAACTGATCTGACCAAAAGGACAAACCAAAGTACAAGAGATGAAATCTGGCCACTCTTGCTTCTAAGAAGCATTCTGGCTCTACTTTCTCCAACGCAGATTTGTTTGTTCTCCTAGCAGTCCATGGTACATTCAATAGTCTTCACCAACACCACAATTCATGCATCAAATCTTCTGTGGCCTTCCTTATTCACTGTCCAGCTCTCACATGAAAATGAGGTTACTGAAAATACCATGGCTTGGGTCAAGCGTATCTTAGTCTTCAAAGTGACATCTTTGCCCTTTAACACTTTTAAGTTCAGATTACTATTGTTATTATTATTTGTTTTCTATTAACACACCAGCACACATATCACAAAATGGTTTCACTTTATTTTTTCTTTTGCAGCAGATTTGCCCAATGCAGTAGTATGCCATTTGATTTCTTGACTGCTGTTTTCATGGGCACTGATCGTGGATCCAAGTAAAATTAAACCCTTGACAACTTCAATTTTTTCCCCATTTATCAGGATGCTGCTTACTGGTCCCAGTTGTGAGAAGGGAGAATAGTTTGCTTAATTCATATTTGAAAAAGGAATGACTAAATCCACCAGATTAAGACTTTTTCTTTCACAACTTCTCTTAAATTATTCTTATTAAGTTCACCATGGGTTCCCTAATTGCCAAAGACCACTTTTCAAATCTTACCTTGCTTGATCCCTTTCAGGGCACTTGATGGAGGTGGTCTAGCAAATGTTTAATGGCACCACTTTTGCTACTGATTCCTGGATTCAAGTCCCAGCAGAGCTTAATTAGCTATGTAAATCCATGCAAGTTTTTAACCTAAGTCTTTTTCTTCAACTGCAAAATGGGCATAGTAACTGTATCTACCTCTTAAAAGTTGCATGAAGGCTGAATAAGACAGCAACGTAAACCATTCAGTGCAGTGCTGAGCACGTAAGTCATCTAGCTCAACCCTCTCCCCTCCAACCTCCCAACAAAATACGAAAAAGAATGACAAACATAGTACTGCGTAGACAATGTTTTCCAATTCACTCAATCAAGGTCTCCCTACCTCACCTGAGCGCCTCCTCTGCTGGTTTTGAATCTGTAGCAAATATTTGCTAATTCTGCCAAGCTGGAGTCCACAAAGGCCACCAATGTTAGGCATTTATGCAGAAGTGAACATATCCTATCCAATGACATATGTGAACAACCAGAGTTGATGTCAATATTAACTTCCATTCCTCAAGACTTAAAATCTTGTGATTTGATAAGCTTATGATGTCACTTTAAGAAGGGATATTGTGTGACCGTACGAATTTAGTACAGTACGTAAGGGGTCAAATCATGGAATTCTCTTCTAAGAATGCCGCTTCTTTGAATTCAATCAACTGCTCCTTCCCTTGCAAAGGAGATGCAGCGTTCCAGTTTGAACTAACATTACCTGAGGACCGTCCTGGGATGCTAGAGTCAGCTCTGGGCTAGCCACATTTGCTAAGAAGGGGATGGATTCACACAGAGAACGGATGCAATGTCAGGTGAAACCTGAGAGGACAGACAAGGCAAACAGGAGACCAGATGCAGAGTGAATAGAAACCTGAGGAAGCTCCTCAAATCTCAAACTTAATTTCAAGTCACAGAAAATAAATTAAGCATTCTGTACCAGAGACAGGCAACAGAAGAGTCGAACAAGAGAATAAATATCGTACTGTTATTAATCACATAAGCAGCATTTTCATCTTGGCCAAACATATTCTTAAATCAACTTTAGAATGTGACTACATTTTCAGGCTTACCAGCATGAAACCCACATGACCGTAATTAATGTAATAAATCACGTTGTGTGGACTTTCCTACAAAATCTGACAGTATTCATTGATATACTGCTTATTAGAGACCATAGAGATTTCTTTTCCATTTTTTTATTAGACTGCCAAAGACACTGAATCAAGGGTACCCTCTTCTGATGTGTTTGAAATATCTGCAGCTGGTATAATACATAAAATATACAGTGAGATGCTGCCATGAGACTTTGAAATACAAAACATCAAACACAGTTTCTAAAAAGAATCTTATTTTTTAAGGCTCACTTTCCTTGACTTAAGGCAGTTGCATAAGACACATGGATTCATTACAGACGTGACATTTACATCTTCCAGTTTCAATCATGAAGTCACACCTTCACACACAGGGCTCTCTCCTTTTTAGCTGGTTCCTTGATGACCATATTAGCACAGAGCACAGGACACTGCTGCAAAGGTATTGTTTCAATGTACATAGGTTGTTTCATGTTTTCAACATCCGCCTCTTAAGAAAAAAATTTTATGGAGCATTAAATCATTTTCACCATGATCCTTGCACAGTTTAAGAGTTCAATCATGAATGCATTTCATCTCAGTGAGTATCTATCCCCTGAAATTAGCTTGGCATAAGTATCTTCTAATTTTCAAGTATCCAAAGTTGAAAAGCAGTTGCTTTAAAGGGTAACTATTTACATAAGGAAAAGGAATATTTTATGTATTTTTCCCTACTAAAAATAATAATTATTTTTATCATAAAAGCAATACATGTTCCAAAGGACAAATATTGTATTAGTCCGTTATTGTAAAAGTTAAGGAAATGTTTATATATTGGAGGACATTTTCTTTGTTGGTTACCAGGGATGGGAGGGAAGGGGAGGGAATGCTGTTAGATAGATAGAGATAAATATTGATTTGGGTGAAGAGAAGGGCAATGTA
>NW_006921624.1:14720564-14722076 GCF_000298275.1 Orycteropus afer afer
AAAAAAAAAAAAAAAAAAAAAGCAATACATTTTTAATGTAAAATTTGTTTCCAAAAATATAGAAAGGTATAAAGAAAGAAGCAAAAGCTGCCTATGACTCATCATTCAGAAAATCTAAAGATTATTGGATACATTTTGGTGCATATTTTTCCAATTTAAAATTAAATAAAAATATTACACTTCTATTACAAGAGTCCAGACCATTCTGTCTTAACTACACAAGTTCTCTTCTATGTCTTATTTTATTTTTCTCTGGAAATATTGCCTTGTCATACATTTAAGGGAAAAACCATTGTTAGAACATTGTTAGCCTGCATAAGTCACCACTTCTGGTGTATTCCTTTTCATCAAAAATGACCAAGTTTAAGCCCTGACTAAATATTTGACATTGGCTCATTACCCATGAGCGATGCAGCGAGTTCCTTCTTAGCCACTCAGAATCTCAAGGACACTCTTGCCCCATTCAAATGGTTTCCACACAGAAGCTCAAGTGAGCCTTCCAAGTTGCAGTCTGTGCATGTTATGCCTTTACTAAAAATTCTTTCATGAATTCCTACCAGAGCTTCCATCCACCCTCCACTGAGGATTTGCATTTCTACCTCAGTTATACTGAATTAGAGTCTATTATAATAAGATCCCTAGGTGAGTCTTACGTGTACATAAGAATACATGTATACGAATCACCTGGGCATCATGTTAAAATGTAGACTCAGACTCAGTGTATCTGAGCTAGAAACGCAAACTCTCAGCAGGGGTCAAACTGGAATGAACTGGGTCAAAGCACTGATCCTACTACTCTAGGTGAAGTTCAGTCCTCACAATTTCCCAGAGGGCTCTGGTCAGCCTCACTAGTCACACCTGAAACCATGCTCTTTGAGAATCTCAAGGGTGTCTGTCTCAGAGTTTGCACAGCTGGCTCCTCTGTCAGGAACACTCTCCTGCCTCCATTTTCAGGTCTCATCCTTCATTCTCAGGTCAAATGTCACTTCCTCAGGAATCTTCCGGTGCCGGCCCCTCACTCCCAATATTCTTCCCTGTTCTTTCCTATCACAGAATCTCTAACAGTTTATAATTATCTGCTGGTGTAATTATTTGACGAATGTCTGTTTTCCACTGGAATGTATGCTCCGTGAAGGTAACGTCCTCCACTCCCCACCCCCACTCTACACCGAGGTGTCCATGGTTGAAAGAGCTCTGCTGGTACGGTGACTAAAGCATTCGGCTGCTAACCAACAAGTTGGCAGTTCAAACCCACCAGCTGCTCCATGGGAGACAGAGTGATGATGTGCTTCCATAAAGACTGACAGTCTTAGAAACCCTATGGGGCAGTTCTACTCTGACCTACAGGGTCACTATGAGTTGGAATCACTTGACGGCACTAGGTTTGGGTTAAATTCAAGGCTGAAAGACTGAATAGTAAACCTTCAGTAGTATTTGTTAATAAGTGAATTAATTTGACTATCAGAAAAAATACACTAAAATTATACATAAAAAATTTAAAGCCTGGGAAAA
>NW_006921624.1:14722835-14730858 GCF_000298275.1 Orycteropus afer afer
CTGACTCATAGCGACCCCTCCTTGGGTTTCCAAGGCAGTATCACTACAGAAGTAGATTGCCCAACCTTCCTTCTGAGGAGTGGCTGGTGGGTTTAGACACATCTCTATGTCTTTCTCAATTGTTAAGCACTTTGATTTTTATTCCCTCCTTGTGTAGACAATAAGGAGCTCTGCTGGCATTGTGGGAGAAAATGAGGTAGTCTACGCTTCCATAGATTTACAGCCTTGAAAACCCTATGGGGCAGTTATGAGTTGGAACTGATTTGATGGCAGTGAGTTTGATTTGGTTTTGCATAGACAAGAAAAGAAGCTAGAGATTAAAACCGGAAGAGTAGAACTTTTGGCAGTTAATTTTTAGAGGAATAAAGAAAATCATTGGTCCAGGTCCCAGAACAGCGTTTCCAGTTAAGAAGGAGGACGCTGAGATGTAGCATCAGTGTGTCAAGTGTGCCTCGTGGTAACAGCATGGTTTTGGTTACCTACTACTGCTCTGCTAGGAATACACCACAAATGGGATGGCTTGAACAAACAGGAGTTTATTCTCTTATAGTTGAAGAGGCTAGTAGTCCGAGTTCAAAGAATCAGGCTCCAGGAGCTAGGTAAGCACCTCTTGACCTTGGGCTTCAGCTCTGCCTCTTGCTTCCGGCCCACTGAAGCTAGAGGCATCTCTTCACTCAGGCAGCTCTGCTGGCTGCAGAGGCTGCCAAACCCAAGGTTGACAGTGAAAAGGCACAGTCCTGATATCATTAAACCACACGGCAGGTCATTGATTCAAGTCCATTGAACGTCCCAAGATCAGCAGACAACACAGCTGGCTGCTGGATGAAGACCTGGCTACAGGCAGAGTCCAAGCATGCCAAAAAGCTAGAGATCTTCCTCAAAGTTGCTTCTTATATTCTGTAAGCAGAGCACCTCCCTAAAGCAGCTCCTCAGCTGCTCCAGTAGATTCCACCACGGAACTGACTGCCAATCTCACTCAATGGGGAATAACTCCACCAGGTGCCCAGACACTCAACCAGGCTAGCCAAGTGGACACACAAGCTTAACTCCCACAGGCATGAACCTGGGAACCAAATCGCCTGGGTCTACGTCTCAGCTCTCCTACCCTCTTACTGCGTGACCCTCTCTGTGCCTTAGGTTCTTCATCTGTAACATGGAATTAATTATGTATAGTCCTACCTCACAAAGCTGTGAGAACTGAAATAAGCAATTAATTAGGTAATAGGACCTCTGGTAGCATAATGCCTAAGGCACTTGACTGCTAACCAGAAGGCTGGCGGTTCAAACCCACCAGCCACTCCTCAGAAGGAAGATGGGGTAATCTATTTCCATAGTGATACTGCCTCGAAAACCCAAGGAGGGGTCGCTATGAGTCGGATCTGACTCGGCACATAACAACAACAATAGGTAATAAGAACTCCGTAAGTATTGGCTATTGACATTACTATTTTGTGAGCATTAATGAGAATGAGCTAACAGCGTATAACCCTGTGGATTAAAGAGGTGTTTGGAAGTTAAATAAGTATCACCTTTTGTTAGTCCATCCGTATGTCAGCACTGAGAATCTGTAAAGTATGCTGAGATACTGAGCTTCAATGACGGAAAACAAACTCAAACACAACATACAAGGTAAAATCTAATGAAATTAGGAGATGAAACGCTACACAACAATAGAAATAGTTATTCCAAACCTTTGATTAGAACACATTTCTTCTTTAAATTTACATCAATTTACATGGCTGCATGTTTTAATTAGTAAGGCTAAAAACATGAAGGCATCTTTTACCTAAAATGCATAATGAAATTAAAAACATAGGGGAGTTATTAATCAACTTGAAACACAAGATGTGTGGCACACAGAGCAGAAGAAAAACAGCTACGACAAAAAAACGGAAATGTATGAAACTCTAATTACCTCCTTCTCTTCTAAGCCTATTAATATTCATTTAAATTCCATCCAAGAAGTAATAACCGAATGGATAGCAGGATACTAATTTCTCTAAGTGGGTCACAGGATAATAACAAAACACATTTTTGAAAAGTTCATTATAAAATATTTTTAATTTATTAGAAGCATTTTTCTATATGGATTAGCATTCTATTTTTACATTTAGAGATTGTAGATTAGCATTCTACATTTTACATTTACAGATAATGCAAAACAGGAAAATAAAGCTTTGCTCTTAATACCAAGATGACAGCTTTTCACCGCACAAAATAATAGTTCAGCAGCACTAATTATAACAGACTTCTTTAAAGTGCTAAGAAGCAAACATGTCACTTTGCAAATAAGGTGCACCTAATCCAAGCCATGGTATTTTCAGTTGCCTCATATGCGTGTGAAAGCTGGACAGTGAATAAGGAAGACCCAAGAAGAGCTGATGCCTTTTAATTGTGATGCTGGCAAAGCATACTGAAAATACCGCGGACTGCCAGCACAACAAACACAGCTGCCTGGAAGAGTGCAGCCAGAGTGCTACTTAGAAGCAAGAATGGCCAGACTTCGTGTCCCAACTACTTTGGTCATGTTGTCAGAAGGGACCATTCCCTGAAAAAAGACATTATGCGTGGTAAAGTGGAGAGTCAGTGAAAAAGGGGAAGACCCGCCACAAGACGGACTGACACAGTGGCCGCAACGCCAGGCTCAAGCTCAGCAAGGACTGTGAGGTGGCCCAGCACCAGGCAGGGTTCTGTTCTGCTGGACTCAGGGCTACAAGTCGGAGCAGAGTCAATGGCACCTAATAACAACAATGACAGCAGCATACAAAGCAAGTGGTCTGTATCATAAATGTTAATATACTCTAGAAATAGTCTGTAAAATATAATTGGGGCATTATTTTTAAGGAAGATAGGAATGTATTCATTTAACTAAACACTAAAGTCAAATTCTCAAAAACAGTATATTCTAGGGTTTTAAGAATTATTTTCTCTACTGAATTAAATTAAGAGAAATTAATAATTAAGTTATTTTAAGAAATTCTCTCAACAATAACCAGCAATCTCACTTACTGTCTTTGCCAATCTTTTTATTTTTTCCCACAAAAAAGTTTTTAACCGACATGCCCCAAACACGCATGTTTTATTTACAAACTGCACATGTCCTACTGTCAATTGATACACTAAATGTTAGTAACACTTGGTTCTTTCTTGGTTCAAACAGAAAATCGACACTGTAATGTTTTCATCTGGCACCAATTACATCACAGTGTGGCCATACTGGACAGCACTGTGCCTCATCACTCAGTGATACAGTTTCAGTACTTCATTCCATATTGACTTTTAATGGTATCTAATTGTTTTTCTATTATAGTTACGTGAACTTTTATAGGGAATTTAGTAAATTTCTGCTTATATCTATATGAAGCAATGAGGTCAAATGACAAGTTTATGCATAATTTGATTGAAAAAATATGTATACCTAATGTTCTACAACTCTTAACAAATCTGGCACAAACACATGAAAAGATGCTTAACATTTCTAGTCATTAGAGAAATGCAAATCAAAACCAGAATGAGATACCACTTCACACTCACCAGGATAGCTACAATCAAAAAGTCAGACAATAACACGTACTGACAAGGATGTGGAGACACTGAAACCCTAATACATTGCAAAAGGAGCCCTGGCAGTGCAGTGGTTAAGGTCTTGGCTTCTAACCAAAAGGTCTGCGGTTCGAATCTACCAGTTGCTGCACAGAAGAAAGATGTGGTCATCTGATCCTGTAATGATTACAAGGTAGGAAACCCTACAGGGCAGTTCTACTCTGTACTGTAGGGTAGCTATGAGTCAGAGTTGACTCGATGTCACAAGATGACAACAGTATATTAACGGTGAGAATGTAAAATAGTCCAAGGGCTAAAGAGGTTCCTCAAAAAGTTAATCACAGACTTACCATATGACTCAATAGTTTCATTCCCAGGTATACATGCTAAAGAACTGAAGGTATGTGTCCACACAAAAATGTGCACACAAATGTTCACAACAGCAGTATTCATAATAGCCAAGACGCAAACACAACCCACTGTCCATCAATTGGTAACATGCTTTTCTTTGTGGAACATAAAATAAACAGTAAATCTCACAATCAATAGTGTCTTAGATGCAATGAAATATGGTAACAACACCAATGCTATTAAAGACCTCTGTGCCAGACATTGTTCTAACCCTCTTACATGGATTAAGTCACTCATCCACACAACAGTGCTTAGAAACGTTCTCCCTTGAAGGCCCCATAGTAATAAAATTCAGATGGAAAGAAATGTTAACCTAGAACAACAAACCTATGAATACTATTTACACTGTCAAAAAAACATACAAGTGTTACTGATTTTGAATACTAGAGTCACCTATGGATAAAGCAAAACAGACTTGGTTATGGTCACAAAGGAGAAGGGAAACAGTGCCAACCTTGTGATGTGAAGTTAAGGAAAAGAAAGCTTCAGTGCCCTGACACTGACCGGTCTGCCCTGGGGCTGTACTACACTCCACCTCTTCAGACCACGAGAAACGAGACGAAGGCTGGAAAATCAAGGGAGCACCCTGTCATTCTGAACTTCCCAAGAGAAGTTTTGGTGAAGCCAAATCCACTGAAAGGAAAATTACTTTCTGAGGTTGAGTTATTTGCAAGTTTTCTGTATTTGGAAATCTCTCGATCACATGCAGGTAAACTTGAAATTTATCTATATAATAAACCGAAACCCAATCCACTGCCATTGAGTCAATTCCAACTCACAGTGGCCCTGCAGGACACATCAGATCTGGCCCACAGGGTGTCCAAGATGGTAAATCTGTACAGAAGCAGAATGCCACATTTTTCTCCATGGAGTGGCTGGTGGGTTTGAACAGAGGACCGTTTTGTTAGCAGCTGAGCACTAAACCTACTGTGCTACCAGGGCCCCATCTAAACAGTAGAAAGATTATTATTTCATTGGTAGAGCATGCAAATGAGTTTATTTTAAGGAAATGTTAAAAAGCAAATTGGGAAGACTTTGTTGTAAAATATCAGGACAAATTTTACTGTAGAGATGTTCCAGTATTAGAGACAAAGCTGTTAAAACCGATAGCTTCTCAGACAACTATGCATTTGTACAACAGAGAGCAATTAACTTGATTTACTGCTTTTGCCTTTCAGAAAACTAGTATACGATTATATTTTTAATTCTTAGAGGTAGGTCACTAGCTCTCTACAAAAGTAAGCAATATTACAATTTTAATTTAAACATGCTCATGTTATTTTTAGCTGAGTAGGAAGTGATGCAAATAAATTATGATGTTGAATGTGTTGCCCAGGGCCTCTGCACTTTTTATTTCCAGCTAAGAAAGCCTCGCCTGAATTTATCATCATGACTTAATTGTTCATTTAAAGACCTTTAGCCATATATCATCCTAAAAATAATCTTAATAAATGTATCACCAAAAGGCAACCCATTCAGTCTTACAAAGTTATTCCCAGTTTGATTAACAGCATTTCAGTTCAGGAAATATTTGAAACACAGTTTTGTTTTGTTTAAAGAAAGAGGGATAATTTGAGAGGGCAAAGGTTGGGATGTCACTCAACCACTGGAGTTAGGCATCCTAAGAACAGAGACCATATGTTTTCTTGCTGTATCCCTGGGGCCCCTGATACAGTCAATGCTTCTATTAAACCCTAAGTCCTTTTAAAAATGATTCTTAGAAAAAATAATCTCCTTTGAATATATACTCTGGAAGCCTAAACTCTGGATAAGTGATAGGCATGACATACGAAAAAGAGAAGATGAAGAACCCACCCACTGCCATCAAGTCAATTCCGACTCATAGTGGCCCTCTACTATAGGTCAGAGCAGAACTGCCCCACAGGGTTTCCAGGGCTGTAAATCTTTACGGAAAGAGACTGCCTCATCTTTGTCCCTCAGAGCAGTTGGTGCGTTTTAACTGCTGACCTTTTGGTTCACAGCTCAATGTTTTAACCACAGTAATCAGCAATTTAGGCCATTCCTACACCAAGACAACTATTTGTGCTAACAAGCAGGAGGCCAGGTTTCTTCCCATTGTTAACTCCAAGCAAGCTATCCAGTGTCACAACGCCTCATTTCTCACCATTAAAATAAAGGACACAACTCTTTCTTGATGGCACTTGGCCAATGTGTAACCTGGAAATAAAAAGTGTTGTGTGGATAATAAAGGACATTGTGTGTGTGTTATCTATTTCAGCAGAAGATTATTAAAAATGTTCCCTGTGCACATCCCATCATAATCATAGAGGAAAGCCACGGTGTTGAGATTTGTAAGAACAGTTCTCAAATTCTTTGTCCACAACATGTACACTGGAGGATGATGGTACTAGAAATTGCTTTTGCACAAAATAATAACATCTTAATATTCAGTAATAATATAATGCCCTCATCTTGTATTCATTAATTTGACTTATACTTCAATATCTATTTTTCAAAAGTAATCACATTTGAAAACAAAGAAGTATACTAGCTAACATGCTTACCATGTACCAGAGGGCATTATATGGATTAAATAATTTAATATTTATATGAACACTGAAGAATTAATATATCATTATCCGCATTTTACAGATGAGGAAGATAAGCGACATAGAGGTTTTAACTAACTTGCCACCAAAACAAAAACAAAAACAAATTCACTGTTGTTGAGTTAGATCTGACTCACAGTGACCCCTCCTTGAGTTTTCGAGGTGGTATCTCTACAAAAGTAGATTGCCCAGTCTTCCTTCTGATGAGTAGCTAGTGGGTTTGAACTGCCAGCCTTCTGGTTAGCAGTTAAATGCCTTAGGTACTATACCACCAGAGCTCCTTAACTTGCCACAGTCACCTAGAAAAGGAGTGGCAGAGCTGGGCTTCAAACTCAGACAGTTGTGGGTCTGGAGTTCAACCTTTAAGCACTGTGCTGCATTGCCTCTTAATAATATACAGTCATGTTCCTGCTACTAAGATTGAGTAAATAAATTTTCTCTTACTGTTCATTTCACGATTTGAAATTACAGGTAGAGCTTAAGTCTCCTGTGCACTCATTTCCATCTCTCCTCTTCCCTAAAGTAACCACTACCATGTATCTGCTGAGACGCCTTCTCATCCATGTTTCATAATTATATGTACGTCTGGATAGAACATTAAGCAAAACACAGTAAAGTTTGTATTGTTCCGAAGAGAGAAAAAAAAAGGTCTGGCACGCTGTGTATTTTCTGTACCTTTGTTTTCAAGATTGACTGACATTAGTAAGTGTAGATCTGGCTGAGGTACATATATTGTCTTAGTTCTCTATTGCTGCTATAACAGAAATACCACAAGTATTTAACAAAAAGAAATTTCTCCTCTTACAGTTTCGGAGGCTAGAAGTCTGAGTTCAGAGTACCACATCTAGGAGAAGACTTTCTCTCTTTGTGTCTCTTATTCCTAGGAGGATCCCAGTGCAGGGACCCTGGGTCCAAAAGACACACACTGCTCCTAGTTCCTCTTTCTTGGTGTTAGTAGGTACCTGCTAAAAGGGCAAGGAGGCCACATCTTCTGACCTCCTCTAATGGCACAAGAGGAAGACAGAATCACTATCAGCAGCCCAAGGCCCATTACTATGAGGCCAGACATGCTGCCTCCCTCCAGCCCTTTCACCAATCATTCCTCCCAAAGCACCCACCACCTCTCTCCTGAGTTCAATAATTCGCTGCAGTGGCCACACACAACTCACAGATGATGGGGTTTATTAGGAAAGCACCAGGCTACAATTCAAGTTCAGGAAAAACGCTCAGTCTCTCTCCCAGCCCACCATCTCTCAGCCAAGTCTGTCACAGTCTCTCCCCCAGCGGTGCGTGTCCTTCGGTCTCTTACTCAGCAACGCATGTCTCTTGCATCTCTTTCCCAGCAGCACGTGTCTCTTTCAGGAGCGCGTGTCTCTTTCAGCAGCATGTCTTCCTCAACCAGCAGTCAGAGAGAGTTCTGCCTCTAGGAGGCCTCCTTTTGAGCCTGGCAGAGTGGCCAAACTAGCCAATCATAGCATCAACTCTAAGCACCTGAGAAA
>NW_006921624.1:14731193-14737237 GCF_000298275.1 Orycteropus afer afer
CAGGTCACAGCATGGGGTATCGTTACATCATTACTTAACTTCTAAAACAATGAGAAGCATGGTCCAGCCGACAAAACTTTGGGGGGAACACAATTCAATCCATGACATATATATTCCATTGAAAAATACGTTGTTAGGTGCCTTAGAGTTAGCTCAGACTCATAGCGACCACGTGGGGAACAAAATGAAACACTCAGTCTTTCATCATCCTCACAGTCCATTGCTGTTTCAGCCCACTGATGCTGAGGCTGTGCCGAGCCATCTCATTGAGGGTCTTCCTCTTTTTCGCTGACCCTCTACTTTACCAAGCATGGTATCCTTCTAGGAACCCTCCTGATAACAAGTTCAAAGTACAGGAGACAAAGTCGTGCCATTCTCCCTTCTAAGAAGCATTCTGGTAGAACTTCGTCCAGATTTGTTTGTTCTTTTGGCAATCCATGGTAGATTCAATATTCTTCACCAACACTGAAATTCACACGCAGCAATTCTTTGGTCTTCCTTATTCATTGTTCAGCTTCCACATGTGTATGAGGCAATTAGCTTGGGTCAGGCATACTTTACTCCTCAAAGTGATGTATCTGATTTTCAGCATTTTAATAAGGTCTTCTGCAGCAGATTTGTCAGTTGTATTATGTTGTTTGATTTCTTGACTACTGCTTCCATGGTGCTGATTGTGGATCCAAGTAAAATGAAATCCTTGACAATTTCAATATTTTCTCCATTTATCATGCTCCTGCTTATTGGTCCAGTTGTGAGGACTTTTGTTTTCTTTATATTGAGATGTAATCCATACTGAAGACTTAGTCTTTGATCTTCATCAGTAAATGCTTCAAGTCCTCTTTACTTTCATCAAGTAAGGTCATGTCATCTGCATATTGCAGGATGCTAGTGAATCTTGCTCCAAATCTAATGCCATACTCTTCTTCATATATTCCAGATTCTCAGATCATCTGCTCAGCACATAGAATGAGAATAACTATGGTGAAAGGATATAACCCTGACATACACCTTTCCTGATTTTAAACCATGCAGTTTCCCTTTGTTCTATTCGAATAACTGTCTCTTGGCCTATGAGCAATTAAGAGTTCTGGAATCCCCATTCTTCATAGTAGTATGCATAATTTGTTATGATCTACATAACCAAATGCCTTTGCATAGTCATTAAAACACAGGTAAACATCTTTCTAGTATGCTTTGCTTTCAGCCAAAATCCATTTGACATTGCAGTGCTATCCCCTCGTTCCACATCCTCTTCTGAATCTAGCTCGAACTTCTGGCAGTTCCCTATCAATGCACTGCTGCAACCATTTTTGAAATATCTCCAGCAAAATTTTACTTGTGTGTGATATTAATGATATTGTTCAATAATTTCTGCATTCCGTGAGATCACGTCTCTTTGATTGGGTACAAATATAGAACTCTTCCAGTCAATTGGTCAGGTAGGTGTCTTTCAAATTTCTTGGCACAGATGGGTGAGCACTTCCAGCATTGCATCGTTTGTTAAAACATCTCACTGGGTATTCCATCAATGCCTGGAGCCTTGTTTTTCACCAATGCCTTCAGTACAGCTTGGAATTCTTCCTTTAGGACCTTCAGTTCTTGATCACAAGCTACCTCCTAAAATGGCTGAACACTGATAAATTTTTTGGTGCATTGACTGTGTATTCCTTCCACCCTCCCTTATGCCTCCTGCTTTGTTCAATATCTTGGCCACAGAAATCCTTCAACAGTGCAACTCAAAGCTTGAAATTTTTCTTCAGTTCTTTCAGCTTGAGAAATGGTGAGCATGTTCTTCCCTTTCAGTTTTCTAACTCCATGTCTTTGCACATTTCATTATAATACTTTACTTTGTCTTCTCAAGCTGCCTTTTGCAATCTGTATAGCTCTTTTACTTCATTTCTTCCATTCACTTTAGTCATTCTCCATTCAAGGGTAAGATTCAGAGCATCTTCTGACATCCATTTTAGTCTTTTCTTTCTTTCCTGTCTTTTTAACAACCTATTACTTTCTTCATGCATGATGACCTTGATGTCATCCCAAAACTCCTCTGGTCCTCAGTCATTATTGTTCAATGAATCAAATCTATTCTTGAGATGGTCTCTAAATTCAGGATAAACTCAAGATCACACTTTGGCTCTTGCAGACTTGTTTTAATTTTCTTCAGCTTCAACTTGAACGTGCTTATGAGCAATTGATATGTTCCTCAGTCTGCCCCTGGCCTCGTTCTGACTGATAATATTGAGCTTCTCCATCATGTCTTTCCGCAGCTGTAGTCAATTTGATTCCTGTGTACTCCGTCTGGTGAGGTCTATATGTATAACTGCTGTTTATGTTGTTGGGAGCTCTGGTGGTGCAGTGCCTAAGGCATTGGACTGCTAAGCAGAAGGCTGGCAGTTCAAACCCACCAGCTACTCCTTGGAAGGAAGACTGCAAACCCACCAGGCACTCCTCAGAAGGAAGACTGGGCAATCTATTTCTGTAGTGATACTGCCTCGGAAACCCAAGGAGGGGTCACTACGAGTCAGATCCAACTTGAAGGCAATGAGTTTGGTTTTTTCCCAAGTTTTACGTTGTTGTAAAAAGGTATTTGTAATGAATAAGTTGTTGGTGTTGCAATATTCTATCATGTGATCTAGCACATCGTTTTTATCACCCAGGCCGTATATTCCAGCTACTGCTCCTCCTTCATTTCTAACTTTTGCATTCCAATCACCAATAATTATCAATACATCTTGATTGCGTATTTGATCAATTTCAGACAGCAGAAGTTGGTAAAAACTTTCAATTTCTTGATCTTTGGCTTCAGTAATGGGTGTATAAATTTGAGTAAGAGTCATATTAACTGGTCTTCTTTGTAGGCATCTAGTTATCCTATCACAGACAGCATTGTACTTCAGAACAGATCTTGAAATGTTCTTTTTGATGATGAATGTGACATCATTCCTCTATAATTAGTCATTCCAGGTATAGTATACCACATGATTGTCTGATTCAAAACGGCCAATACCAGTCCCTTTCAGCTCAGTAATGTCTAGGATATCAATCTTTATGCATTCCATTTAATTTTTGATGACTTTCAATTTTCCTAGATTCATATTCTGTGGAAAAAAAAATCACTATCAACATTTAGATTGTTAACCAATTTTTCCTTCTATCACAAATTTGCAATGAATGGTCCTGTACATATCACAGGCTTGGAGGTGTCACATCCACAAATAACAGCTTGACCACCCCACGCATTTTCCCTAGCAGAGACACCCTACCCACCATAGCTGTAACATGGGCCTCTGACCTTAGAACTGCTGCTGGTGCCGTGCCTCTCGCTCAGGTCACTGGATGTATCTGCCAAGATGGGTTCGTTAGGTGCTTCTGATTCACAGTCTCATGTGGGCACATTTGAGTTAAAGGGCCTAAGGTCACATATTATGCCTTTGCTGAAATACAAACTTGGAAAGCAAGTTTCTGGACTCTGCAATGGGGAAAAGTGTAGGTGTGCAAAGGAGGGAATTCTCCAACACAGGAAGTATTCAAATTTACCAGGTGGCTACAAGGAATGCCACTGTCCACCGTACAAAGTGGATCCTGCATCCCCTAAGTCAATACTTCTCAAGTTTTAATGTGCATACAAGTCACCTGGAGATCTTGTTAAAATGTAGATTCTAGTTCTGAGGGTCTCTTGTAGGGCCAGTGACTTTGCATTTCTCTCATGAGCTCCCAGGCAATGCTGATGATATCTGTCCATGGATTACATTTGGGTAAACCAATAGGTATTACTGCATAAAACTGGTAACTACTTCACTGCTCAAGTGTACTGAGCATAATCTAGTAATGACAATAATGAAAATAACAACAATGGTACAAACTATAATTTACTGAATGTTAATCATATGGTAAGTGCTTTACATGTATTTTCACATGTTGTCCTCACAACAACCCTGTGAGACAGGCATTATCATCACTTTACAAATGAGTGAACTGAGACTCAGAGAAGTGAAATAACTTAGGCAAGACCACAAGGCCAACCGGAGAAAGGACTGGGAACCAAACCAGATATTTTGGGTTCTAAACTCTGAGTGAACAGCCTCTATTATCTCAATCCAGCACTGCCTGCTCTACTGATCCTGAGATGAGCACCCCGTTATGACAAGAAGGAAAACAATGGCATAAACTGAACCTGAATTCTTACTCTGCCTCGCTTATCCTTCACAATTTATGTCTTGGTCTTTCTACAAGGAATTAGTGTAGTTAAGGAACCAAATTTTAGTCTTGTTCCTTTTTGTAAGAAGAAGCACGCCTTTCTTGTGGAACAAGGAAATACATAAAACTAATAATAATATATTAATATGTGCCTCTAGAAACTGGATATATTTGCTACCACAGTAAAACAAGCTGACAGATGAGTGGTGGATATATATATGCATATATTCCTTATACTGGGAGCTCTGGTGGCATAGTGCCTAAGGCATTTGACTGTTAGAACACTGTTCTATCACATTTTGTCTTTGAATGGCACATGTAACAACCATTCTTATCTGCTCATATCAAAAAGAACCTAAATGCTCAATTAAAACAAAAACAAACAAAAAAACCCCACAGAAATAGTAGTAGCTATCTCTGATTTGCTGCCCAACCTGCATTCCCTCTCAAGAACAGTACAACAGAATGTCGTTGGAAGACTCCCCCTGCCCCAATACTGTCCCACGTTCGGCAATGTGGTTTGTGTAAGGTAGATCCCAATACGATTTCCTAGGTGGGCCCTGATGCCCCATGACTGGTTTAGGGATGGATGTGTGAGCTCGTTCACTCACAGAGAGAATCCCCAGGCTGTGGGTGGGAATGCTGCAACACAGGCTCTGTCCACCACTGGACATCAAGCTCAGCACACCAGCCCATATCATACCATACCGGGATCAACTGTCTGCAGACAGAGCTAATGTGAGGAAGCCAGAGAGAGACGGAAAGAAAGAAAGGGTCGCCGTTTGAGCCCTGGACGAAGGCTTGTCTGAAAATGCATCCTTGAACTACAAATAATATAACCCTCTCCTTTAAGTCAGGTTTTCTGTTTCCGACAAGAGAAACCCACTGTTTATATGTGTCAACACAAACCAAATAACAGGAAGTAAGATACACCTTTAAACGCTCATTGAACTCAATTTTACATCAATAATTCTTCAAAAGATTCTATTAAATGCTTGACACTATGCCCTCTTTCTCTTTGAATGTACTTTGCTTTCCGTAAATTATAATTAAACAGTAAAGACTAGGGGAAAAAAAGACAGAGATCAATACAAACAGAATTAAAAATCTAGAAATAGAATCAATTATAAATAAAAATGTGATATGTGAAGCAATTCAGTGGGGAGGAAGAATTATTCAATACAGGATGCTGAAACAGTAAACTACCTAGAAAAATAATAATGTGAGATTCCAACCTCAAGATATATTCTAATTTTAGAGCTGAATACAAAAAAGGAGAAAGAGAAAGTGAGAGAGAAGAGAAGAGAAAGGAAAATAGCAGCAGAGGAAATTACAGGTAAATGTTTATCTGATCTCAAGGTAAAAAGAGGACTTCTTCCCTGAGACCTCAGAGGGGCAGCATTCACACAGAGGGAAGGCTGGAGAGACACGAAGGCAGAGATAAGAAGCGCACAGGGAAGGGCAGGCACAGGGAGAGGAGGGGAGCAGAGCTTTCTGTGGCTGAGGATTGCAATCGGGGCCGTGAAATCAAATGTGCGTGAACTGCTGAGAGTAAAAAGAATCTGTTTTGTGAATTTGCACTCAATCACAATAAAACATTTTTTAGAAAATCCAAAAAAAAGAAAGAAAGAAAGAAAAGGACTTCCTAAGCAAAATATCAAAGACAGAAAAGATGACTGACAGACAGATAGAGGTTGAAAGGCTAGTCCTCCAAAAAAAAAAGAAAAAGAAAATTCGTATCTCAAAAAATGTCATCACTAAAATGAAAAGCTAATGGGAAAATATATTTCTAATACACATGACAGACTTAACATTTTTAACACATAAATGTTGTTGTTGTTGTTGTT